>NW_004955434.1:973611-979924 GCF_000276665.1 Chinchilla lanigera | reverse complement strand
CTGTGAGAAAATCAACATAGTACTGGCAAAAGAAAGACACGAGGATCAGTGGAACAGGATAGAAGATGCAGACACAACTACAAACACACTTAGCCACCTTATCTTTGACAAAGATGCCAAACATTTTCACATGAAGAAAGATAGTCTTTGGAATAAACGATGCTGGAAAAGCTGGTTTTCCACATGCTGAAGACTGAAACTAGACCCATGTCTAACACCAGACACTAAACTAAAGTCAAAATGGATCAAAGATCCAAATATTAAAATAGAAACACTAAATTTACTGGAAGAGAAAATAAGCAGAAAACTCAAAGGCATAGATGTAGGCAGACACTTCATAAACAAAACCAGACTGCAAGAGAAATAGTAGAAAAAATAAACAAATGGGATCTCACCTTATTAAAAAGCTTTTGCACAACAAAAGAAATCTCCAACAGAATGAAAAGACAACTCACAGAATGGGAAAAAGCTATAGCCAGGGGGCTGGGGATTTAGCTCAGCAGCAAAGTGCCTGCCTGGCAAGTGCAAGGTCATGAGTTTGATTCCCGGTCCTGGAAGAAAAACAAAACAAAACAAAACAAAAACTATAGCCAGCTGTCCCACAGACAGAGGACTTATATCTATGACATATAAAGAACTGAAAAAAATCAGATCCCCCAAATTGAAAGACCCAGTCCAAAATGAGCATCTGAGGTGAATACGCACTTCTCAGATGAAGAAATACAAATGGCAAATAAATATATGAAAAAATGTTCCATACCATTGGTCATTTGAGAGATGCAAAATAAAGCAACTCTGAGATTTCATCTCCCCACAGAAAGAATGGCTGCCAAGAAATCAACCAATCACAAATGCTGGAGGGGCTGTGGGGAAATAAGAACCCTTCTCCACTGCTAGTAGGAATGTAGACTGGTACAACCACTATAGAAATCAGAGTGGAGAATCTTTAAGAAACTGGGATTAGAGGTCCCATTTGAACCAGCTATTCCCCTTCTCAGTATCTTCCCAAAAGAATTAAGAACATCATGCCACAGTGATATATGTGCACCCATGTTTATAGCAACACAATTTGTAAGAGCTAAATCTTGGAAACAACCTAGATGCCCATCAACAGAGGAATGGTTAAAAAAGATGTGGTTTTTTATATAATGGAGTACTACTCAGCCATGAAGGAGGATAAGCATGAGACTTTTATAGGTAAATGGATGCTACTTGAGACCTTAGTCATAAGTGAAATAAATCAGATGTACAGGTACAAATACCATATTGTCTCACTATGTGAGAAATTGAATAAGAAAATATGATCTGAAATGTACAATAGATACTGTGAACTGAGAAAATCTGTTCAAAAGAAAAGACAAACTGTGATGGGGGAAAGTGGAAAGGAAGAAAGGGAAAAAGAAAAAAAAATGTATACACAAGATAGAATTAAGATAGTTTTGCAGCTAGCTTCTTTTAGTTCCTTGAAAAGAATGTTTTGTGCTAATATTGTTTAGACAAGATATCATGCCTATATCTTGTACTCTGGTTAATATGCAGATAATAATATACAATATGTCAACTCTTACTGAATACAGATCTCTTATTGAATATCTTATTGAATCCTCCTATTCAATATAGTTCTGGAAACATTAATCAGAGGAATTAGACAAGAGAAAGAATAAAAGGAGTAAAGATAGGAAAGGAAGAAACTAAATTATTATTTGAAGGTGACATAATACTCTGTATTACTAACATTTGAAGATGACAAAATACTTTGTATTACTAAACTGTATTATTAACCTGTTTTGAAACTCGGTTTGTTTGTTTGTGTTTTTCTCTTTAAAATTAAAAAGCTTACCTTGACTTTATCAGATTATTTAAATTTTTTGTTCTGCCATAGTAGTTGAATTTATGTTTTGGAGTAAGAATATGCATTGGCAAGTAAAACTATTCTTTAATGGCAAAAACTTTCTTTTGGAAATTAATTCAGAAATAACTTAGAAATTAAATGTTTTCTCCCTGACACAAAAGCTGAGAAAAAGAAAGGTACATAAAAAGAAATATAAAAATATATACCAGAAGAAAATTTTCTTTTATAAAGAGAAACTATGGGCCAATCACATGGAGGTTTGCAGGATATTTTGGCCCACCTTAGTTGCCGAGACTGTACCAGCTCTAATAGGAGTAAGCCCTCATCTGCTCCCTGTCTCAGCAGTAAACTTAAGCATGAGAGAAATAAAGGCCTTGGGAACATTATTTATCCTGATGACATAGATTGTTTGAAAAATGGAATGTGTAGCTTTACTGTGAAATTGATTTTTTTCCTCTTAATCTTCAACAGTTCAAATCAGACTTTTGTGTAACTGCTGTCAAGAAACGCCACAACCCATAAAGGAACAAGAAAGAGTTTTGTTTTGCTTCATTGTTTTTTTTTTTTTTTTCTTTCAAATTTCCTGTCCTGGAGCCCTTAAGAAATGTTTAAGAGCCTTGTTTTCCGTTTCATTTTTTGCTCAGGAAGAGCTGGCACTAACCACACTGGAGCTAGGAAAAAATGTTGCTCTGCTCCTGAAGTACTCTGAAAACCTCAACTGAGATGGATCAGCTGATAAAGGCAGGAGAGGCTGTTGTTATTTCAGAGTGTAAATTAAAAGACAGGGCCGTCAGCATGACTACATATTTCTACTCATGAACAGTATCTCCTCAGAGCAATGGAAGATGAGTCAGGCTTGGCATCTCATGTATTCTGGAGTAATTAACGACTACCACAAACCTTCCGTCATCGTGATCTTGTCCTGGAACAGTGCAACAGCTTCCTTTCATGCTAGCAGTGCCTTGGAAATATGGCTATGAAATAAATCTGTAGGTTTTAAATCGTTTAAGCTCAGTAATAGATCTTTTTATGTCAATTTTGCAATCTTTTATGAATGGTTTTTCATTTTAACATATATAGGAAGTCATCACATGAAAAGTCATACAAAATCTTTGCACTGACCTAGAAAATTCCAACCCTCATTAAATAAGAAGGAAGTCAATATAAAGGCATATGAAGTTTATCTAATGTCTGCCTTAGCATTTAAACTGTGCCGTCTTTTTGTAGTAGCCCTAATCTTGCTCACTGGCATGTCCTATAGATAACTCTGGCAGTCTTATATGTGATTTATTAAAATTGTGACTGACTTGACCGAAGTAGAACTGACTTTGCTATTTACTTCAGTTCTTTTTAGCTTGTGTTTCTTTGGTTAAGACTCAGCATTACTCATTTTACCAAATATAGATTGTCCAATTTGCAGAAAATATTAATAATAGATAAAAAATGAAATTGTGGGTGCAGATCCCTGCCTCCTGGCGGGTACAGTCTGGTTTAGTCATAGTTTTCCTTGTGCTTTGCCACTGCCAAACACCTTGATTATGAGGTCTCGGACTTTCTCAATGTCCCTTCAGGCATCACTACAGTGCTTCTTTTTCTTTAGATGCCAAATTCATCTCCTTTTAAGAATATAGTGTTAGGTGTGATCCAATTTAAAAGGTGATTCAATTTAAAACAAACTTGTAGACTTAGTCACTCCTGAGTGCTTTTAGGCAAGTAGAACAAAATATGTTGATTTTTATCCTCTACATTTCATATCTTTGATGGTGAAGAGGGTTACTTTTTAAAAACTGAAGTCTGATGTACATTGTTTGGAAGCTTGTTTAAATGTTATTTTAACCTACATCTTCCTTCTGATTTTATCTATGGAAATGAGAAAGTGTACATATAGGCTACTTGTTTCTTTTAAGTACTCAAATTCATGTTTCTCTTGAAATAAATATTAATAATTACAAAGTTTTAAATTGTCATGATAATGTTTTATCATGAACTAAGCCCAATATGTATGCACAGCATAGCAGTAAAGAATTATGTGTCAAATAATAACAAGTAATTCATGAAATCAAGTCTGAAATTTAAGCACTGCTAGTATGTCTGCATATTGGTATTTCTTTCTTGGACTTGGGCTATTTAAAATAATAGGTCTGGCCTATAACAAAGCACCTAACACCCAAAATTAGGGAAGGAAGGGTTTAGTTAGCTCACAGTTTGTAGAAGTTTCAGCCTATAAACAGCTGGCTCCAAGGCAGGGTGGCATGGCACCAGGGCGACAGTCCAAGGTGGCAGAAGGCAGAAAAAGCAGAAGGAGCAAGAAGTGGGCAGGAGCAAGGCTCTTTCCCTCCCTTGTATTGTATGTGCACTATCTGCCTTCACCCACACCGTCTCCATGTCCTCCTCTGCCACAAGCTGAGTATGTTTACAAAGTGAGGACCCTGGCTCCCTGCTGAATCACTTAGTTGAACTTCTAAACTTCTCAGGTTGACAAAATGAACAACATCCTAGAGCAGGAAGGGCATGTCATTTTCACCCCAGGATATAGAACTGCTGAGTTACCAGTTAAGCTTCTAGACTTCTCAAGTTGACACAATGTATCAACCATACTACACTGCACAACTGAATCAAAAGTAAGTTGTACATCAATCAGGTTTCCCTGTAATATCTTAGTAAAGTTTCAAATTTTAAAATAGCTTTCTTGAAAACTAGAAATCCATGCATGCAAAAAGTCAAAATAAGGTGCTATTAAGTCATATTTAATTTACTAATCATGGGATTGACAAATTTAAAATTTTAGATAGTTCTCATTCACATAACATTTCATCAAGTGCACACTAGACATCAGACACAGGTTAGTTATGGGGGTTTAAAAATCTGTCTCCTTGAGGAACTTACAATCTGGAGTGGTGGGCAAGGCAGTATGTGTGGATAAGCCCATATATTAAGTTATGTCAAATGAATACAAGTTAAGTGTGTCTAAAGGGGGAAATGTGTATGTTGGGAACATGATGAGCAGAGATTACAGAGGGCAAAAGATAGTAGTTAATATTTCACAGAGGAAGTGACCCCTGAGCTTGGAAGGAAGATAGGAAAGTATTTTCATGAGAAGACTCTAAAGAATGTTCCAAGCAAAGCATCCCATGAGTAACAGTGAGTCAACAAAGACTTGACCTCTGAAAAAAGCAATGTAAGGATGAGGAGGCCTAACTATCATCCTAAAAGTGACCAGGGGCACTGTTTCAGAGTGTACATTCCTAGGCACCTCTCCATGGAAATTCTGCTTCAGTCAGTCAAAAATGGGGCCCAGGAATGTGTATTATCAGCAAATACCCTGATCCTGAGGATGAAAAAGAACAGGCATGATCATGTATGAGCTACTAAAGAAGAAATGCAAGGTTCTCTGACTCCTATAAATTAGCTGATTTCTCCTCAGTTCCCTGGACAGATATCTAACTGGGAACATGGCTATGTCTAAAAGGGTAGAAAGCTGGCCCATCTTCTCACCACAGGCAGAAGTCCTGCAGGGTGAACTCTACCCATAAACACCGGAGGCCTCCTCTGCCCCTGGACGCCAGACACATATACATGCTCCCAGGAGGGGTGACTCCCTGATTACCACCCATGCTACCAAGCTGCTGTGTTATTTTGTGGGCCACCTTATTATCTGATAGTGGTTTCAGCTACTTCTAGCTCTGTTTCTGTCACTTGCAAATCAAAGAACCCAGAGTGTCTTAAGAAACAGAGTATGAGTTTTTAAGTGACCTTTTAAAACATGAATTAATAATAAAGAAACCACCATCATCTTTTCAAGCATTTGGCTACTTCCTACCCTCCTCCACACCTGGGCTGAGGCCCTATTCCTCACATCTAGAAGAGTGCCTGCAGCCTGAACTTGGAACCTCCAAGATCCCAAAGCAGCCTTTGCTCAAGGGTGTCATGTTTCTCCCTGACAAAGTCACTGGGGAGGAGTGGGTCATGGTGATCTAACAAGAGTGAGACATTTTAGAAAGAAATGTGACAAATTCAGTCACCAAAAATGACATGCTTCCTCTGCAGAGGCAGTCACACTTCTGAGGATAACTCTGTGAACTGTAGACCAGATGTGGGGCAGAACACAGAGCTGGCTTCCAGCTGCAAGTGGTAGTGCTCCCACTTAGCCAAATGCATTGTAGCAGTAGTAGCACTTTCCATTTGTGCAACAAGCACAGCAAAGTTAGAAAGTGTTGTTTTCTTCTGTTATTATTATTATTGGCACATGTTTGCAGTACGTAATGACTGCTTTCTTCTTGGGGAGTTGGTATATGTACATCACACAGCTTAATTATTTTTTTCAGCCTTTACTCCTCCCCCTTCCCTCCATCTCTTGGTCCATTCTCCTTTGCAAAGATCTGTCTACCTATTTCCTGTTATTTTTAATTTTGCTCTTTATTTATATTTTGAGTTTCTCTTTTTCAAAATTTTTTAAATTTT
>NW_004955434.1:963263-971922 GCF_000276665.1 Chinchilla lanigera | reverse complement strand
ACCTACGAGGCAGGGAGCTGGCCTGAAGACTCCCCCCTTGAGTTTCTCATGTAAGAAAAACTCATGTGATATTTAAGCTTCTGTATCTGATTTATTTCACTTAACTTTATGATCTCAAGGTACAGGACTACTACTATTCTGCTAGAAAGAAGAACAAACTCAAGTTTGAGGAATCTCAAAGTGCCAAAAAAACCCCCATCTTCCCAATCAGCTTGTCCAGGAGCCACTGTGCAGTGCTCGGGTGGTGGTATATGTGTACTATATGAGGATTTGAGACAGTCTCTTTGAAGTTAGTTCAGAGATTCTGGCATATGTAGTTCCAATATGTAGCAAAAAGCCAACACAGTTAAGAAGAAAAAGGTTACTCAAAGGTTTCCTGGTTGGGGATATAGTTCAGTGGTAGAATGCTGCTTCCCAAACAGCTCTCAATGTTGGATGAGGGACAGCAAGAGGATCAGGAAAATAAAACAAGAAATAAAAGCTGGGGTCAGTTGAAGCCTTCTCTCTGGATGCAAGAAAAGGAACTGAACTACCACATAGGGGTGTTTATTTATTACATTTGAGGAAGTTAGTATCACACAACCCAGGGTTGCTTAGCAACTAATGACTGGAATTATCTCAGGCAAGATGTTTTGTTAGGACCAAAGTAGCTTGGTTGCTTTAGGCACTCCAGCCTTGCCTTACCCCGACACATGTGATCACTTTCCAGCTTCAGCTGCTCCCTACAGTACAGCATTTGCTTAGCATGAATGAGGCCCTCTGTTTGATCCTCAGCACAGCAAAACAAAACAAACAAATGAACAAACAAAAATTCTGCTCAGGCTAAAGAGTACCAGAAAGTCAGGGTAATTGATTATGTTGATTATTATGGTGGTGAAGGTCTTCAATCACTGGGAGAGGACACTAGAAATTATAAAACCAGACAGGACCATTCCTCCTTCCACTGTCTTAAGACAGAAAATAACAGAATCCCAGGAAGTCTTTGAAGCCCTAAGTGAAAGCACAGGTGTGTTGGATCTCCTGGCCTGACTTTCAGTCACCTTCACCCTACTCAAACCTTATTAAGGGGTCTTAAAGATGTACTGCATGTCATGCATATAATGGAGATCAGAGTAAATTTGGGGATGTGCATGCGTGTTGAAAGCTTTTTGGATGACTCCGCATCTTGTCATTCTTGTTAAACTTAACTAAAGACCCAGGAAGAGGCACCCATGGGACCTCACCCTTTACATTCCAAAAGCCTGATGTATCTGTGTGCAATACTTCTTAATTTTCTGTCACCTAACACTGCTTTTCTGTTTGTGCCATACATTTTGTTGGCACAGACTTGGCCCAAGCACAGCTCTCTGTGATCTTCAAAAAATAGCTGCTTTTCATTTGCCGTTAAGTATATGTTTTGCAATTACTTTGCTTGTCATACATAGAAGCCTGGAGTCTATCAGCTGGATCCACCACAAGGTAACAGGAGCACTTACTATATCTGCACAAATTCATGTTTTCACTTCAGGCTATCATAGAATATCCTCAAAAAGAAAAAATGAGTGATGCCTCTAAATTTTCATTTCTGGTAATCAGAGCAACTACTTTGAAGATTACAGTAAAGTAATGTAACCACCATTGTTGACTTCCTCTCATCTTTTTTTGAAATTCTGTATCATTTTTATAGTTTGTGTTGTTTTGTTTTTGTCTTTGCATTTGTTCATTTTTATTCTTTTCCCTTTAAAATTATAAAGCAACAACAACAAGCATAATAAACTTTCACTTCCCGAAGCGGTGAGGGCTGGACATGAAGGATAGAATGACATGAAGATGTTTCAGAGTTCCATCACTCCCGAGTGACCCACATAGAAGCACCTTTAAAGCAACTCAGAAAAATGCGGAGAAACTTCAGAGGGAAGTGATGGATGGTCTGAATGAAAAACACTCATTTTCAGGAAAGGCAAGCTTTCCCAAGAAGCTTCTGGAAGGGTAGAGTGTGGGAGGCAAAGGTCCAGGAAGAGACACGCTTTAGAACTCAGATATGTGACTGTAGTAGGAAGATGAAGAAAACTGGGTGTGGCTGTACATGCCTCTGATCTCAGCACTCTGGGCGACCAAGGCAGAAGGACAGCAAATCAAGTTCTCTATGTGCACTTAGTGACTTAGCAAGACCCTGTCTCAAGATAAAAAAATAAAAAGGACTGAAGGTGAAGCTCAGTTGGAAGGTCCTGGACTCAATCTCTTTTTACTGGGGGAAATAAACATGAATAGAGACTGTTAAAAGATCCACAATTGCTCTAAAAAATGTTATTTGCTTCTTCACTTTAAAAAAAAAATTACACAGCTATGATAAGTTGAAATTTAACCAAAAGAGGGAATCAGAAATTAGACTAGCAGTTCTAGAAGTTGATTTGAAGAAAACTCTGGAGGCTGTTCATTTAAAAAGGCTTAAAGGAGAGGAAAACAAGGATATATTTTTAAATTATGTAAAGAAAATCAAATAATAAAGAGCTTACAGATCAAATAAAAAGTCTCAAGCTGGAACAAGCATATGTACAGTCTAAAAGTCATTCTTTGAACAGGAGATTCACAAAAGCTTTACCTGAAGCTTTAAGTACTTCGAGTCTGTAAGGAAACCGCAGAGAACAATTGAGGGAGTGTGCTAAGAGGAAGACAATTCCCCCAGTTTATAAAAACACTAGTGCAGCTCTTACTGGAAGAACTACTTCCCTCCCTTGAAGATGGAGTACCCATCATGAGGGAAAAAGCCCGAGAATGTTGGCTGGCAGCTCTGTAGACAGAGAAAAGCTCATTGAGCTAAGAAAAAATGTGGTCACCGTGGACAAAATGTGGCTGCAGCAGAGTTTGATACCACCTCTTCCCAAGTGGCCCACACTATTCTGCACACAGCACCAAGAATGTGAGGGGTCCCTGGATTATCAAGTCCCTGCATGAGAGAAGGGTTTAGCTGTCAGGGGTGAGGGAGCCAGGTCACCTGATGGTTTGATGGAGCTTTGGAACAGAAATCCCCTGGACCCCCACCACCAATAACAGGTTACCTGTGTTAGTTGTCTTTAAGGATAATTTCAAATTACCTATTTTTAATTTAAATGCTGTTTTGTTTTGTTTTGTTTTGCTTTGCTTTGTTTCGTTTGAGACAGAGTCTTGCAATGCAGTTCAGGCTGGCCTTGAGCTGTGTAGCCCAGGTTGGTCTCAAGCTTGCAGTGATCCTCTTGCCTCAGCCTCCTGAGGGTTAGGTATTGATATATTATTTCATTTCAAATTTATCTCTCCTAAACTTAAAAACTGTATTTTATTGCAATCAAAATTCCACTTTATTTAGACCATCACTAAAGATTGACATAACTGAGTGAACAGATTGGAAACAACGAAGATGCTAAACTCTGAACTTTTATTAACAATCTGTAAAATCTGAAAGTTACTCGACAGTTGCATCAGTGATTTGATGGGTTTTTAACAACAATACCCCCCAAAACTTTTTAAAAACAACATCCCTTAAAGAAGCCAAATTATAAAAAAAAACACCAATATCACCCAGCTAGCTAAACTTAGTGGTATTTTCAATTAGTATAACTTCAAATTCATTGGCTCTTTCAGGGCAGTTTAACTTTTCAACTATTTCTTCTGTAATTTTTTTAGCCTTAATTATTATCTGTGGCTATTCTTTGGTGTTGAAATATTTATCACTTGTGTACAGTCAAAAAGTTCATCTTTGAGGGAAAAATGCCTGACCTCTATCACCAGCAAATATTTACAGCTGAACTGTCCCTTACAAAGGTGATAAAGATTACCTGCATTGCAAGACACTGCCCATGCATTGCCCCTGGATATCCCAAAGGGCTGGGAATACAGCTCAGTAGTAGAACACCTATGTATCAAGCATGAGTGCCTATGTTCAACCCTAGTACTGACAAAAATCTATCCTTAATTCTGGAATATGCCCTTCTTAAATTTTATACTACAAATCACTTTCTTAGGCAAGTATTGCATGTTTTAGCTAATGTGTGGAATCAGGAAAAAAAAATCAACCATAACATGAAAGAAGAAGGGAGATTATTATTAAACAAGGAAATTGAAGGAGGAGAAAGAGCAGTGTACATGGTATGATTGAGAAATATAGTGAATGTTTAAATGAAAAAATTTTATTACAGTATAAGACATTGTCTTTCATCTCCCAGCCCCACCTTTAAACAGACTTATCCCATTCTTCTTGTGACTTTCTGCTTCAGACTTTTTGAGCATTTCCTTCATTATTCTTGTCATCTCACTTTTTGCCTGAGAAATTATTTCTGATCTCACCTCTTCTATGGCCTTATGCAGTTGTTTTTTACTTCCATTGCAATCATTTCAGCTATTTCAGGCATGTGATTAGCACGTTCTCCTATGTTGCTTTGTCTTGGGCTTGTTCTGATTGGGGTGAAGTTCTGGGATTGTGTTTTAGTCTTTCGTTTTGACATGTTTGCTATCGGTTGCAGAAAGCTCAGTTACGCTCTTCAGTAGCTGCACATCCAAGGCCACTAGTGTTCCTGTTTTTCCTGTTGTTCAGGTTTGCCTCTGTGTGACCTCTGAGTAGCTCTACTTAGCCTTGGGTTTCCCGGCAGCTTTTGATTTGTATCTAGTTATCCCCGTTTTTAGGGGCGGGCACTTGTGTCACCTGATGGCCGACCTTCTGGTCCAACGTCCCCTTGCAATTCAGTTCACGTGCACAACCTGACTTAGGTTGCACTGGTGCGACAATCCCGCTCCAGTGGACCTATGTCTCCAGGTGGTTTAGGGTACAGGCATGATTCGGACACGAACTGCAGGGTCTACAGTTTGTGAATCACCTAAATCTATGTCTCCACTCAGTTCAGGACTCATACAGGAACCAGATTCAGCCCAGATGGGTAGCAGTCACAGACTTCCCCAGCCTTCGCCTCACTGGAGGGTCTGGGCGAAGGCAAAGCACAGACTCGAATCCACTGGCCCTGCAGCTCCTGGAGTACTTGCTCTCTTGGCGCAGTGTGCGTGGGGCTCAGGGAGTCTGCTTGCCTGGCTCAGAGAGCCTGCTCGCCCAGCCCCCAGCTAGAGAAGACCCTGGGCCGTTCAGTCCCGATCTCCTCTCTGCCGCCACAGCGACTCAGTCTGCAATGTCCGCGGGGTCTTTGTTCTCGCGTCCTGGCCTCCGGCATTGGATGGGGCCTACCTGGCTCTGTGCGTGCGTTTCAGCTGGGAATCGTGGTGGTATGCGTCCAGCCCACACTCGGACCCAGGAGCCCTGCCGCTCCCTGAGAACTCGCTCTTGTGACTTTCTGAAGCAGTTCTGGAAGTCCTCTTTTGAGTTTTTAGATGCTCTGTCAAGGCCGCCTCCATATCCTGCATCTGTTCAAAATTTTTACCTTTCATAGTTATTTTGACTTTGAGAAACAGTCAGAAGTCACCCAGGACTAGACTAGTGACTAAGGTGAGGACGCAGTGTAATATTTTTATAAGCCTGTTTTTATGTTGACTGGCTCCTGGCAGCAGCAGTGACCATGTGTTTTGATTTGGTTTGGTTTGGTTTGGTTGGTTTGGTTTGGTTTGGTTTGGTTTGGTTTGGTTGGTTTGGTCTGGTTTGGTTTTTATCACCATAACTCATGAAGGAGGACTCCCAAGACTACTTCAGGGAGTGGCAAGAATGATGCAATAAGTGTGTTCAAAGTAAGGTGGAGTTTTGGGGGCTGATTACTTCCACTGGTGAGAAATCAAGTGAGCTTTACCTTCACAGGAGGCATCCTCAGCTGCTTTACTTGTGACCAGGTCAGCAAGAGCATTCTGTCTGCTGCAGACAAGTGTTACCTCTTCATCTGAAGGACTGATATGTAACACTAGTCCCACACAGCAGCGAGAGGATGACGCTACCGAAATGGTGCAGATTCCTCTCTTCTATTCATTGTTTGAATTTCACTGTCCCCGCTTGGGTTTGCATGAGTCTCCTTAGATAATAAAGGAAGGTCAAGAAGAAGACTGGACTGATGATAATGGAGTAATTGGGGGAAAAAGCAAACTGAAAGTGATGTGGGGATACTGTTTCTGAATTTCTAGAAGAGGAAATACTCAGGATAGCTAGAGCATCTAGAGTATACCTAGAGCCAAGAGAGCAAGCCACACACCACCTTGTCCTTAACAAATTAGTGGACACATATTAACCATTTGAAAAAATTGATTTACGCTAGGGTTTGGCTGAATGAACAGAGAAATTTATACAGATTTCAGCTTTAACAGATTTACTGAATCAGAAATTTTGGAATAAGAAGTCTGAAAAATCTATATTAAATAAAAGGTCTTCTGCCCATGAGGACCCAATCAATATGTACTGCACACATGTACTAATACAGAATAAAAATTGAAAAAATGCCCTGTAAGCCAACTTTAATGTTCAGCTATGCTTGAAGACCAGTACCATGTATTGAGAGGGTGACAAGAATTCGCTCTAACCCACTAGGAAAGTAGAAGGGATTCTGTGCCTGACCATCCTGGTCAGCATTCCCAAATTCAGTGTCTTTCCTTTGATTCTCTTAAGATCGGACCCCTAAATCAAAACTGAAAGCCAAGAGATAGCTGACAGCGTTGCTAGGCACCATGCCTCTGCCTGAGAATGTTTCTGGGTTCTTGGTGATATCTGGCAGTCTTGCCAGCACATCCTAAATTAAATCAAATTGCTGCTTCTGCTAGCGGGGAGTTGGAATGACTCCAGCTAAGAATCGATCCAGCAACAAACAACTTAATTTATGAAGGCATAAAAAGCATCAGCTGTGGAATATACTTCCTGGAGAGGCTCCAATGGAGACTGAGGTGTGCTGAGATGAACGTCCTCCTCTCCGTTCTCTGCCCACTGCACACACACACACCTTTTCTTTTCACGGACTCTTACAGCCAGGATACTCAGTAGAAAGTATTTGGCCTATTATGTGGGCAGTTAGACTTTCTGAATGAATAGCCTGAAATTGTGATAGTCTTAGAAGATGAGGATGCTCCAAGGGCCCTTGCAGAGGTAGGGAGCTCAAGAAAAAGAAGACAGAGTTCTTTCTAAAGAATATGGTGATGCCCTGTGTTCTGCATGATTCTCCACTGTGAAGAGGACTGAGTCGTAGGAGTCTGCCCCCTGCCCCCCACCCCATCCCTCAGCTCTCCTGCTGAGTCAGTCAGGGTGAGCTTTAGCTACAGATGACACAAGTTCTCACACACTAGGGATGTGAGCAGCACAAGCATTTATGTTTCTCCCACAAAAACAAGTCCAGAGGCAAGTGATTCAAGGCTGGCTGATGAGCCCTCTGTTAAAAAATGAACTTTCACTCTATGCTGCTGCTTTGCCATTGTCCAAAGCTAAGTTTTCTCTAAGTAGATTGCTTAATTTTCAGAAAACCAGGTTCATAACCAGGCCAGCAAGAATGAGAAGAGCAACATCTCCCTTTTTAATCACCTCAGCTTGGCCCAAACTAAGCCACATCTATTTATCAAGCAACTGGAAAATGTAAGGACTGCTGAAGGTGGTTATGAGATTAAGTGAAATCTGGGGTCCTGGAAGGGGTAACTGAAGGCTAGATAATGGGGAACAGATCCATCTTTAAGCCCACCCCACCTCCACAGAGGCGAACGTTGTTACTAGTTATTTACTGTAGCCTTTAAGAGACATTTTAAATAAGTGTACATGTATATGTGCACACATGTACACACCCCTACTCTGAACAGATAGAAGCCTATAAATTACATTTGCCCACTTCTTGATCCTTTTTTGCATAAAATGTATCTAAAAGATTGCTCCATATCAGTCAGCACAGATTTATCTTTTTAAAATGGCTGCAATTTTTCACTAAAATGATAACTAAAATCTTACAAATGCTGTTCTGTGCTACAAATATACCCTAATGGCTATCATTTCAAGATTTGCAAACAAATCTGTAGGATACATTTCTAGTTCTTGCTTGTTGGAAATTTTAATAGCTATTATCAAACTGCCTCCAAAGCACTCTTATTGTACCTCCTCCCAAAATATATGATAATGCCTATTTCTTACCATTCTAGCCTCATAGCGTGCTTTGATTATTTTATTTTTCACTTCTCTGGTATGTGTTATTTATTGGCAGGGTCAAAACAGTTATTTTTATTTATTTATTTATTTTTTTTTTTTGTTACCTTATCTTGGCTTTATTTTTCTCATTTACTGAAAACAAGATCATGTTGATAACATATAACCTTTTACTTTTAACAGTCAGTGGATTAAAATATATTATTGTGATTGGAACAAAATATGTGACTTTTCACACCTTCCTTAGTATTTCCCCATTCACTTATTATACCTCTAAGATTAACTGTCCAATGCGTATCCTGAAAGTTCAACACTTTTGCTTCTTTTAAGGTAACAGGAACAACAAAGGAGTTTCTTAATTACCACTTGATAAAAAGTAAAGTTATATGACCTGAGCATTGTATTATTTGCCCATTATATTGAGTACTATCATTTTTATCTTTACAATAACCTAATGAAGTAGATATAGTCAAACAGACAAAAAAAAATGATGCAGATAATTTAAATATTTACACAAGTTCACCCAGTTTGCAATAGTTCGAGATATATTTGCATATATATGCCTCTGGTTTCTAAACCTCTGATCCTCACAAATGAAGTCTGGTTCTGTCT
>NW_004955434.1:932506-956948 GCF_000276665.1 Chinchilla lanigera | reverse complement strand
ATGAGTCCGGCCCACACTCGGACCCAGGAGCGCTGCAGCTCCCAGAGAACTGGCTGCCTGGGCACAAGGCGCGGGGGGCTGGGGGAGCCTCTATTTTTATTTTATTCTGTGTAATTTTTTCTTTTCTGTATTTGTTTCTTACATGTCCTTTTGTTTCATAAACAATGTATTAGTTTTATATTGGTATTATTTTAAAATGACCTCAAATATAAGCATCTTTTGTTGCATTTGTTTTCTTTGTTATTTTAGATAATTATTACTACATGTGTGTAGTACATGGTTATACATTGTGGGAAGTTGGTGTACATATGCAATATTTTCACTTTATCTTTTCATCTCTTTTACTTTCTCATTTTTTGAAATGTAATCTCTGAGGTGTTTTGAATTTTTTCTTATTTTTTGTTATTAAACTCTACTTTAATTCCATTTCTGTCTAAAGCACTGTATTTATTCTCTTAAATGTGTTAATGTATATTTTATGGACCAGAGCTTGGCTCTGCCTTTATGAATGTTATATGTGAACTCGATCAGATTTTTCATGCTCTGAGTTTTATATACTGTATATCTTTACAGATTTCCTAGATGTATCAATTTCTGATAGAGGACTGGGGGTGTAGCTCAGCAGTATAAGTGCCTGCCAGGCAAGTTCAAGGTCCTGAGTTCGATTCCCAGTACCAAACAAACAAACAAAATCACCATCAATTTCTGATAGAAGAGTGTTTATGTGTGCAGATATCATAGTGAAGTCTTCTATTTCTCTTGAGATACGTCATGTTTTGTCTCACCTCTTTTTGCATTACTGTTAGACGTGTATACATGAAGAGTTAGTATGTCTTCTCAGAGAACTGACTCATTTATCATACGTAATGTTTCTCTTTCCCCCATTACTTTCCTTGCTGTAAAGTTGCCTGTGTTAGAAATGAATACACTTTCTATGGATTAGTTTTGGCATGGGATATCTTTATTGATTTACTTTTACTGCATCTGTACCTTTACACTTAAAGTGGATTTTTTGTGGACAATATTTCTTTTTAAAAAAAATTTATGAGTGTATGTTTGTGATGCATACTGATTAAACTCAGCTTGAGGGATTGCCACATGGATTTCTTGTAGACAGTATTTCTTGATCCACTCTTGACGCAACCTATGTCTTAAATGTTGTTTTAAACTGTTGACATTTCAAATGATTACTGACATATACTTATTAATACGTCCATATCTGCAACTGTTTTTCTATTGTTGGCCAAGCTCGTTGTTTTATTTTTGTCTTCTACTCATTTTTTTTTTTTGCTTACTGTGGATTAAATTGAGCATTTACTATTCAGTTTTTCTTCTTTCTTAGTATATTGTCTGTGCTTCTAACTATATTTATTTTTTAGTGGTTGCTTTAGGCTCAGCAATATACTTTTACAATGAATCCAAGTTCACTTTGAAATAAAAGCATACCACTTCACACATAATGTAACTACCTTATAAGAAGAAAATCATCCCAACTTTTCCTCCCATCCCAGGATCATTGATATCATTAATTTTACATATCTAATCACACATAGAATCTATGCACCTACCTATCCTCTACCTACATATACAGAGCAAACTTCTGCTATTATTATTTTTATCAAATTATATTAGATCACTGGAGAATGAGAAAAATAAAATAATTGTTTTACTTTCACTTATTGTTTATCTCGTGCTCTTCTTTCTTTATATAGTTCCAAGTATTTGGCCTGTGCTCCTTTTTTTCTTAATGCTTTTCTTTGACATTTCCTCAAGGAGATGTTATGCTAAAAACATCTCTTAATTTGTCTGGAAAAAAAATCTTTATTTCTCTTTCATTTTTGAAGGATGTTTTAACAGTGTACAAAATTTAAGATTTATGTTGTTTTCCTCTCTACATTTTAAATGATTCACTTCATTTTTTCTTTACTTACATGGGTCCCTATTTTGATTCTTGTCAAAATAAGGGACTTTTTCCTTTGTCTGTTTTTCATGAATGGTTCCCTTTCAGTTCCTGAAATTTGAATACAATGTGCTTTATGTTGTATTTTTTTGGTTGTTATTTTTATTGATTTCAGTTTTACATTTACATTTCTTGGAGTTTTTCAAGTTTTTCTGGATCTGTGGTTTTGTATCTGGAATTAATTTCGGAAAAATTCTCAGACATAGTGCTTCAAATAGTTTTTGTTCCTGTTTTCCCCTTCCTTTCCTAATAAGAGTATTTTCTTTGTGGTTGTCTCATAGTGTTGGATACATCTCCCTCTCACTCTGTGTGCATGTGTGTGCGTGTGCATATTTACTCTTTGCCCCTCAGTTTGGGAAGTTTCTCTTGGCATATCCTCAAGCTCAGACTCCTTTCTTCAGCTGTGTTATATTATGTATGTATGTATATACAGGGTAGCTAACATAGTTGTACTATTGACTTCTATCACTTTACTGGAAGGAAAAGTTAATACTTACTTGTTTGATCAATATTGCATGTCTCTATTTGTCTTCCTGAGAAACCACTTTGAAGGTATCAATACGTAATACAACAACCATTGTTAATTTCCTACCACTTTGTCTCTGTATTGCTTGTATTGTTCTTATGCTATTTTGTAAATGGGTGTCTGTTTGTTAATATGTTTTCCTTCTTTTATTTTTAAAATCAATTTAAAAAATAAGCCCATCCAGACAATACTCATTTCTTTCTGTTTCTAAAGCTTTGCTCTGTGGTGTTTCCTTTTTATTTTTCCTTAGAATTTCCATCTCTCTATGTGCATTACCTGTGTGTTTTTTCATGTCTAATTTGTACATTAGAATCCTCTGCATATTGCAATAGCTTTGAGTTTCTAGTCTGATCATTCTAACATTGCTGTCATGTATAAATCTAGTTCTGATGTTTGCTCTGTCTCTTTACCCCTTGTGAGGGGCCCTCTTCTTGTATACCTTGTCATATTTTGTTGAAAGTCAGATGTTATGGCTTGTATCTAGATGTCCTCCCAAAGCATCATGTGGTCATAGGTGGAGCTTTTCAGAAGTGGCCGGATCTAGAGTGTGTGATGCTGGGATTAAGGGGGTGTGATTACTACATTAGTCCATTGATTAGGTTTGAAATAGTTCTGGGTGTGGAGAATGAAAGGCCCTCTCTGGGTGTGAGTGTTACCTGTACTAAGAGTGTATAACCTAGAAAGAATATAAGGGACAGAAAAAGGAGTTCTTCCCTCACTTGCTGGATGCTTTCTCACTGCTTTACTGTCTCCTGCTTGCCTGCCATGGACTGTTTCTCCTCTGTGATGTCCTGTCTGCCATGCCACTGTGTCTTGGTGCCAGCTAACTATGAACTGAAATCTCTATAAAACATGAGCTGAATTAAACCTTTCGTCCTTTGAGTGTTTTGTCTGAACAATGAGAAAAAAGTAAGACACCAGACACAATGAACTGGGTATAAGGAACTGTGGAAAACAGGCCTTTAGCAATGTGGTCATTAGGTGGAAGCCAAGTGGGAATAGTCCATGATTAGGTTTCAGTCTTTCAATGAGTCTGCGCTCCTCACATTTCATGAGTGTTCCTCTTTTTTTTCATTTTTGGTGGGGCAATTTGTATAGAAGCAGCTATAGCTGGATATTTTATTCCTCCACATAAAAGTTTAGAAGGAACTGAAGTTGGATATATTCCTTCTCCCAGGGGGAAGGTTAGTACAGGTTTGAGTTGGGTTGTTTCCTTCCCTGGGATCATTTAAGGCACCGCTAACACTGCAACATGGGCTTCTGTAAAATGGTCTGTCCTGGTGTCCTGCCTTATTAAGAAGAGACAGCTTTGGCATTTGTTTGAATTGGTTACTTTTCTTCTCCCTTCCTGGAAACATGAGGGGAATTTTTTCTCCTGATTCTCTGAGGACCTGGTTGAGCACCTGGAGGTAAAACTCACAGAAGTGTGAGAAACCCAGTCTGACTTGATTCTCCTGAAGGTATGAACTCCTGGATTTCTCTGCACTCAGCCTCCAGTGATTGGTCACCTAGTTCACCCTCCTATTTCTCTCTTCAGTAGTACTTTTAAAGCGGTTTCCGCTAGTGGATTTTTGCTGCAGGAAGCTGCGAATCTCTGTACGTGCCCATCTGACTACAGATTTTGTGATAGCAGTTTGTCTTATGAATCAAAGTTTTCTGGTGAATCAAAGAAGAGTTGGTGATTTTTCAGTTTGCTCTTCTTTTTGCTTGATGTTGGGACAAAATAATAACTCCAAAGCTCATCACAGGCCAGACTGAGAAAAGGTCTCCTTATTCCATTTTGGGCATTATTTATTCCATCTTCCTACACAGCCCTCATGCTCTGGTATGTGGACATATGAAGGAGTCAAGAGAGACTGTTGCTTTGATCATCCCAGTGAAGTGAACCTTCCAGTATTCACACCTTTGTGAGCTTCCCTGCCGCAGTGGCATTGGGTTTGCTCACACGAGTTGATTTGGTCCATGGGCCATCTCAAGTTCATGTGTTCAGAGACTAGGGAAGAGCTTGTATGTTGGGCTGGCTACTGTGGAGCGGCCTGTCATCTATGGAAGCTCAGTTTAGCCTAGTGGAGGGTGTGTGATTGTAAGGAGACACAAGTCTCAAAATTCCAGCCACATTTCCAAGACCCCAGCTATGTGGGTGAAGCCATTCTAGTTCTTCTAGGTTCAGCAGCTCTATCAAGTGAATGTGGCTCCATAATGACACCGGCAAGCCCAGCTTAAGGAACCACAATGAAAGCACAGAAGCGTCAACACTAAAATTGTAGGTATTTATGCTCACTATGTATTGAGATGGTTAATTATGTAGTAATAACAACAAAAAGATGCTGGTTTCTGTGATAATTTGAACAAATTTAAGTCACCGAACTCATAAGTCCTTCATGGTACTTCATATAATCTCATGTTAGAATTTATTCTGTTTATATGACTCTGTAAGGTAAAATACCATGGGTCATTTTAATGCCTTTTATTTCTACATATTAAGTTTCCTTGTGATTAGGAAGATTGTTTCTTTATTTTCTAATTAACATTTCTGGTGTAGCAACATTTCCAGTTTAGTGAGTAGGCTTTAAAAAGAATCTTCCAACTCTTTTACCTTGCTCTGCTCTGAAATAATGAGTGGCATCAGCACCTGACAGTCCGGGGAGGCCTCCTCCTCAGCCACATGAGAAGCCCTGTAAGGAAGGCAGAGAAACCACACGGATGGTTATGCCCAAGATCAACTTGCTATTGTATGAAGTTTCACCTTTGTGTTCTGATAGTGAGGAAATAGTGATGAAAAACAGGAATACTTGGAAATACCACATACCACATAGTTGTTTGTTATATATAAGTATAGGACGTAAGTATGTGAGTTTACATTAGTACACGTTTGTTACTGCTGAAAAATTGAATACATTCACTTTACAAAGTCAAACCAGAGGCTTCTAAAGCACCCCTATACTGTTCACTCTTTTAGTTACTTTCTTATTGCCCATAAGTTAAAGGAGGAGAGGTTTATTCTGGCTCACTTTGTAGAGGTTTTATTTCAGAGTGGGCTGGCTCCGAGGCAGGGTGGTATGGCAGAGGGGAATCAGTTCATGGTATGGTAGGCAAGAAGCAGGGACGGATCAAGAGAGGGATATATAGCCTCCCAGGTCACACCCACAGTGACCTACCTCTTTCCACCAGGGTCCCAATATCCTATCTACCTATAATACCATCAGTGGACTAATCCAATGATAAGTATCACACACCCATGATTCAGTCACTTCCCAAAAGCCCCACCTATGAGGCTTTGGAAGATATCTAGATACAAACTGTGACATCCACACTCAGATGTTAGACTCCTGTGTGTATCGTTTTTCCCAATGCAAGTCTCTTGGCTGACCTGGTGTTGCCTTTTGCACAGCTATACTGTGGGTTCTCTCTCTGTCTCTGTCTCTATCTCTATTTCTTACTAAGTCTACCCCATTGGCTGCTAGAGCTATGAAAGCTCTGCATTCTCATTGGAAGTTCTTCCTAGTGAGTTCCTGATATATAACTCTTTCCTCAAAACAGAACCTGTGGCTCCTGATTTTGTGAAAGTGTCACACATTTTACCTCACCTTGGCTCCTGTTGTTCCTTTTCCACTTTCCCACGAGCTGTGTAAGTCTCCATCACACATGTAATTCTAGCAGAAAAAGAACACTCTTGAAGAACTCTTCTTTGAACTCTGAAAAGTAGTCTCTTCTTGCTCTTTTCCCATGAACTCCAACAAAAAGTCACTTACCATTTGCTTAGGTGAGCTGACTATAAGAGCCTGAGATTTCTCCTACATGGTGAGTTTTAATGATCAAGGACCATTTCTCAATATTTTTTTCTTAAATTAGTTTTCCTCTGTACATGCATGTACAGAGGAAAACTAATTTAAGAGCACAGCAGTTGCTCATATGTAGTCCCCGCCAGATGTGCGCCTATTGAGTAAACACAAAAAGGAGTGACCTTAGTGCAGTTTAGACTCCCTAGCCTCAATGCAAAACCAGTGAAAAGAAAACAAAGATCAAGAAAGTTGCTGGGTTTCCTTAAACTCTGTAACCTCCGTGGGGAAGCAAATACCTCTCATTTTCTTTGAGTGGAACTTCTTGCAGCACAGATATACATAGTGAGATCTGCAAATCAGGAGCGCCCAGTTAGCCAGAGCGTGCTCAGAATCATGCCTATTTCTGCATATTGCTTCCAAGGTGAGGAAGAACCTGCAATAGAATTATTTATCATAGCAATGTGAGCCAATTGGAATGAACAAGCAACCATGCATCCTATTTCTTGATCCAGTCTAAGGCAACCTGTATTGCTCGGAGGGGCTGTGCATTTCTCGGGTTAGGGCCTATCTTGTTAGGTCCAACCCAGAAGTATTGGTTTAGAAGACTAGCCTCAGGTCATGAAACCAGTGTGGGACATGTGAAGGCCTAACATTCAAACTTTTAATTCCTGCTTATTCTCAACGTGGTAAACACTGCTTCCCACTTGGCCAAAAATAGATAATTGGAACCTAAAATGTTCCTGATATAACTTAATAACATGCGGGCTTTACCTTTAAGGAATTTATAATTTCTTAAAGTGAGCAGACTGAGATAATGACCACAAGTAAGTAGAACATACTTTGAGTGCTGAGCAAACACAACTATCCTCACAATGAAATCTGTGCTATTATTAGGACATACCTTCCCCCTGCTTGCATTCACAGACCTCAACTGCTATGACACTGTGTGTCACAGAAAGTCATTTTGGGTCTATGTTGTCTAGACCTTACACATGTCCTCTTAGTGTACTCCATTTGTATGTAACATGTCATGATCCCTTTAGTTACGCTCTGATTAGGCTGCTTATAAACCATCAGCTTCTCAAATTATTTTACATCCTTGCTCAGACAGGGGACTTTTTAATGTGCCGAAGACATTCATTTTCTTCAGGTAAAAGAGACTGATTTATTCATGCCATTGCATTGTTTTCTTCTTTGTTTGATTTCTTTTGCTACCCCTCCTTTCTGCTGAACTGTTCAACCTAACTGGTGTTCTCCATCTAGTAGATTTTTTTGGTACTGTTGGCATCACTGTCTCTAGGATATCCTGGAGAATTGTTTGTAGTGCTGGTTTGGTGGTCATACATTTTGAGGTGCTTTTTGTCTTTGAAGTCTTTTATTTCTCCATCAATTTTGGAAAGTGTTACAGAATAAATAAGTGGTCTGGAAGTTTTCTTTTAGGGGTCGAAACACTTCACTCCAAGCTATCCTGTCTTTTAAGATTTATGTAAACAGGTCTGCTGTAATTCTAATGGGTTTACTTTTGTAAGTCATTCATTGCTTTTCTCTAACAGTTATTAAGATTCTGTCTTTGTGTTAGACTTCTGGGATTTTAACTATAATGTGACAAGGAGATGTTCTCATTTGATCATGGCTAGTTGGGGTTCTATATCCCTGATGTACCTATCTAATTTTTTACCTGTATTTAGAAAGTGTCCTACTATTTTTTCTATAAAAGATTTTTTTAATGCCCTTTGTGCTCTCTTTTGGTTTTTCATTTATTCTGATTAATCTTAGTCCTCTTTTCACCATCTACCAGCTGTTAGTTCCACGTTTCATGTTCTCATTATTTTTAAAGTATCCCTGAATAACTGATCTTTGAAAGAATCCATATCTTCTTTTTTTAAGTTTTAAAATACTTTTAAAATTTATTTTAAAAGTAAAAGAAGGAAAACATATTAATAGACATCCATTTACAAAATAGCATAAGAATAATACGGGCAATACTGAATTACAGACAAAGTGCTAGGAAATTAACAATGGTTGTTGTGCTACATATTGATATCTTCAAAGTGGTTTCTCAGGAAAACAAATAGAGATGTGCAAGATTGATCCAACAAGTAATCATTAACTGTGCCTTTCAGTAAAGTGATAGAAGTCAGTAGTACAGCTATGTTAGCTATCCTGTATACACATACATACATAACTTCCCCTTCTTTCTTTTCTCTTTTCCCTCACCCAGTTGCTCTTTACTTTTGAGCATTTTCCTTTCATTTCACAATGCCCATCATACTTCCTAATTTTTATTTAGTCTTTCAGGTTCTTACACTAGTGAGACAATATGTTACTTACACAAGGAGGTCTGATTTATTTCACTTATGAGTGCCGTCTCTAGTTGTGACCATTTACCTGTAAAAGCCTCGAGTTTATCTTTCTTTATACCTAATATTCTGTTATATAAAAGAATTCATATTTTCTAACCCTGACTTTCTATCTTCACATTGATCATTTCTGCTCCTCATACATTCAATATAAGTTTTACTTCTATTTTTCATTAAGTTTATTGGTACATTAGATATACATATTGATCACATTCATCATTGGGAATTTGTATCTGTACATGACATATCTTGGTACCTCTTTTTTTCCCCACTCTCTTCCCCTCCTTTCTACCTCTCTTCCCCTCCTTCTTTACAAAGATTTGTTTCCATTTTATCCTTATTTCTCATTTTTTTGTTTTCTCTTCAATATAATTTTTAAACTTCTGGATTTCTGGAACATTTTCATGGACTCTTAATTCTTTGATAAACTGGTCATTTGTTTTCTAACTTTTTAAAAAATTCAGCTAGCTTTCTATTAGTGTGTTCTTCTGTAAGCTCTCTGATCATTTTGCTTGTTACATCCTTTATCTGATTAGTTATATCTTCTGCGACCCCACCAAGCACCTCACTGATGTGTTTTTTAATCTCTGTTATCCTTTTGAATAATTCAGCTGTGTGGCTTTTACTCCCCTGCCCCTCCGCCCATGCTCCATGGATGTTTTGGGAGCGTTTAGAGTTTTGGGAAGCATTTTGTTTGCTTGTCCTCTCATGTTTCTACCTTTCTTTGTTTTATTCTGTGCTTAGGCTGCAGTTGCCTATAGTGGAAAGACTTTGTTACTAGTATGGAGATCTCATGAGCTATTTTGCTTTTCAACCATGCACTCAGGGTGTGGTTAATATAGTCTTTTATCTTTGTCCCAAGATCTAACCACCTCTGTAAGTTTGAGAGGAAAAGATGCAGTGTGATTGGCCCAGTTCTTTGGGAATGGACCACAGTATTGCTAATGTCACCAAGTTAACCCAGTATTGGCATACAGAGAAAACCCAACAACCACGTAACTCTGCAAATATCAACTAAATCAGCAACCAACACAAACTGGCTATTGACAGACCAAAAGAATTATTAATGTACAACCTTAACCTTAGAAATCTATAATTATAGTATAAATATCAAAACAAACCAAATATTGACATACAGCATATATCTACCAAATGTGACCACTATAATGCCACTAATGATAGAAAAAAATTCAACAATAGGAACAGAGTTATCTAAAGATTAATGGTTAAACTGATTCAGAAAACAGACCAAACGCAGGAAGAAAATGGCTCCATAAGAGTTTAGGAGACAGTTTACTACATCAGTGGGCTTCTGACTAGGATCTCTTCAAAAGAGTCAGAGCCCCACCCGGTGGGGTATTGGGGCTTTTAAAGGGAAAGTGAGTGGGGAGGTACAAAGGCAAATTTGGTGCACATGATTGGAGGCTTGGGTGACATCATGGGTTGCTAAAGGAGTTACATATCTCAAGTTACATTGCAAGGCCCTTAGTTAAACAGGCACGCGTTACACAGAGGAAGAAGTGTCCTGTTATATTTGAAGTTACATTGCAAGGTCATCATTTACAAAGACAGCAAAGATAGGGGTTTACCCAGAGGGAGGTGTTCTGTTGTGAGGCCTGCTGGACATGTCTGCTTGGCCTTGGCAGACATCCGGGTAGCTTCTCGTTTAAAATTTTAATTTCCCCCCTCAAAACAAGTGACATTATAGGGAGCTGTGAATGGGAGAATGCCATTGGTACCACAGACATAAAATATAGGCTCAATAATACTGATTTGAATACCAGACTGCTCAATAATGAAGTTCTGTGTCTTTTTAAATGCATTTACCTACCTGTTATCTATCAACACCCACTATAACTTATTCTGTCCAGAGCTCTAAATGATAGCTAAATCGCTGTCGCCACTTTTATAACAGACTACTTCATATTATTTCTTCATTGCAGATATATGTGATTTTCTTACAAGAGTGTACAGTCTATTGCTTCTGTACCAAAAGTAAGGTCTTGTTTAAAAGGTTGTTTTCCAGGCTGGGGATATAGCTCAGTGGCACAGCGCCAGCCTGGCAAACCCGAGGTCCTGACTTCGAGTCCTAGTAACAAAAAGAAAAGGTTGTTTTCCATCATTCAAATGAAAATGATAAAAACAGCAGTCAAAATGTCGACATCCAAATATTTGCACACCATTTTTTAACGAGAGACAAAGCTTTTGAGTAAATCTCAACCATCACCCCTTTGTAAACACAGGTGTGGAGAAGGTAAGCCACTGACGGTCAAGTTCAGGTACAGTAAATTCATTACGCTACTAATTTACTCCTCTTGTTTTCTTGTTTTCCTGCTCCAAGTCCCAGCCCACCCAGTAGTTTACCCTGTAGTTTACCCAGCCCGCCCACTTGAGCCCTGAGGCGTCTTTCCCGAGCGCTTCTGCCCCCTCAGCCCCTGGAGTCTGGACATTCACAGCAGCCCAGCCCAGCCCGGCTCTGGCACCCCGCGAACACTGCCCCACTCCAGGATGGCCCGTGGGGGCTGAGCTTAGCAGGCTCGGGGAGGAGACGCGAAAACCGGTCTGAACTCTGGGCTGGGAGGGAGGCGGGGAGGCGGGGACCCGCGGGATGGAGTCCGGCGAAGCGCGACACGCGGAGGCGGGGCGCTCGGGGCACAGTGGGCGCCTGGGGGCTCGGGAAGGGGAGTGGGGTCGTCCAAAGGCCGGAGACCTAGGGGCGGTGGCCGCGCAGGGCACAGGGCCTGAGTTCGGAGCCGCAGCGGGCATCGGCGGGCGGGGCGGCGCGGGTGCGGACGAGCCCGCGGGGTATCCTCCTGCAAGCCGGCGGAAGGCCCCCTAGTGGGCGACCGCGGCGGGAGGGCTCCGGGAGTCTGGCCCGGCGGCACCGCGCCCCGGGCCGGGCGGAGGGTGGGGTCACTGTCTCCCACCCTGAAGGCCACTGCCCAGGGCTGGCTGCAGCGGGAGCCAGCGAGGGCAGCGTGGCCCGCGGTGCTGGGATTCCAGGTCCGGCCAGGGAGCTCGGGCAGGCGTTCGCGACGTCTCCACCCCGGCAGGGTCGTGCGGCGCGCGGCGCGGGCTCCAGGCCAAGATGCGCGCTCCTGCCCTGGGGTGGAGGGCGGAAGCGGGGGCCGGGGCTCGGATCCGCGAGGACGAGCGTAACACAGGAGCGGGGGACGGGACGGGGCGGGCGAGCTGAGAGGGGCGGCGGGATGATAAAGCGGGTCTCCGAGGCCGGATTGCTGCGGCTGCAGCGCGGAGCCGGAAAGGCGCAGGTCTCCGTGGCGCTTCTGCAACCTGGGCAGCAGCGGCGGACGGGCGCGGTGCTGGGTTTGTCTAGGAGGCGGGGGACTAAAGTCTGCAGGTGTCCCCTCTCAGCCGGAGTCTGGCAGTGCGGAGCGGACCCGCGCCTGCGCCTGCGCCTCCGCGGTGGCTGCTTCCTCTGCCTTCCCCGCGCGCCCTCTCCGAGCCCGTTCTGCGCGTCCGCTCTCTGCAGTACTCGCGGAGCTCCCTCCCCTCTCGCCCTTGCAGGAGCCCCGGAGTAAGTTTCAGGCAGCACGTCTAGGGTCCACTGTATCCGGCGCCTGCAAGTCGCAGTCGCGGCGACTCTCGCACCACCGGCCGCGGGAAGACCCCTGTGCGCTGCGCTCCGCGCCGAAGCCGTGCGGGCGGCCCGAGTCCCGGGGTCCCCGCCCGGCCGTGTCCGTCTGCTCCCTCCACTCCCAGGAAAAGGAAAACCCCCATGGAGTGATTTGTTGTGCAGGGTGGACGGACTTGTCAAAATACCTAGGTTTTAGAAACTCAAGTGAACGGGCAGGACATTTTTTTTTTCTTATGTATTCATTCTCGTCTTTCCTAGGGAAGAAGGAGGAGTTTTTTTTTAAGAACTAGAAAACACCCTCCAGCGGGATTTCCCACCTTCTGTGAGCACAACCCTTTGATGCGTTTGTTTTGAAGACTCAAGAGTTTGAGGCTCCTTCTCAGAAGCTAGGAAGAAAGTTAAGACACTACTAGACATAGTCTGGGATGCAGGGTAGACTTAACAAAAGAATGAAATTCATGGAAAAATTCCCCTCCGCAAAAATTTTGCAATTTATTTTCATTACCAACCTGATAGTTTAGAAACCTAGAGTAGGAAGAGGGTGAGGAGCTCAACCTGTGATGTGTTCTCAAATGGGTTAAGGGCATTGGGTGGGTGGAGCCAGTTTCCAAAGCTCAGCACCACCTAGGAAATCCACATGCCTTCTGCCCGATTTGTTGGCTAAAAAGTTTGCATTTATTCTCCTGTGTTTCACCCTGTACCCACCGCACCATCTGTGAATGGCTCCTGCACACGCAGCCATGCCCATAAGCAAAGGCAGCTGAGCAGAGGTAAGGGCAGAGCAATCACCGGAAGTACTTCTGAAACTTCTGTGCCCGCACATGCAGGCCTGCAGCTTCCATCCTGGCTGCTGCCCTGGGGCAGAGGCAGGTGACACTGCCATGTTGTGGAGGCTGAACTACGTATGGCTTGCAGGGCCCAACGTCATGCAGCCTCCATGAAGCAGAGCTGCGGCTCACAGGCAGATGTCACTTTTACACTCGAAGAAATCTAGGGGAGCGCAGCTCTACCACCCGTGAACCCAGAACCACCACCCTGCCTGCGCAACATTCCCATGTCAACACTATGACATGGGACACTTCCTGGACCTGCCATGCCTTTGTATACCATCCTCACACAGAGGGAAAGCAGGGCTCCCAGTTGGGACCAAATGGGGTTCCCCTGCAGGCCCTGGGCACTTAACTATGAGCAGGTGGCAGCAGGACGAGGACTCTGCGGGGTGCGAAGTGCCCTTGGTCTTCCCTGCTTGTGTCCTGGAGCTTTGTGTGGAAGTTGTTGAAGACAGGTGCAACTTTGGCAATGCAGTGGGCCCTGGTGTCCCAGGAGGCCGAGTGGGAGAAGCAGGCTGTGGAGGGTGGCAGGGCTCGATCCTGTCAACCCCGATGTTCACGGGCTGAAGAACTTGGACTGTGGACCCTGAGGGGGCTTTAGGCAAGACCTCTGAATGAGTGCTTCTAGCAGGAGGTGAGTTTTGGGGTTGAAGAAGGGAAGCTCCTGAGAGGTGTTCACATGGGCTTTCTGAGCCCTGGAGCGCACTCGCTCTCTGGGTTTGGCATAGGTGTGGGGCCTGTGAAAAGTGTGGTCAGCAGCAAGACAGGACCTGCACACACGGGGGATCATGCCCTCGTGGGTCTACCCCAACTTCCTGCCCAAATATTCTCACAGGCTTTTCTCCTGGTGTTTCTTGTCTGAGGCTGAGAGAAGTGATGACCTGTGTCAGGGGTCTCAGGTCTCCAGGAGTCCTTCTGTGTGTGCTGGTCATAATCCCCTGGAACCTTCTGGAAGGTCCTTCCTGAACTCTGGAGGTGCCTCTCCAGGGCTTGCTGTAGAACATCCTTGGGCTGGTCTAGTTGGAAGCTTCCGGGGCTCTTCTTAATGGGGCTGCCAGGGTACTGGGAGCAGCTGAAGCTGGAAATTGGTCATATGTAATGAGGCAAGACAAGGCCACAGTGCCTAAAGCAGTCAAGCTACTTCAGTCTTCAGAAAAGCATCCTGCCTGGACAATTTCAGTCATTAGTTGCTAGGCAACCTTGTGCCTTGTGATGCGAACTTTGCAAGAGTATAAATTAATGTCCCTACTGTTGTTGTTCAGTAAAACACCTGACCTAGCTTTTGTCTCCTGTCTAACTTTTTTTCATCCCTACTGCGTTCCTCTCCAGGGTACACTAAAAGGCCAGTGAGTCACTGCACCAGGGCTCCTGGACCTATCTTCTGCACCCCTTTGCTGCCTTGACAAGTAGGTGCTGAGGGCATGGTGGGCCCCTGCTTGTCCTGCGCCTGGCCCCTGACCTTGTGTGGGAGTTTGGCCTGAGCTGTATCCCTTGCTAGGATGCTTGGGACCTAAAGCACACAGTGCAGGTGTTCAGCTTTGCAGAAGCCCTCTCCCTTGGTGGTCCCTGGAGCTCAGGGCTGTTAGAATCCCCAGGAAGTAGGGAGGCAGACAGGGGTGGGGGATGGGGGAGGGTGTCTGGGAGGCCTGGCTGCCTTGAGGACGGTTTAGAGTGGATTGGACAGTGGGTGCCTGAGCTCTTGGGAGTTTGAGGGTTGAGGGTTTTGCTGGCTTCTCTGAAGGCCATACCAGGTGCTGCTTTTTCACTGGGACAAATGACTGTGCCTCCTGCTGGCATGTAGGGCAAGTGGTTGTACAGGCCTTCATCTGGGACGGGAAGGAAGTGGGGGTCTGTGAGTGAGCATGCGATTTGGGCCCCACCTGAGCCTGAGACGCAGGATTGGGCAGCTTTGGTGTGCAACACTGCCTTTGGGCCGCAGGATGGATTGAGGGCTGGGGTGCTTAAGGCTGTGGAAGGCCTTGAGGCTGAACTTGAAGTGTGAGATGGGAAGGAAGCTGGTGGACTTCCAGAGACTGAAGTTGTGAAGAGGAAGACCTCTTAGAGAGCCAGGCAGGAGCCGCCAGTGTCCCACTCTGCAGAAAGAGCAAGTCCCAGCAGAGCTGGCTCCATTTCTGCTTGAAATGGTCCCCCAAGACCATGTGGCAAGAGAGCTCGAGAGGTGAAAAGCCACACCGGCTGGTGTTTGGTGTTGCAGAAGGGCTGCGAAGTGGTCGCTCAGTGGCCACCCAGTGCTCTCAGCATGCCCCCTAGGAAAGCCAGGGGACAGTCTAGGCTCACAGGTTTGGAAGGCAGGCCAGAAAGCAGGCCGTGCTTTCCTTTTTTGTTTTGGATCGTTAGTTGCACTCTTTGGGTGATGACTGTTTCTGGCAGCCTTTGGACAGGAGAGTTGGTGAATTGTGGCTTCTGCCCTCTACTGGCTGGAAGGTGGGGTCAGCCCAGAATGAATTGCGGGTGGTGGGAAGGAAGTTCTTGCTGGGACATTCGTAGTACTGAGGGGGAGAAGAACAAGGCCCTGGCAGCTGCCCACCACCAGAAGAGGCATGAGAGGGAGGAGTGCAGGTGGTCAGGGTCTGAGGTGGCCTGGACTCCAGCTGCCAGATAGGAGCTACGGAGAAGAGAGCCGGGTGTGACGGTGTCCTGCCGGCTTCTCACCAAGTTGAACCAGCGTTCCTGAGTCTCTAGTGATGGGGTTGAGGCTTGACGCAGGGTGCTGTGTTGCAGGAGCCAGAGGAAGCAAGGGGCCAGGGTGCTCAAAGTAGGCTCTTGCACTGGGGCCTCCACTGCCAATGGACTCTAGCAGGCCTGAGTTAAACACCTCACCCACCGAGCATGGATGGAATCTGCCTGAGGCCAGAGGTAACTGCAGCCTCTGACGTTGATCTTCAGGAGCTCAATGCAGCCCTCAGATCAGCCCAGCCTGAGGAGGAGAGGTCAGGCCCAGAGGCAGCTGCCAGGGGAAGGGGACTGACTGCCACACCGGTGCCTGGAGACTGTCCTTCCCCGGAGGTCTCTAACCCTTCGCAAATCCAGTCCTCAACCACTGAGTTACAGTGTGGCTTCCCTTGGTGCCTGCAGCACGTGGCGTGGATGGTGTGAGGGTCTCAGGCAGATGAGCTGGTGTCTTCTCTCACTCCCGGCCCTGAGCACGAGATCAGGGGCCCTAGGCCAGGGCCCTGACAGAAACAATTCTATATTTAGGTTTTATTGTTTTGTTTTTTTGAAACACAATTTTGAAATCATGAAGTATGAGCTGTCTTCATGGGTTTAAGGACCAAATATATACAAATATTATTTTATTCTCATCATCGTATGTTTCTTGACTGAAACCCCTTGCCTACATGCAGCAGGAAAACTAAGCTGAGGCAGTGAGGGGACCGTATGAAGTTTTGTCATCTTGATGCCACATTCGCTTAGCTGTTAGCTCAGGAATGAGACTCTCAGTCGTTGCCCTATTGAGTGTCACCATCTCAAGGTGACATCAGTGGTTTTCCTCTTCCCCTCTGGGACCTTTGTATCATATAGTAGTGGTCTTGAGGGAAGAGGAAGAACATTTCATGGATGCGCGCAGATGGGTAGATCTAGAGGTTGTGGGACTATTTGATGGCTACCTCACCATTGGTCAGAAATGGAAGTGTCTGGCCTGGAGGACCTGGCATTGGCTGCCTTGCTGTATAGAGTTGTGGTGCATGAAATGCTGGCGGTGTCCCTGCCAGAGACACCCTTGGCAGTGTGTTGAGTCCAGAGGTAAATGCAGCCTCTGACACTGGTCTTCAGGAGCTCAGCGCAGCCTCCAGCGTTGGTGGGACTGTGTAGACAAGGTGATTTTTCTGTGCCCAGCCCAGCAAGGTGACAAACCTGACCCTTCCCTTACCATATTTTGTGACCTGACTGAAAATCAGAGGAATCTTCAGAAGTTCTCCCAGTGGAACCCTAGCAAAAACACAGATGGAGCTTTGTAGATTTCTATCTTCACTACCCCTCTATGAGTCCTCTGTCCTGCCTCTCACCTCAGGTGGCACCAGAGCCAATCCTGCAGCTACGTAATTAAGGCCCACACACCTCCTCAAGATGCGGAAGGGAAGAGGCCTCCGCCTCACTCCCCAGCGCTGTCCTGTAACACTTCTCTTTTTGCTTCCAGTGCTCTTCCTCAAGGGCAGCTACTCTAGTCTTCACCTGGGTGTTAATGTGGGAAGAAAGGATTTTCTTGTGCTGAACTTGGTCCTGAAGATAATACTCTACTTTATTTACACCTGTGAGGTATAATGTAGTTTCCATGAAACCAACAATTCCACGAACTCTTAGAATTAGGGATGCCCTAAAAAATGAAGATATAAAATTAACTTACTATACGATATGCATTATGGGGTATGCTCCATGTTCATGATATCTGTTTGTTTTCTAAAAAATTATTTCCAGTATTCCAGAGAGAAACTGATAATGATACTGTGTTTTTCCCTTTCCCATCCTGAGACTGAGACTTTGTGGGGTGCCTTTGGGAACATCACTGATGCCCATGACTTGCACATCCAGATAGGTACTTCTGGTTGTATCTCTGTCCAGACCTGCAAAGTTTCTTATTCCTCTAAATCATAAATTGCAGTACAGTATTCTACAGTTCTACTGGGATCTCTTGTAGTCAAAGCAGTACCAGGCAGGAAGTGCTCTTACACATCACCTAATCCAGTTCTTTAACTTTTCAGGTAAAAAAGCTGCAGTTCTTTTATTCTTAAGGTCTATGATCAGTTCTCAAGAGATGAAGACATCTTTATACCTAACAGCAAGGTTGGTGACGGGCTGTTTACTTATTCTCTGTAGGTTATATTAAATGCATTCCTTTCCTGTTTCTTTTATTTGATGTCTTCTCTGCTCTGTACCTTCATTCTTGGAGGGAACCAGCTATTACTTCAAAAACACAAAGAACCTAATTTCTACCTTACGCAGATGCATTTAGAAGCTCATTTGTTCCAAGTTTCTTAATTTAACATAGGGAACAAAAAAAGTGTATCTTACTTTGTCATTACTTTGTTGGAAGTTAGCAATAAGGCACTTTTAAACTCTTACAGCTGGTTTAAAATTGGGAGTGCCTCTTTTCCAATCTTAATCCTGTATTGTACTAAGATTTCTTTTGAGTTACCTATGTTACAGGAAAGGACAAGTCAGGTTAAAGGCAAGTTATTAATTCTTTTACATAGGTTTTTTTTCCTTCGGTACCCACCATTTTAAGTCCCATGAACTATTCTTGTCTTTCCTATTATTATTATTTTGGATTCTGATATTTCAATTTTGGATTTAAATCCACATAACTATCTCCTGGAGATAAAGTTAAAACCTTAGATGATGTTTCTACTGTTTCTACTTAGATGATTCTTTTGTTTCTTAAAAAAAAAACAGAATACAAATAACATTTAAAAATGTGTGACAACTGAAAAGCAAAAGATGCAACGAAGTCTGTTCTTGCTGGAGGATCTGTGTAGATGGCTGTGTTTACTTGCATTTTTCAAAGACATTGCTTACCTGGTTGTTTTTTCTTTCCTTCCTGAAACTTCACTGTTTATCAATGGTCCATGATTCCCTCTGGCCATGGATAACTCTCACTGAATGGGTGGAACGCTTGTTTATAGAATATTGCTATTTTTTTCTTTAGTTTATCTGACTATGCATATTCTACCTTTTGGATAGAGAGAGAAATGGCATTGCCATTCTTCAAAGTGTTCATCTGCTTGTGGGCTATTTCCCACTATATGTACTTCTCACTGGTAGGTCTGAGATGATTTTTGTTTTAGGCTATGAGTTTGGAGTGGTTATTTTTACTTGTACCTCCAAATTGCTCTGTGTCCTCTCAGGTTATGTCCCCTGGATCAGTGTTTGGGCCTCAGACTCATTTGCTTTGTTTGCATGTGGATTCCTGTGGGCTTTTTCTCCGTGATGGCAAGGTTGTCCAGCTCATGTTTTCTGCAGGGGATTCACTGAGAAAACCAACAGAAACCACAGATTAGGGACAGAGTCCCAAAGTCCCAGTCCTTAGTGTCCTGAGGGGCAACTTGCTTATGCCTCTTACATACTAGATTTTCTTGCATGGCAAACATGATATATGGATAACACATCTGCAGCTAATAGGATTTAGACAATCACTCATCTAGCCCAACCCTTTTATTTGAGTGCTAGAAAAGGGAGACCGAGAAGAAGTGGTTCATTTGCCCTGTAATAACTAGGGTCAGAAGATGAGGTAAGACACAGTTTTTTTGCTCAGGTTCTAGTTTTCTTAGGAGTGAGCTATGCTGTCTGTCCCTGAACGTGCTGAACTGTTAAGAGGTGAATTGCTACAAATCACTAAGCTCTTGATGCTTTTCAAGCAGTACTTCATATTTTTTCTTATAGGGGCTTGAAATTATAAGACTTTGTTGGAAAAACTTGTCTTGAGATTACACACACGCACACACACACACACTCATGATAGTATCTTTGTAATACATTGTATATGGTGCATATAATTATTTTTTAAAAATCCTTGTGAGTTATTGTTATCGTCCTTACAGGGTTCCCCACATAATCAAGCAGAAACCAGCCACACAGCACTTTGTGGGATGAAGTATAATTTGTAATAGTTTACAGAAAGAACTTGAAAATACTATTTCTTTTTCTTATAGAGCCATATAAGAAGCTCCAGAAGAAGAAATGGTGAGAACCTTATATCCCAACTATAAAAACTATACCAGTGTTTATAATGAAAACAATCTCCTGATAAATGAAGTGCATCCTATTTTGTGGCATAAACTATGTAAAGTAAGGTGCATTTATCTAAATTTTTAAATCTATTGCATAATCTGTAGAGTAGGGAACATTTATCTAAATTTTAAAATTCCAGTTGTGATCTTCAGACTTGTATGACATGCATGCATTTACCAAACTAGACTAAAATCCACTATGTATGTGTGTGTGTGTGTGTGTGTGTGTGTGTGTGTGTGTGTGTGCATGCCTGAAGTCCATCCTAGTCAAATCTAAAGGCTCATTTCAGGGTGGAAAGTCATTTGTTCTAGAGACACTCTGACAGTACCATTAGCACATAAATGTGCCTTACTTTGTGTGGTTGATTGACAACTGGTGGTCAACTTATAACCCCCAGCTGAACTGAATAAGCATGGTGCTGGGTGTGGGAGGTCCACCTGAAGAATGTTGCCAGCAGCATAAGAGGCAGAACTGGAGAAGAAGAAGTAAGGCTGTTGGGAACTGAAAAAGGATGTTAGGAGCTAGTAGAAGCTGTAAGGAGCTGTTGGTTTTCTTGGAGGAGCTTGTCATGCTGTCTTTCCTGATGAATTTGGCAGTTTTCATCCTCTGAGGAGCTCAGGACCTTTTTGGCACTGAGAATAGCTTTGGTTCACTTTGGGGGAGCTCTGGTCCTCACTTTGAGCCTTGCTTCCCGGCTCCAGGGGGAAGATGGTACACTGCTAGCCTCCTGGAAAACCTTGCTCCGTTGGCTTTCCTGATGGGAACTTAGCTTTTCTGATCATCAGAGGAGCTTGGGACTTCACTGTTGCTGAGGATGGCTATGGTACCTTTCAGGGGAACTGTAGTTCTTACTTTGATCGTTGTTTTCTGACTCTACTGCAGATCCCTCAGCCTGCTAGCACAGATCCTTCATCCCACTGATACAGACTGTCAGGTTTTCAGAGCAGAAGAAATAAAAAAAAGGGGGAAGAACGCCTTTACTCTGGACCTGGAGAGGAAAGGACTGCATGTAGCACACACAGGGCTCCCCTGGGGTAGACAAAAGAGGCTGGGGGTTATGAGGGCTCTGGCTAGAAATGGAACTTGAGGGGTGGGCTCAGTGATGCATTAGGAGCTGATTGGGGCTTCCCTTGAGCACTGGAAGGGTAGGGGCAACGGGATGACAGCTTATACCCATGTGGAAGCTGGTGCCAGGGGTCTGAGCTAGGACGAGGAGCTTGTTGGCAGCAATAGTGCTCGTCTTGGATTGGAGATATCTTGAAAAGAGTTTAAAAATACAAGGTGTTTTGAGAAGGAAAACAATTATCATGAGTAATGGTTGGAAGCCGCTGGGGCTGGATATTGGTTATATGTGTGAGGGCAGGACAGAGCCAGAGTACCTCAGGCAGTCAAGCTACATAACACATAAACAGCAGTATGTATATCATAATACGTAAACAACAATGTGTATTACATTTATAAAACCAATTTTGACATCATTTTGACCAGCTGGCAACCTTGGTGGAAGCATACCTTAACTTACATAACATTTATCTATAAGTAAAGTTAAATTACAGGCAATTGTTTCAAAAACCAAGAAATACCAAAAGAAAAATTTGTTGAGCTCAAATAAAACAGCTGTTTACAGATTGGACAGAGAGACAAACAAACAAAACACATACACGAGACAATTTGCTCATAAAATCAGAGTGCATGCAAATATTTTTTGGCCAAATTGAATTATAATTTTATAATTTTTAGAATTTGTAATTATAAAGACTAGTTAGAACTCTTTTATTTTTATTTTTTGTAGGTCAGTTAGCAGAGATCTCTTATAAGAAAAATTTGGAAAAAGTTAAAACTTTTTATCTATAACTAATATATTTTTAGTACTTTATTTTGTCCTAAGAATACTAGCAACTTTTGTGTCCCTTTCTTCTATGTAGCTTTTAGCTCAGTCATGTTTACATCCTCTGTCACCTGCTTAGACCTTTTTTTAATAGTGTTTTTATATTTTTAGATTTAAAGGGCTAGAGAAAGAGATAGAGAACGAGAACAAGACAGGGAATGGGAAAGAGAGAGAGTCGGAGAGGGAAGGAGAAAAAGAAAGAGAACTACAAAGGGAGCATGTCAGAGAACTAGAGCAAGAGAGATCAGATAGGGAGAAGGGAGGTAGACATGAACAAGGCCCTCAGGGCCTGCCTGTTGTTGGAGAGGACACATAAATTGAGGCTGGGAAGATGGCGGCTGACTAGAAGATGGTGGAGGATGGGAGGAGATAGGACAAGATGGCAGAAGGTCACAAGATGGTGGGGAGTGGGACTGAGTGTGATGAGCTGGCAGCAAAAAAGGCCATGGGAGGGGCAGAGGAGGGAGAAGTAGAGGCAGTTGAAGGTGAGGAGATAGTTAAAGGTGATGAGGGAATGGGGGGTGATGTAGGGGCAATAAGCTGGGGAGACTGAGAGGGTTAGTAATGGGCTGGGGAGACTGAGGAGGTTGGGAAGTTGAGCAACAGGTTCAGGAGACTGTGGAGGTTGAGTAGGAGGTTGGCAGCAGGCAGAAGAGGCCCAGAAGTTGAGCCTGTGAGTATGGTGGAGGAGGTCGGGGTGCAAAGGCAGGAGGAGCATCATCAAGAGGACAGGGAGAGGAGTCAGGGAGCGGTGCTGACAATGTGGACCAAGCCAAGCAAATTTGGGTCACTCCACATGACTGAAGGAGAGAAGGACGTGCTCTGAGGGCGATAAAGGCTTGGACGTAGATTTTGCCCCATTTGCCGTTGCGGTAGCAGAACTTGTCTAGGTCCCTGAGGATATTAAAAGCAATTGTTTTGGCTTGACAGTGTCTTCAAGCCTGAGAGTGTTTATACTGGCGAAGAGACAGCTGAGTGGAGTGTGTTTTGGGGGATGGGAATTAGCATTTCCCATTTTGTGGCCAAATTAAAGGTGAGCCAAGAGCTATGGACAAAATAGCATGGGTCACACTTCTCAAAAAGGGTTGTCACTCATTTTGAGAGTGTGACTAGGAGAAAACCCCAACACCTGTTCTCATCAGCCATCACCGAGAGCATGGGAGGGAGGTCCCGAAGGATGGGAGGGCAATAACTCTGCCTCAGGGCTTAAGGATAGTAGCCCTACCCAAGGAGTGTGAGGGTGGTTACCCCTGTCCAAGTAATGTAGAGGATTTCCCAATGTGGGCCCACATATTTTTGAGACTGAGAGACTGAGAAACTGAGACAGGAAACCGCGAAACTGAGAGGTGGCTCACCTGTGGGAAAGGAGGTGGATCGGTGTTGGATACAAGCTAGCAACAGCAAATAGGCAGGTCCCGAAGGAAAGGAGGGTGGTTTATAGGTAGAGGGGAGTCAAAACTGGGGGTTGGCTTCCAGGAGCCACATGCCCTGCATTCAAGTTATGGCACCATAATGTTAGGTTTTCAGCACAGAAGAAGAAACGAAAAGGGGGAAAGAAGGCCTTCACTCCGGACCCGGAGAGGAGAGGTCTGCATGCAGCACAGGGCTGCTCTGGGGTAGACAAAAGAGGCTAGGGGTTTATGAGTACTCTGGCTAGAGGCAGAGCTTGAGGGACGGGGTTAGTGACTCCTTAGGAGCTGATTAGTGCTTCCTTCAGGCACAGGAAAAGGATAAGAGGAAGTCGCATTTAAGGCTGGGCAGGAACCTATCACAGACTTTCTAGCTTCCACCCGTGACCTTGGGGCCTTCCCAGCACAGATCTATGAAACAAGCCTGCATGAAATATTGTTATGGGCTTTGGGCCTCCAGTTGGACTCTTTGGAGGCATTGCTATGAGCTCTAGGTTTTCAGCTGGACTTATGCAGGACATTATTGTGTGATCCAGGCCCTCAGCTGGTCAAGATTCTTTGGCTTTAGTGCATGGACAGATTTCCTGCACTCTTTTGTATATCATTCTTTGGGTGGCTATTATAAATAATCTTATAAAATATGTGTCCTGTATTATATTGTTCCCCTTGCAAAAAAATCCCAAACTATGACAGTCAGCAAATGCATTACTTTTCTTTTTTCAGACTGGGTCTCACTATGTAGCCCAGGCTGGCCTTGAACTCACAGTGATCCTCCTGCCTCAGCCTTCCAAGTGCTGAGATTATCATGCCTAGTAGCAAATGCATTTCTAAAGATACATTTTGTAAGGAGTATAAATAGAGATGTTAATTACATGTGAAAATTTTAAAATGACCATCAGTAGGGAATTGGTTAAATTATAAAATGTATCTGATTAGAATTCTGACCAACATTCACCAAGGAGGAAGTGTACAGGCTCCCAAGGGTGAATTTACAGTATAGTTTGATGTGTTCTGATGTGTAGGTGTGTTCTCCTTTAGAAGAAGCTGCTTGAAGGCACACACTGAATGTTAAAAGAGACTCTTCCTGAGGAAGAAAGCAGAAATACTCCTAAACTCCAAGAATTTAAAAAATAAGTATGAGCTACTGTTATAATTAATTCAAATTAGTATAAGTGATAATCTCAATTTGCATATTAATTTTATTTGCATAGAGATTGGGGAAGTTTTACTTTATTTTTTTAATTTTTCTTTATTTTAAAGAGTAAAAGAAGGATAACATAGTGATGGGGGGCTTACCAAATTACAGACAAAGTGGTAGGAAATTATCAATGGTTATGGTTTT
>NW_004955434.1:926993-931561 GCF_000276665.1 Chinchilla lanigera | reverse complement strand
GAAAGCCATTTTTTGTAGCTTTTTCTCTCCAGCCTCCCATCACATTGGGACCTCACAACCACTTAGTGTCCTCTCCCCAACCATCAATACAGGCAGCAAGAATCTCAGTGCAGACCTCTCCGGAGCTCCACATGCTCCTCCACCATAGCCTGTATGTCAAGGGAAGAATCCCTTCCAGGGGGTCTCCCTAGGTATTGTAGAAGGTCCTCCTGGTTTCCAGCTTCCAAACGGCTCTCATGACCCTGGTCAACTAGACCTCTGAGTCTTCGGGTGTAGTCTGTATTCTCATGTTCTCTGAGTCCTTGTTCAGCAGCTGCTCCTCCGCCGACTCTGGACCTTTCTGGTTCTCAACGGCAGAGGCAAGAGCGACCCGTTGTGTGGCATGTATTCCCAGGGTTTCTCCATGTTGGAATGATTCACCCATATCTGTGGGTGGGCCTCTGCAACCGGCGCGTGGCGGGCCAATTCTGTCATTGCTTCTCTGTGTCATGATAGTTCCAACTGCGCGGAGGCAGCCGGCCTGAGGGCCAGCATGCGTCTGCGCCTGAGGCCTGCCTCCTGGGCGCCTGCGCAGCTAGGGGCCAGCACAAAGGCTGGCGCACCCCGCCATGCGGCTTCCCAAGTGCGGGGGGTGCCCACCTCCAGGGAGCCTGAGTGGCTAGGGGCCAGACCAGAGGCCGGCACACCCCACTGCGTGGCTTCCTTGGCACTAGGGGCCCTCCTCCCCGGGAAGTTTTACATTAAAAATAATTCTGTGGTTCCTGAATTAGTGCCTTCCAAGGGAGAAAGCAGTTTAGATGAGGGAGAAAGCAGGTTTTGTATTGAGGGAAAAAGATTTTTGAAGAAGTAAACTCTTGCAAGAAAACCCACAAATGTTACTGAGACTAAAAATGTGGAGAAGTCTCATATGTAAGTGCCTGCTTTCTTGCACCAATTTTGCTTCCTGAGTTAATGCTTAGATTTCCTAGGTTTTATGAAAATGTGAACATAGGTGAGTAAAATTTATTTGGTGATATGTCAGGAACATTGGTGCTATATTAAACCAAGAGGAGAAATAAACAACAGTTCTTTGCAGAATCACTCTCAGAGCTTCCATGTATTTCTAAAAAGTTCTGATTAGAATAGGAATAAACAGAGCCCTACCAGTAACTCACCATATATACTTAGGAAGAAAAACCACTTGACAGTTTTCTAAAGTAGAGATGACAGACTAATAATATCTTCAAAGTGGTTGGATATCTTGTGCTCCAGATCACATGAACAAATTCTCATTATTTTATAGAACAACAAAAAAGGGAACAAAAGTGCAAAAATTTGCTGTGACTCTCACAGTAAAATATTTTTAAAGGCATTTCCTAGGTATCAAACTTATACTAAGGGATTGTGTACACACAGATCATCCTGACTGCTCTTGTAGATGTGCAAACAGCTAAGTCACAGCTTCTGCCTCTCCCTGTAACAGTCCCTTGTGAGAGAGTGCTGGCATAGGCATTTTTCACTGATGATCTCCATGCCACTCTTCTCCCCAGATGGTGATGGTGCACGGCTACTGCCTTTCTGCAGAGGAATGTAACTTATTCCATGGAGCATGAATGTCCATTCACCTTGTCTCACTTCTAAGTTATCATAAGTAAGTGATGATTGCTTGGTAAATTATGAATGTGTGGGTTGTAGGTAGGCCACCAAATACCCTTTTTCTGCATCATTTATTCCTCCAGGATGTGTCTTGTACAGTTACATTTGATTGGAATATGAACTTGATAGACAGACACTTACTTTAACATGGTGGAGGGAAGAAAAGAGCATTTGAAAGAGGAAATTATTTGCAGAGTATGCATTTAAAGAGCACCATGACAGAATTTTGCATATACGACTTAATTATAGTCTAGTGACCCCGTCCATAGGAAATTTAACATCTTTCAGGTGATGTGTACAACATCTTCGAAACTAAAACATGACCTTTGTCAATTGAGGTTTGAATTTTATTTTCTTAAGGACATATTTTTGTTTTAACACCATCCTCCTACAATGAGAGGTTTATTATGTATGCCTTGGGGCTTTGGAAATTACAGTTATGCACATTTTTGAGCAAACCACTTTGACCTTTGCATCTCTTGAACTTCTAAGGCTATGCTTTAGTTTCTTCTGTCTGTTTAGAAAGGTGGCACATCTATTAAGCTTGGGGTCACGAGGTCTTTGATTCAGCCCAGGGACCCTCTCTCCTAATGACCATTGTCCTCAGCAGCAGCATCTGAATTCTCAGATCCTGACCTGTGCAACTTTTCTAGTTGCTTCCCATCTTTGCTTTTGCAAATAAAAGGCAGAGCATAAGTGGTAACTTTTCTCACTGGTAATAAGGGTCATGGCTGAGCCTCCATAAGAAAAACAGGTTAATAGGAGAAAAGCCTAATCAATTTATTTAAATAAATTTTTGTCTGCACAGGAGCCTTTAGAATGAAGACCAAAAGACAGAACTCTCCATATTTGTATACTTTGATTTTGATGATTGGACAGAAAAGATTTGATCTAATGCTAAGAGATTGAGTGAGAAACCCTGCCATTCAGGTTCCTTCTTGTCTTCTCTGCAACATTATCAGGACCCCTTCTGAAACGGGGATCTTATGTGCTTCTATGTAGCCAGGTAGGTCAGAAAATTTCTTCATGATCAGCTCCAAGACAACATGACAGGGGAAACTTATCTTTTTAGGCATAATGTCTGCATTGGGGAAAAAGTATTCTAGTTTCTATGACCAACCTCAGGGAAAAGAAATTTCATTTCTCCTTTTGGTGCTGAGGATTTAACCCCAAACCTTACACATGCTAATCACATATTCTACAACTTGCTATAACTCAGCAAAAGAACAAACTTTTTGTGATCATCTGTAGTTCAGAACCTAGATGATCTCATTTGACTAATGTGTCTGACCATATCAGCATTAGAGCTGATGTGAATAGGAAACACACTGTTCAGTGACATCACTGTAGTGTCTTTCTGTTGTTGGATTCACAGGGATCTACTCATTCTGACATGTTCTCTCCATAAAGGCTCAGCAGTGGCTTTGTAAATGTTCTTGAGGCCTTGAAACATGAAGATAGACTGGGGTCTGGCTAGTCGTTCACCAAATGGAGCTAGGGCAAAATGGTCAGAGTGAATAACTTTCCAATGTGACTAATTTGCAAGTGAATGTTGATGCTTCAGAAACATTAGTTGTATGATGTGGTAGTGATGTCTTAATAAGTGTCTAACAAGTAGCTTCACTTGAAGCAGTAACAACATGTATGTAAAGAGTGAAGTTTTAATGACAGTAATGCTGCCCCCGCTCCACAGCCATGGTACCTATTTGTTTACAGAGATTGGGCCGTAAAGGATAATTCCTTCTAAGGGGTTTTATAAGTGCTTTTTAAACAATACTTGATTTATTTTCTCACTTTTTTTCTTCTGGCTAGCTTTTAATGGGTTTAATCTCTGTGCTTTTAGTATTTTTTTTAATGGGCTTAATCTGTTTTTAGTTTTCAAAATGTTGTCATCACAAATGCTTTCTCAGAAGGCATTTTATTTGACCTTGGCATACTGTCTACATATTTGGTTTCTACCAGCACTGGAGAACCCCGAGACAGGATGAGAACAGTCTTTGCTTTTAGGCAGTTTTGTCAAATGAGACTCCTGGCTTCTCACTGGCATCTGATGATGACTGGCTGAAGGACATTCAAGGTGGCTGCTGTGCTAGTGAGGCCTGCTTTCTTCACAGTGAGTTTAACTGCTTTTCCTGAGTAGGTGCTGCTGCTCATTTACGAGGTGAGAGTTAGGTGTAAATGTCTAGGCATCCTATGTGAGCCTCCTTTTAGTACTAAAAGAAGTAGAAAAACAAAATTTATGGTGCATAAAGATGGTTTTGTTTTTAAATTTTAATTGATAGGTAAAAATTATGCATATTAATGGGGTATTCTTTAATATTTTATATATAGAGAGAGGGAGAGGACAGAGAGAGAGAGAGAGAGAGTATATGTTTAAGTCAAGTAAGCATATTTACCTCCTCAAAACAGCTACAAAATATAATTCATTTCTTGGTGGTGACATAATTTAAAACCCTTTCTTCTAATTCTTTTAAATATGTAGTACATGATCATTATTTGTAGAAACACACCAGAACTTACTTGTCTTGCTAACAGTAAGTTTGTGCCCATTTACCAATCATTTTCCCATCTTTCCCTCCTTCCATTTTTTTTTCCAATTTTCCAGTCACGTCTTTAACCACCACTATACTCTCTATTTCTGTGAAATCAACTTTGTTAGACTCCAAATATGAGTGCAGTCATATGGAACTTACTATTTTTCATTCTGTTCTCAATGCATTTTTCCTCCTTTTTTTATTTTCAAAAAAGAAAAATAAACAAGAAAAAATGTTATAAAATTTCAAAACAAGATTATAGGAGAGTAACAACAGTTTATACATTACAACTACCAGGCTGCATGTGTGTTACACTGATGGTTCCCATCATTTTCTGCAATAATTCAAGTCCGTTTGTCACAATGAGACATTTTGTACCAACAATTACTTGGTAAGACA
>NW_004955434.1:914638-926893 GCF_000276665.1 Chinchilla lanigera | reverse complement strand
ATTAGTTTATTCATTTTAAAAAGATGTTAGAATTTCTTAATTTTACATAGAATCAAAATAACTTAAAATTTAATTCAAGTCTGTGTCACTGATATTGTGATAATAGCTGGATATATTCACAATTAATAAGGTATAAAACTAGTTGTTTTACTTTCACAGGAAAGCTTTGTGGTTAAAAGAATGACGATGGCCGGGCGTGGTGGTGCTACCTGTAATCTCTACACTCGGAGGGCTGAGGCGGGAGGATCACCACAAGTTAGAGGCCAACCTGGGCTACATAGTTCAAGGTCAGCCTGGACTACATAGTGAGACCCTGTCTCAAAAAAATAAAAAAGAAAAGAATGTTCATACAGTAGTCAATTAATATGAACAAATGTAGCAGGCATTAAAAAAAGGACAAGTATTGCTTTCAGATTTTCTGTGGTTTGATCTCTGTGCCTACCTTTTTGCATGCTAAATTATAACTGGGAGTGTTCTGGCAAAATGTTTTATTTTATTTATTCATCATCATCATCATCATTATCATTATTATTATTATTTGGTCTTTTGGGACATGGTTTCACTGTGCAGTTCAGGCTTGAACTCACTTTGAACTCACTTTGTAGCCCAGTCTGGCCTCCAACTTGCAGTGATCCTCTTGCCTCAGCCTCCCAAGTGCTGGAATTACAGGCGTGTGCCAATGGCATGTGCCTTATCATTTTAATGACAAGGAAAACAAAGCAAAATCCTTGAAATGCTGGTTCAAAACAATTAACAAAGTTTTTCTTCAGATGTTTTTGTTGGCACACATAATGCCAAAAGCAAGAAAGAGTTTTGTGGCAAAGCAATTCTCAGTAAGAAATATGTTTTGCTAAATTCTCCTTCGTATGTGAGGGAAGCAAAATTCTCAGTGCAAGGGCTTGGGAAATGGTTTTCCTATCAACTTTTTGAACAATTACCTGAAAATCAGTGTAATTAAATACATATGCATAATATTTAATTTTGAAACTGAATGTCAGATCATTGAGGTTTGGTTTTCTATTTTCTCTATATTGTATGTCTCTAATATGCTATAAAAATTTAAATTAGTATATAATAGGCAAGAAAACTTCTTAGTCACTAAAATTTTCTTTATCTTCTGACTTTATTAGCAAAACTGGATCTTATTTGTAGCTTATATGTAAGGTTGAGAAAATGAAGATGTGCTTGGCAAGTGGGAAGAAAATTGTAAATGTATAAAACTAATTCAGAAAAAAAGAAAGTTGCACATTATAGTTTGCTAGATTTTCCAATATGAAAATGCAGGTAGAAATTTTGCAGACTTGAATTTGGTAATCAGAATGACTGATCTGAAAACAATACACAGTATAAGAACCATTGTTGAACTCCTACCATCTTATATGGTGAAGCTCTGCATCGTTTCCAATGCTTTATTTTATTTTATTTTTTTACTTGTTACTGTCTTTGGTTGTTTATCAGGCTTACATTCTTATATCTAGTGGACTGAGCAACTTAGTTGAAGATAACAGAATGTAATATAGCAACCACTGTAAATTTCTGTCATTTGGTTTTGAGGTCATGTATCATTTTTGTTTTTGTGTTGTTTTGATTTTGTCTTCATTATTGTTCTGTCAGTTTTTAAATTTTTAAAATAAAAAAAAGAAAATGCAGGTTGAGTAGCCCTTATTCAAAGTTCATATAATGAGATATCTTGAGTAGGGACCAATGTCTAAACACAAAATTCATTTGTGTTTCATATATAACTTAAACAGACAGACTAAAGGTGATTTTATGCAATATTTTGTGCCTGTATTTTGACTGCAGTTCATTATATGAGGGCAGGTGTGGCATTTTTTCTACTTGTGGTTTCATTAGCTTTTAAAGTATTGGCAGTTTTGGAATTTTGGATTTAGATTACTCAATCTGAATTAAAGACAACTACTTGAAGAAGTATAAAAATAAAATATTTCAAAAAATGGAGTGAAGAGCAGCAGTAAATTACTGCCTGTATGATGTGGTAGTGATGTGTTAATAAGTGTCTAACAAGTAGCTTCACTTGAAGCAGTAACAACATGTATGTAAAGAGTGAAGTGGTAGTGATGTGTTTCAGCCTCTACACATCACTCTGTGGAATCTGGAAAACAACAACTTAGAAAAAGAAGTAGATCTCTGGGAATCAAGAAAGAGCCGATAGGGGCTGGGGATCTAGCACAGTGGCACAGCGCCTGCCCAGCAAGCGCAAGGTGGTGAGTTTGATCCCCAGTACCGGAAAAAAAAAAAGAAAAGAAAAGAAAAGAAAAGAAAAGAAAAAGAGCTTGTAGGAAAACTACATAGAGAAACTAGAAAAACTGAAGGCAATGCAGAGAAAAGAACAATGCAGCCTGACATGTTTATCCCGGCTCCCAGAGACTCCTCTCCACTCCTGTTTTACCTGGTAAAACCTGAGAGAGTTGGCAGCAGTAACCCAAAGAAAAGCCCATAGTTATTATAAGCTGCAAACATAGTATAGGGTGTTACTGTGAAAATGGCTTCTTCCACATGGCAGGCTAGAGTCAGAAAAGAAACTGCCTTGTCCACCACATTTGGGAGTGATGTAATGAGAAGCCATTTTGGAAGTTCTTCATTGTTTAAGATTAAGCTGCTCCAGTAATCAGAAGTCATAGAACAGTTTCTCTTCAGTGTCTCTGGGGTCACCCTACCACAGTGACTGGGTATGGGACAGCCACAAGAGACAGTCACAGAGAAGGCATGGGCTAGTTGCAGATCCCCTGAGAAGTTTAAGCAATGGCAAACTCAGGTTGTAAGGACACCATGGTCCAATTATCTGTGGTAAAAAGCCACATCAATCAAGTAATTTGCAGAGTGTTGAGTCTGAAAGTACTGACATTAAGTCCAGCAAAGGAGGGAGTTTCCAGAAGACAGTAAAAAGCTAGCTGAACTAAACAAAAGGATACAAAACATGAATGACCAATTTAGCAAAAAAATTAGACTCCATGAAATGGTTCCAAACAAAAACCTAGGAGACTAAAATTTGTATTGAAAATGTAGGCAGAAGCAACCAGTGTGAGAACAGAACGTCAGAACCAGAAGATAGCATGGCTGTTAGATCACTTATTAAGAGCTGTCTTGTGGGGCTGGGGATTTAGCTCAGCGGCAAAAGCGCCTGCCTGGCAAGCGCAAGGTCGTGAGTTCGGTTCCCGGTACCGGAGAAAAACCAAAACCAAAAAAAAAAAAAGAGCTGTCTTGCAAACAAGAAAACATGAAAAATGGATCCAGCAGCTCTTAGAGGATAAGACTAATCTAAGACAGACTAATCTAAGATGAGCTACAATTAGTGAAAAATCAGAAGACAGCACAAATGGCATAAAAACTTAAAATAGAAAACATTGAAGTATAGGGAAAGAAATATACTGATAAGTGAGGCATATAGAACCTCAACATTCATGGTCAAAAAAGAACCTGTCCACAACACATAAGGGTCAAAATCCCAGATAGGGCAGATCTTAAAATCTGTTGGAGAAAAGCAATGAATCACTTATAAAGATAAACACAATAGAATTGCAACAGACATCTCAACACAAACCTTAAAGGCCAGGAGAGCTTAGAGTGAAGTTTTTGAAGCCCTAGAAGAAAACAACTTTTAACCCACACTTACACATCCTGCAGAAATATCTTTCAAAATTTATGGAGAAATAAGGTCTTTCCAAGATAAAGAACAGCTGAAGAAATTTATGACCCCCCAAACCAGCACTGCAAAAAATTTTCAAGGGTATCAGAAAGAGAGATAATGGAGCTAACAGTGAAGCAAGTTCAGTAAATTGAATATACCAGATAGGGTGAACATCTAACTAGAAGGCAAAGGAAGAGAATCAGCACCAGGCAAATAATACCATGACAGGAATAATTCAGTGTCTCTCAGTAGAAACCCTCAGTGTGGATGGTCTCAGTTTTCCAGTCAAAAGAAAAAGATTGGCGGAATAGATCAGGCAACAAAACCCGATGATACGCAGTGTACATGAAACAACTGTAACCCAAAAGGAAACTCATAAACTAAAAATCAAAGGGTGGAAAACAATGTTCCATGCAATATAAACCTCAAAATAAGCAGGAATAACCTGTTTTCAGATAGCAATTATACACACACCAAACAACAGTGAATTCAACTTCATGAAACAAATAGAATGGACATAAAAGATCAGTTAAGCACTAACGCAATTATAGCAGGGACCTCAGTACTCCACTGTCAGAAATAGATCCACTAGACAAAAACGTCGACTACAACAAATTGGTGTTAAACCAAACCTTCGAACAAATGGAATTAATAGATTTCTACAGACTCTTCCATTTAAAAACAACAGAATGCACTTTCTCAGCAGCACAAGAGACTTTCTCAAGTATGCCACGTTAGCTCATAAAACGTGTTTAAATAAATGCAAAAGAATCCAAATTAAGCGGGCTTGAAGGCTCATGTCTATAATCCCAGCATTCAGGAGGCTGAGGCAGGAGGATCACTGAGTTAAGGGTCAACCAGGGCTACCTAGTGAATTCAAGACCAACATAGACTACATAGTGAGACTCTTGTCTCAAAAAAACCAAACAGAAAAAAAAGATTCCAAATTATCCCATGCATATTATTAGATTATAGTGCAACAAAACTAGAAATAAATGTCAAAAGAAACCACAGAAACTATGCAAATGCATGGAAATTAAACAATATCTCATTGAATAATCAGTAGGTCACAGAAGAAATCAAGGATGTAATTAGACAGTTCCTAGGGTCAAGTGATAATGCCATTATCTGCCATTCAAAGAGGGAATTCATAGTTGTAAAAGCCCACATCAGAAAAAAACAAAAGTAGTCCAAATGAATGACATAATGATGCACCTTAAGGTCCTGGAAAAAAGAACAATCTAGGTCCAAAACTAGTGGTACAATGAAGAAAATTATAAGTATCCAAGCATAAATTAATGAAATGGAGACAAAAAAGCAAAGAATCAATGAATCAAAGAGTTGGTCCTTTGAAAGATTAAACAAAATAGACAAATCCTTAGCCAATCTTGCCAAAATAAGGAAAGAAAATACCCAAATCCATGCAATGAGAAATGGAAAAGATGAAACTGCAATGAATTCTGCCTAAATCCATATTACTGATAGCTACTTTGAAAACCTTTACTCTGATAAAACAGAAAATTCAGAATAAATGTATAAATTCCTTGATATTTATGAGCTCCCAAGTAATCCAGTATCAGTCAGTGAAACTGGAGAAGTAAAACAAACAGAGCAAAATAAAACATAAAAAATCCCAAAAACCTACCAACTAGGAAAAGCCCAGGTCCCAGCAGAGTCACTGTCAAATTTTACAAGGTCTTTAGAGAAGATCTAATACCAATAATCCTCAAACTCTTTAATGAATCTAAAAGGGAAGATGTGCTCTTAAAGTCAGCCCTGGAAGCAAGAATTACCCTAATTCCAAAATCAGAAAAGGACTAAACCAAAAAATAGAACTACATACAAGCCAATCTCCTTAATGAACATAAAAGCAAGAACCCTCAATAAGATACTGTCAAACAGAATGCAGCAAATCATCAAAAAAGATCATACATCATGACCAAGTAGGATTTATTCCAGGGATACAGGGATGATTCAGTGTATGCAAATCAGTAAATGTAGTACACCACATAAACAGAAGCAAGGACAGAAATCACATGGTATCTCAATATACTCAGAAAAAGCATTTGACACACCCCAAATTTATTCGTAATAAAGAACCCTGATGAAAATAGGAATATAGAAGGTCCTTATCTCAATCTGATAAAGCCATTGATTATAAACCACTGGCCAACATCATAGTAAAGAGAAATTGAAAGCTTTTCCTCTACAATCAGGAACAAGACAAGGATGTCATCTATCATCACTCCTGTAATATATTTCTCGAATAGCTGGAGCAATTAGACAAGAGAAAGAAATAAAATAACTATGAATAAAAAGGAAGTTAAGTTATTATTTGCAGATGACATGTTCCTCTACATAGTAGACCCCAAACTCCATATAAAGCCTTCTAGAATTAATAACTAAATTTATTAGCATAGCGGAATACAAAGTCAACATATAAAAATCAGTAGCATACCTGTACTACAATAACAAATGCATTGAGAGAGAAATTAGGAGAAAATATCTCTCATAATAGCATCAAAATCAATGAGATTTTGGGGAATTATCCTAACCAAGGAAATGAAAGACCTTTATAGTAAAATTACACTACTCTGAAAAAAGATCAAAAAGAGTATCAGAAAATGGAAATATATTCCTAGTTCCTGGATAGGCAGAGCCAATATAGTCAAAATGGCCATACTCCCAAGGCTGTTATACAGATTTAATACAATCCCAATCAAAATATCATAGCATTCCTGCAGAACTAGGAGGATATCTTTGAGACATTTGTAGGAAAATGGGTGCACGTTACCTCTAATGTTAAGTGAAGTAAATCAGATATACAAGTTTAAATATCACATGGTTTCTCCCCTATGAGAACCTCAATATATAAATAAAGTGTGAAATGGACAATAGGAAAAAAGAGAGAAAAAATTCTTGTGATCTAGCATGGGCAATGTATCGAAAAGCATACCTTGATTTAGTATAATTCTCATGTGTTTTATTTATCTTTTGACACAGTCTGGCTGTTAATCTGTATATATGATAATTAACTTTATAAAGACTTTTAAATAAATGAATCTGATGCAGAAAAAGGGGGTGATAGCAAAGGAGGGAAAAATTGAGATGTGTTATGTACATGTACCTATGACCTGCAATGAATGTAATCAGCATATACTAATACAAATTGGACTTTTTGAAAAAAGAAAATTATCAGATTAAAATAAAATTCACTTACATGTGACCCAAATAAATACAGTCATTACAACTGAAATAAGATTGACCTTTTGGAATAAAATACCAATTTTGTGTAAAAATGGTAGTATTTTTCAGGGTCGGTTTCGAGTGCCCAGGAAAAGTGGAGATACAGTAATCGTTAACCAGTACACCACCTAGCGGCCAACACTTGAACAGATGCGTGTGAAACAACCAAAAGTCTCCCTCAGAAAGGGCCAAGTGCAGAGGATAAAAGGAGTTTAATTAAATTTATTTCAGCACACAGACTAGAAATTCGTGATCTTAGTAAAAGTCTAAAACTATATAGGAAAATCTGGAAGTTTTTTTATAACTGGAAACTGGACTTTATTTTCCTATGGAAATAAATACTTAGGTTGAACCCACTTTGCATAATATTAGTTATAGAGAAATTATACCCTCAGTTTATTTTCCTTAGTGATGACAATTTAATGAGAAGAAAAAGTAAAATTATGAAACCTCAAATAATTCTCTTGAATCAGCCAGTTCCTAGAAAATGAGAGGCAAAGATTTGTTCATAAGAAAATTAGATTCATATGTAGAAAACTAATATCTTTCACTTAATTTCCTTAGTGAGGACAATTTCACAAAGAAAACAAACATAAAAGTAAAGCTATGAAATTCCAAATGGTTTTCTTGAGTCATTCAGTTCCTAGAAGACCAAAGACAAAGATTTGTCCATAGCTTCTGGGAACACAGAGAATAATGGATTTCCATGGCTGTATTAAATTTGAACTTAAATGTTACAGTGTCTGTTCAGTCTGCATATTCACCAAATATGAAATTCAACAACGTTGCCTATAGTTTGGTCAGTTATTTTACTTCCTATGGGTACATACATGATTCAAACCATATAGCTTGTTCTAGGTAAACCAACACAGTGGAGGGGAGCTGAGTTGGGGAGCTGAGGGGAGGACAGAGGGAAGTATAGAGGAAAGAGAAACAGCTTCTTCAGCATTACAACTGAGACCAGGGGCTGGGGATTTAGCTCGGCGGCACAGCACCTGCCTGGCAAGCGCAAGGTCGTGAGTTTGATTCCCAGTACTGGAAAATAAAAAACAAAACAAAAAAATAAATACAACTGAGACCAGCCTTCCAGTCATGTCTTCCAGATGCCATACATGTACAATAGTCGTCTTGGACGCACTAGCCTCATTGAGCTTCCACATGACCAGTGCCTCAAATGACACCATATGGGGACCTGTCCAGCTGAGCCCCATGGACTCATGGAGAAAAGACTCACAAGACAGCATAAAATAGTGGTTGTTTTCAGCCTCTGCATTTTGGGATGGTTTGTTTTCCACCTCAACATATAACTAAAATAGACAGAGGAACAATTACGGTGTGGTGCCATTTATCAACACACTGCCTTTTGAATTACCCTTATTTGATCTAATCTGCAGAACTACTTTCAGGCCTTTACATATCTCATTGGTGGTGGGTACAGTGTTAAGTTTTATCAGTACAGGGCACTGGTGCTGCCAATGGCCTCCTGATGAACAACTTCCTCCGCTACTTGGTCCATCAATAGTTGCCTGTGCGGCAGCTTTCTGCACTTTTGAGTGCTGTGTGTTTTTCCTATACCTTGGCTTAGGCAGTGGTGATGTAGCAGGATCCCCAAACAATGCAGATCTGCATTGCAGCCAGCCTAAGTTTTTTCTCCCCACACCCTTTCTTCAGGCTTAGGGTTCTAGGAGATTGGCCTAGGTAGTAAGATAGCCACCGGCCTTCATCCTGCACAGCACTGTAGAGCTGTCCTGCTGGAAGCTGTCCTCAGGTGTGCCGGGGCTCCTCCAGAGGGTGCCTTCTACAGTTCCTGCTCCCAGCAGTGTCTGCAACAGTGTCCTGCTAACCCTGGGTGGACAACCATCAGCCTCAGCTTGTGTGTAGCCACAGATACCAACTGCTGCAGCTCTAGAGCTAAAGTGGTACTCCAGGTCCCTCTGTGTCTTGCTGCCAGCCTGGACTAGCCTGTGCCCTGGAGGCTAGTGCCTAGTGACACTAGCCTGTGCTAGCCTGTGCCACTGGCCTGCCTAGTGACAAGAGACAGCTCCAACCTGGGCAATGCACTGAATTTCAATGAGAATCAGGAGTAAAAAACTTAGAGTTAAGTGATTCAATAAATTTACAGCCAGAAAGGAAATGCCTGCAAACTTGGGAACATGGAAAGTGTAGTTGCTAAAAAAATTAGTTTCTAAAGAAAGCTCACGTACTTTACATTAGGAAAATAGGAAAGATAGCTTAAAGGCACCTCAGAATTCAGCAAGAATCCAGCCATCATGGTTCAGAAGTGGAAAAGTGAAAAATTTCATCTAGAGGCCACTGCAGCCATGCTCTGGGGGAGCAGGGGCTGGCACTCACTGGTGGCAGACTTTGACATCCACATGGTACTGTTTTTCCAGATATGCAGAATGCAGTAGTGTGAGGCCACAGAGGCTTCCACCCAGTATCAAAGGAAAGCATGACAGGCCAGGCAGTGTACCCTGGAGCTAGCTGAGTGTGTTGGTTTTGGGCTTATTTTGCAAGGGGAAACAATATAATACAGGACACATATTTTATATGATTATTTATAATAGTCACCCAAAGAATGATATACAAAAGAGTGCAGGAAATCTGTCCACAAACTATAGACCAAGGAATCTAGCTGAGGGCCTGCATCCCATGATAATGTCCTGCATGAGTCCAGCTGAATACCTAGAGCCCATAACAATGCCTCCCATGAATCCGACTGGAGGTCCAGAGCCCATAACAATATCTCATGCAGACCTGTTTCATGGATCTGCACTGTGAAGGCCCAAAGGTCAGTGGTGGAATCTAGGAAGTCTGTGCCAGCTGGATGAAGGACCTGTGCTAGCAGGCTGAGGGATCTGCACTGGAGCCATGAAGTGATGCTCAGAAGAACCAGAGTTCCCCCGAAAGGTACCATAGCCATCCTCAGCAACAGTGAGGTCCCCTGCAGAGCCAGGAAGTGATGCTCAAAGTGAGGACCAGAGCTCCCCTCAACTGAACCAAAGCCATTCTCAATGCCAACGAGGTCCCGAGCTCCTCAGAGGATGAAAACAGCCAAGTTTGTCAGGAAAGCCAGCATGACAAGCTCCTCCAAAGGAAACAACAGCTCCTTACAGCTTCCACCATCTCCAACAGCCATTCAGGGCTCCCAACAGCCTCTCTCAGTTCCCAACAGCCTCCTTCTGTTTTTCTAGTTCTGCCTCTTGTGCTGCTGGCAACAATCCTCAGGTGGATCTCACACACCCAGCACCATGCTAACTCAGTTCAGCTGGGGGTTATAAGTTGACCACCAGGGGTCAATCCACCACACTGTGTATGAAGTTGTGTGAATGAAGCCAAAAGTGCAGTGGAGACCCAAAGAAGTTGGAGAAGCTAGGAATGTGGAATATCTGCTGAGGAAAGCCACGGGCAGTGAGCAGAGCCAGCCCAAGAAAAAGGCCATGTGAGCTGTACCCAGCAACACAGGGCTGCCTGAGCTCTTTGGCGCTCACATCTCACTTCAACTTGCCCCAAGTGCTGAACATGTTGCTACAGGATTTAATGTTTGCCCTGTTGGGTTTTGGTCTTGATTTGGTCCAATTTCTGTCAGTTCCCCTACTTTTCCTTTTTGGGTTGGGAATGTTTACTCTGTGCCATAGTATGTTGGAAATGCTTTGAGTTTTACAGGTGTTCATGGCTAAGAGTTTTCCTCAAATCTCTGGAGATTTTGGATTTGGACATTTTGGCAATCCTGAACCACTGAGACTTTGTTGACTCTTAGAGATGAAATAAATGCTTTTTCTGTAAAGAGAGGGACATGAGTCTTTTGGAGTCAGGGGCAATATTTTTGGTTTAGATCTAAAATGCTCCCCAATGTCTCATGTGTTTCTGGAAGGTGACTGCATTACGCTATACCCACCAGTGGATTACTCCACCGAGTCTGGTCTGCAGAGGTGGGTCACTGAGGGCATGATCTCAAAGGGTATATTCTTGTTCCTGGATCCTTACACTCCCTGTCTGATTCCCAGCTGTGATGACGTGAGCAGCTTTCCTCCACCATTGCCTTTCCCCCATGCTGTTTCTACCTTGAATGTGGCTGACCACAGACTGAGCCCTCTGAAACTGTGAGCCCAAATAAGCCTACAGTAAGTCCTCAACTTACGAACAAGTTCTGTTCTGGAAGAACTGTTCATAAGTCAGATTTGTTTGTCAGCCAACACAGTGAGTTTTATGTTGTATATCTGTGAAAGTTTGCAACTTGAATGTTCACACATTTGGGACTTACTGTACCCTTCTTTAAATTATAAAGTATCAGGGATTTTGTTCTAGTGAAGGGAAAGCTAATACACACACCTTCTTCAACCAGGTCTGAATCCCTCTTCCAAGTTTGTCCAGTCAGAAGGGTTCTTGGATTTACATTATATTCCTCTTTATTGTTTGAACTTCTGCCTAGCTGCAGTGAGCAGCCTATGATTTAGGGTCAAAAGAATCCAAAATTACAAGGCCTTCCTTTAGTTTGTTACTGATGCATAGTTTTTTATTTATGATAACATATAAGCTGTTCATTTCAGATCACACACAAATTCATATTCTATTACTAAATCAGACGTATACATAATTCTCTATACAAAGAAATTTAACAGTAGCAAAAGTGTACAGTGACACTTTGTAATTTCACTGATATTTTGTTCTGAAAAGAAAGGACAGTTAAGTTAATAGAGCATAATAAAAGACTCTTGTCTTTTGCCCAACCTAAGCAAGACAGCATTAGAAAGTTTGATGTTCAATTAAAGTTTGATGGTCAAGTGTGAATTCTTATCACTATCTAAGTTAAATCATTAAGCTGATAATGAATGCAATTAATGTCTTACCCCTAAAGAAATGACTGGCAGCCACAATACAAAATAGTGATGGCAATGAGGCAAAATTGGAAAGTATTTTATGGGCAAAAAATGTAAACAAGAGCATATTTGAATGTTTCATTTAATTGGGATAGAATCCAATGTTGTATTCAAAAGTGAATAAAGCATATTAAATCAATTTGTCTCTGCAAATTTTAGCGAGTGTGCCTGGATTTTTGTGTATCTAAAGGGTCATTAACAATGTCACTCAATGCAATTATATGAATTTCACAGGCATCTTGCTGTGAGAATAATTGAAAATACTGTCAACTATTTTGCTTTTTCTAAAATTACTGTATCTTTAGGTCAACAAAATGTTTTCACATTTTTAATTTAGTTTTTTCTGCCCATCAATAGAAGAGTTTAATAAGTATACTATTATTGCAGTGGCAATTGTTCACTACATGTCAAGTCTTGATAATGCTTGAAAAGAATTTGTCTTTAAAGGAACAAAAACTTGGGGCTGGGGATTTAGCTCAG
>NW_004955434.1:911774-914538 GCF_000276665.1 Chinchilla lanigera | reverse complement strand
AAATAAAGGAACAAAAACTTGATCTGTTTGCATTTTAAGACTAAAGACATTTGGGTTTGCCTGGAGACATATAGAAATTTACAGCTCCTGGAAACAAGGGGGGTGGGTTAAAAGACAATCAGGAGGCTTTGTTGGGAGCAACAGAAATTGATCCTGGCTAATTGAAGAGCAGTTTAAGAAAGCATCACAGGGCTGGTGAATCAATCCAGGAAGTCTCTTGCACCGACTGCTGCAATGACAGTCAAGAAGAGGCTCTAGGAGCGGTCTGCTCAGAGCTCTGCTGACTCCGCTTGCAGAGGGCCCCGCCGGTGTTGAGCGCCACAGCTGCCTCTGTGTGCCCTCACCGCTGTGCGGCACCGCCGTGGAGAAGTTCGAATGGCCCTTCAGTGTTTGCTCCTAGGCATCTCGCTGGCCAGTCTGGGTCGTGTTCTTCTCTGAGCTTTGGGTATGCTTCGTGTGTGCCCCCACGGTTTCATGTGTTAAATTTAATTCCCATTACCAGGTGCCGAGAGGATGGGAACTCAGTCTGACTCCGGTGGGGCCTCTGAAAGGTAATAGGATTAGACAAGGCCACTGAATGCTGGTGGCTTTGTAAGAAGGAGAAAAACCAGAACACACACACGTGTGCACACATGTGCACACATGTTCCCCGGGAGTTGCCCTATGATGCCCTGTGCCACCTCAGGACTCTGACAACAAGAAGGCCATCACCAGGCAGGACCTTGAGGCTCCACTGTGAGCTGAAACCTTTTCACAAAACCTCAGATACTTTATTTTATGCAGAATGATAAATACACGCCCCTAACTCAGTAAAGGGATTTGAAGGAGGAAGACTTCATCCTGAGTTTCTTTAGTAAAAGGAGCATTCCACGGACACCATGCAGAATGGCAGATTCCTACACATAAAAAGGAATTGTTACGGGGATAATCTGAGGTATAATCAAAGCTGTTGATAATGCCTGTTTCTACAGTGCAGAAAGATTCTCACTTACAGTTCCTGTTACAGTTCTTCTCTTCTCCCTGAGCAGTATTTCTGTTCCTCATCTCAGATGTCCTGCGTGCTTCTCTTCCTGCCTATCTGTCCCATCCTTTTACGAAGTATTCCTGATATATCGCTAACTCTGTCTCCCTGCTCCCACAACTACCATTTCCTTCTCCTTCCTATTGGCTCTTTCTCCCCAGATCATGTGAGCAACTCATCGTGGGTGCATTTTCTGTTTGTTGTTGCAGTGCTGGAGATGGAGGTCGGGGCCTCATGCATGCTGGGTAAATGCCCTCCCGCTGAATTTCATCCCTGCCCTCATCACTGATACTCAAAGAGGGAGGAACAAGGAAGGGGACAGGTGAGGCAGAAGGCCACCTGCAGGGGAGAGGCAGTGTTCTGTAAGGGCTGCGGCAGGAGTGATAGAACTCTGCATGCATATGTGCTATGAACAGGTCAGAGATGAGCCTTGTGTATTAACCCTGTGCTGTTTATTCCTTCATAGCAGAGTAGGATTGTTAGCTTGAAACCAGCTACCACCAAATGCAAATTCTTACACATCCCATTACTTTAAATGAAGCCCTAACACACATTGTAGACATTGAAAACTTACCTGTTTCATCCCTCCCCTAGTGGCACCTGGCATCTGCTATCCACATGTAAAATAAATCCTATAGCTTTTAAAAACCCTGAGAGTAACTGACCTTCAAAGCTATCTGACAGTGAGACTCCTGACCTTGTCTAGAGAAACATTACCCAGACATACAAGAGCCCGCTCCAACTCTCCTTTGAGAGTCGCTGTGCTCTCTGGTAGTCTCCTGATAGGAATGACTTCCTCTCTCAGTGTTGTCCAACAGTGTGTGGAATGTTGCCATCTTGCCTTTGCCTTAATCAGTTCTGCAGTTCTTACCACAGTCCTGTTTGTGATTCAGAACTTCTCCATCACTGCGGGATAACTTTCAGCTATTCAAAGGCTAACGAAGCTCTGGAAATGTCAGTATGTTGTGTGATCATTCACCTGTTTCACCAGACTGAGAGTGGTTTGGGGGAAGTGAGATGATCAAGATAAAAGTTGGAAAAAGCCAGCCTGTTGTCATGGTGTATGCCTATGATCCCAGCACATAGGAGGCTGAGGCAGAAGGATCGTGGTGAGTTTGAGGTTAGCGTGGAATACATAGTGAGTTCAAGTTCAGCCTGACTACGGAGTAAAACCCCATCTAAAAAAATTTGGAAAAAGTCCTAGGAAAACCATGATGACTTGATCAGCCCAAGAATAGCTGTTTCACCCTGCACAACTGATTATATGCCAGCTTAGTGGATACCACCTGTTGCAATCTGTTGCAAAGTATCTGCACGCATTTTACTTAACACATCTTCAAAGCAGGGTAGACATGGATATCTTAACATGATTTCCTCACAGCTTCCCTGAAATCACATTCAGCTATAGATTACAGAGACTGTAGGACACAGAAGATATCAAGAAAATATTCATGCCTTGACTAAAAGTCAAAGGAAGATTTTTCTAGCAGTCTAAGAAAAGAGCCAAGAAATAACTAGAGCATGTCTTCAGAAATATTTCTTTAAAAACTTGATTATTTCTAAATCAAACATACATGTGCAAGCACTGCATTGTTTCTCTAGTGTAAAGCCTGAAAGAGTTAATTTAAACTAGGAGATATGTTAGACATTGTGAATTGATAGGAAAGCACTCAAAGGTAAAGGGTAACTGGGATATGGGAAAAGAGAAGGGAAAGAAGGAGAAAGTTTGTATATATGTATATG
>NW_004955434.1:838320-911504 GCF_000276665.1 Chinchilla lanigera | reverse complement strand
AAAAAAAAAAATGATTATTTCTGAGTTTGCTCAAAATGAACTCCAGGACACTGGAGAAACTATGCTGGCCAAGAGCACGGGCAGCTGTCCTTCAAGTCGTGGGAGAAACAAGGTTCCAAAGTCAGTTCCACAGGTGGAAAAGGCTTGTGGCTGAAAATTGCTAACACCAATGAAACCAAACTGAAAGCACTCTGGGAAAAAGGCTTACTCTCCTTAATATCAGGGAAGTGCAAACCAAAACAGTAATGAGATTCTGTCTCCAGTTAGAATAGCTATTATTTTAACAAGACAAAAGTAATGCTGAGGACCTGAGGATGTAGAGAGAAAAGAAACTCATGTAACATTGATAGGAATGTAACTAGTATAGCCATTATGAAGAAGAGTAGGAAGTTCCTCAAATAATAGATCTTCCATATGACCCAGGCATTTCACTTTTGAGTATATATTCAAAGGAAAGGAAATCAACATAGCGAAGAGATACCTGCATTCCTAGGTGCTGGGACACTCTTCACAATATCTACGATATGGAACCAGCCTAGGTCCCCAGTAATGGATAAGTGAAGTTAAAGTTTTAAATTATTTCCTCGTCCTTCTTCTTCTTGTTCTCCTTTTCCTTACTTTCTCTCTGTCTCTCTCTGTCTCTCTGTCTCTCTGTCTCTCTCTCTCTCTCTCTCTCTCTCTCTCTCAATTCCTGAGGAAACAACACTTTCTTTGCAGAACTCCCCTCTGTTTTTCCTAGTCAGTTGGTGTAAGAGAAAGCAAGACAACTGGAGATCATATTAGGGGATGGAGCAAAGATTCTCAGTTGGCTTCCTGCCTCCAACGAGGGCCTCAATGGGCAGAACCTAACTAGACTATTAGCAAGGGGGTCTGGGAAGTTGTATTAGTCAGAGTTTTACTGGAGAAACAAGTATAACACAAGATGTACAAATGTATAAGAAATTACAAGACTGGCTTACAACGGTCAGCCAGAGAGTTGTATGAGGAAGCGTGCAGAGGGTGTCTGCACACTGAAGACCGAAGGAATCAGTCCAGGGTCTGGAGTTCACTGCAGAGTTCCGTGCAAGTGCGTACCAGGAGGTCGATGAGTCTGTGATGGAAGGCTGAAGGATCCAAGGTGGAAGCCGAAGACTCTGCACTAGAAGCCAGGAGACGAAGTACAAGCTGAAGGTGAAGACTGGAGCTCCTCCAAAAGGAATGGAAGTTCCTCTGTCCTTTTTCATCTCCCTTTTATATTATCTAGGTGATGATCCACCTTAGGGTGTCTCCTCTACACCCTAGAGAGGCTCCTCTACACCCTAGGTGTAGAATTGCTGAGCCAATTGCTGAGACAAGTTCAGTTATGTTTCTAAACTTCTCAAGTTGACATAATAAATCAACCCCTACAGAAGTGCAGTTTTCAGGAGTTAGACAAAAGGAGGGACAGTAGAAATGTTGCTGAGGACCAATAGTAATTGACTTCTCTTCTCTTCCTATTCCCCAGTCCAACTCGCTACACAGTTTGAGTCCCCTCCATTGCTGAGTGGAAGAAAAGAAAATTGGAAAAGGAAATGTCTTCCTTGACTCAGCGCTGTGAAAAATGGGCTGCTGCTTTCTAGACCTGGCAAGGTTTAAAGATGATTCTTTTTTATTTTAAAGAAAAGAAAAGAAAAGAAAACAAAAATTCAAAACAAAATAATATAAGAGTAACAATAGTTAATACACTGCATATTGTTATCTTCAAAGTAATTACTCAGAGTACAAGATATAGGCATAAAAAATTATCTAAATGATATTAGCACAGACCTTTCCTTACAATGAACTAAGAGAAACTAGTATAACTATATTAACTATCTTGTATTTATTTTTGCTTTTCCCTTCCTTCTTTTCTTCTTTTCCCCATCCCACTTTCTCTTTTCTTTTGAACAGTCTCTTCTCATTTTACAATATCTGTTGTACATTTTGGATCTTATTTACTCTTTTGGCTTCTCACATGAGGGAGACAATATGATGTTTACACATGTGCATCTGAGTTATCTCACTTATGAGTATGGTCTCAAGTTACATCCATTTACCTATAAAAGCCTTGAGTTTATCTTTCTTTCTTTTTTTTTTTTTTTGTTTTGGTTTTTCTCCGGTACCGGGAACCAAACTCATGACCTTGCGCATGCCAGGCAGGTGCTTTTGCCGCTGAGCTAAATCCCCAGCCCCAAGTTTATCTTTCTTTAGGGCTATGTAGTACTCCATTGTATAACAAGACCACATCTTTTTTATCCATTCCTCAGTGGATGGGCATTTGGGTTGTTGCCAGGATTTAGCTATTACAAATTGTGCTACTATAAACATGGGTGCACATATATCACTGTGGTATGATGCTTTAATTCTTCTGAGTAGATACCCAAAAGGGGAATAGCTGGGTTGAATGGGACCTCTATTCCCAGTTTTTTGAGGAATCTCCATACTGATTTCCACTGTGGTTGTACCAGTCTACACTCCCACCAACAGTGGAGAAGGGTTCCTTTTTCCCCACAGCCCCTCCAGCATTTGATATTGGTCAATTTCTTGAGGATAACCATTCTTTCTGGAGTGAGATGGAATCTCAGTGTTTTTTAATTTGCATCTCTTGAATGAACAATGCTGTTTAACCTTTTTTCATATATTTATTTGCCATTTGTATTTCTTAATCCTCTGTAGGGTGTTTTTTAAGCCTTTTTACAATTTCTGTCTGGGCTCCTCCTCCCTCTTACTTGGGCAGATTCTACTCTGTTGTGCACAATCATACATTTATATTGTATTAGTTATTATAAGTAATTTGGAAATCACTTAGAGTATACAAGAGGGTTGTATAAGTTCTATGAAAATACTGTTATTTATATAAGGAACTTGAGCATCTGTAGATTTTGGATCCATGGGAGTCCTGGAACCAGTGTACCATGAGTAGACTGCTCATGGCTGTAACTTTTTCAGTCCTTAGCATTTGTCCCAGTTTTCCCATAGTGTGGATCTTTTCCCTATTGTGGAAGCTCGGAGATATCAAAGATGATCCATTTTGAGTTCTGAGTCCTGTGTGGCCTAAGTCTTGTGCACAAGAAACATACCCACTAGCCCAGTAAATGCTGGGCATTTTTACCATTTTCAAGCAACGCGGCAGCTCTCTTCTGCCATAACCAGCACAATAGTTAGGCAATCTTTCTCTTACCCATTTATATTCTGGCAGTTGTCATACCCAATTCCAGAGGACCCACAGACACCCCTGCCCCAAAATCTCAGCCCTCTTATATTTTCCACTGAAGAATCTATTCCTATGCTAGATTCAAAAAAAGGGGGGCATGTCCAGGATTCTTCAAGGGTAGCCTCCTCCCCTGTTACCATCTTCTGTATTTTGGAGCTTTGAATATATTTTTTGTATTCTCAAAGTGGCATAAGGCTGTAAGAATCACACAACAAGAATCATTCATTATCTGTAAAATTCTGCAGTGACTTGGAACATCCCATGGAAATTCAGTTTTATACCTTGAGAGCTATTGGAACTTCCCCTCTAACCTGCTACTGGACACGTATGTGTGAACTTCAACTGTGGTGATGTTCAGTGCTATGGTATTAAATAATTTCTGCAGAGTCATACGGGCAAACGAAGGGCTAGAAAAGTACCAAATGGGAAAGGTCTTGCTTGTAGCAGGACTGTACTTTAAGGAGTGCCTGAGAGTTAAAGTTTTGTTGATCCAGGTACACACAACACCTTAGAAGAGTTGGGGCTTGAAATGGGGGTGTGTTGCATTTTATGAGACTCAGTTCTGTTTTGGCCAAGTCACAATTTCACAGGTATCTTAATATTCAATCCCAGAATATGGAATATCCACTAAGTGTCAAGTATTGAATCTGCACCAGCAGCTACCACATCACAGACCCCAGCTCAGAGAGCTCACAGTCTCTTAGTACAGGTCCTGGGCCAGGTGTGAATATAAACCATTGATTGAAAGGGCCATGAATAAAATTCTTCAACCCCCGTCAGACTTTCAGATTAATTTCCAAAGTGACAATACTATTTTACATTCTTAACCACAAATGTGTGAGAGGTCCAACTTCTTCACATCCTAATACCTAACAATAGTCTGTTTAAAAAAAATTATAACCACTGTAGGAGTATGAAGTGATATCTCTGTGGTTTTGATTTTTATTTCCTTAATGATTATAGTAACAATTATTTTTTGTATGCTTACTAACCAGCTGCATATCTTCTTGAAAAATTTCTGTTCAAATCCTTTGCTTATTTTTAAATTTGTGATTTTCCTTTTATTGATAGGTTTTAAGTGTTCTTCTATATTTCAGATATGAATCCTTGTTATTACTTATTATTAGTATGGTCACTTATTATTATTATTGTGGGTTCTTCTCTCAACTCAGAAAGAATTACATGGTATAGAGTCAAAAGAGAACTGAGCAAAAGTATTTATTGTAGAACAAAATAAGAAAGCCCAGGGTATAGAAACAAAGAGGGAACTTTAGCAGGTTGCCATGGGAGCTCTTTGGCTAGGGGTTTTTATATACAAAAATGACACTACATCTCAGCCAAGTGGAGGTCAATATACAGGGTTACAAGGAGGAACGTTTGACTTAGAAGCAGGCGTATAGGAACTCAGGCTATGTAGCAAGTATACCGTTGTAAGTTTTCTAAAACTAGCAGAACAAAGGCACTCTTCAGATGGGTATGAATAGAAGCTTGTTGGTACGGGTTCTTTATCACCTTGTTTTATCTTATTTCTGGCCAAGAAAATCCCGACAAACTAAGGAGGCCTTTGTTGAGCCTCTGGAGACCTGGCCTTGGGCATTGTGTCCTTCTCTGAGTCACCCTGACTCCCTCTTTGGCTTGGCTTTTCCCTGGCTGCCTGTTCTGTCTGCCAAACCCCCTTTGCTAGAGCCCTCCCCACCTTCTCCTCCCGTCAAGGACCAGGATCACTCTGAGAAATCTCACCTTCCCACAGGGCCCTCAACATTTTCTAACGTACATCATGTTTTATTGGATGTGTTGGTTTGGGGGTTATTTTTGCGAGGGGAAAAATATAATACAGGACACATACTTTATATGACTATTTATAATAGTCACCTAAAGAACAATATACAAAAGAGTGCAGGAAATCTGTCCACAAACTATAGACCAAGGAATCTAGCTGAGGGCCTGGATCCCATGACAGTGTCCTACATGAGTCCAGCTGAAAACCTACAGCTCATAACAATGCCTCCCACCAGTCCACCTGGAGGCCCAGAGCCCATAACAATATCTCATGCAAGCCTGTTTCATGGATCTGCACTGGGAAGGCCCAAAGGTTAGTGGTGGAATCTACAAAGTCTGTGCCAGTGGGATGAAGGATCTGTGCTAGCAGGCTGAGGGATCTGCACTGCAGCCAGGAAGTGATGCTCAGAAGAACCAGAGCTCCCTCGAAAGGCACCACAGCCATCCTCAGCAACAGTGAGACCCCGAGCTCCTCTGATGATCAAGATGGTCGAGTTCCCATTAGGGAAGCCAACACAGCAAGCTTCTCCAGAGGACCGGCAGTGCACCATCTTCCCCTCCGGAGCCAGGAAACAATGCTCAAAGTGAGGACCAGAGTTCCCTCAAAGTGAACTGAAGCCATTCCCAGTGCTAACAAGGTCCTGAGCTCCTCAGAGGATGAAAACAGCCAAGTTCACCAGGAAAGCCAGCATGACGAGCTCCCCACAGGTTCTACCAGCTCCCAACAGCCTCTTTCTCCTTCTCCAGTTCTGCCTCTTATGCTGCTGGCGACAGTCCTCAAGTGGACCTCCCACACCCAGCACCACACTCACTCAGTTCAGCTGGGGGTTATAAGTTGACCACCAGTTATCAATCTACTACACTGGGACTAATTATTCAAAGTACTGTTGTGTGTGCGCCTCTTGTTAGGAAAAGGATACCTGAACCTTAGAAAACAGAATCTAAGCCCAACATCGCCTGCGTGGAGGGCTCATTGTTCATTCTCCCCAGGTCTTTTTGCTCCTTCCCTGATTCACTTACTAGAAATACTCCTTTCAAACAACTCTTGTTTTTTAAGTTGCTTTTTCACATATATTGTCCTTTGAAAAAAATTTTAATTTTGAAGTCCAATTTATATATTTTTTTATCACTTGTGCTTTTGGCATGCATCTAAGAAATCATTGCCTAATCCAGGGTCACAAGCATTAATTTCTACATTTTCTTTTTAGAGAGAAGCTTGAAGTCTATCACTTTCTTGTTGGTCTGCAGTCAATGTGAGTCAGTTTGTATGTGGAGTATGATGTAGAGGTTCGACTTTTCTTTTGCGCTCAGTTGTTCTGGTCCCGCTTGTTGGAGAGACTCTTCTCTCCTCATAGGGCTGTCTCAGCACTCTTGCTGTGACTAGAGTATGAATGTGAGAGCTTTTCTGAACTCTCGTTCCTGTCCTATTGACTTTTTGGTCTACCTTTATACTAAGATCACACAATTTTGATTACTATAGCTTTGTAGCAGACTTTAAAGCCATACTCTGAGTTCTTCAACTGTTCTTTTTCAAGAATGTTTTGGTTATTTGGGGTCTTTTAAATTTCCGTATGAATTTTAGGATTAGTTCATGGATTTCTGTGACAAAAGGCAGCTAGAATTTTGAAGACTATCTTTAACCTATCATCAATTGGGAAAGTATTGCCATCTTAATATTTCTTACCAACCTCTGAAAATGGGATATGGTTCCATTTCTTTAGATCTTTAATTTCTTTTATCAGTGTAGTCTTCAGTGCACAGTTCTTGTTCTTCTTTTGTTAACTCTGCCCTTATATTTTATTCTTTTTGGTGTTACTAAAAATTGAATTATTCTTTGCACTTCACTTTCAGTTTTTCATGGTTAACCTATAGAAATGCAACTGTATTTTGTAAATTGAATGTGCACCCTGGAAACTTGCTTAACTTGTTGGTTAGTTCTAATTCTCTCTCTCTTTCTGTGTATTCCTCAGAATTTTTTTATATACGTGATGATGTTATCTGAAAATATGGTTTTACTTCTTCCTTTCCAGTCTGCATGCCTTTTTTTTTTTTTGTATTGGGAATCAAACTCAGCATCTTGCACTTGTCAGGCAAGTGCTTATGCCACTGAGCTATATCCCCAGCCCCTGCATGCCTTTTATTCATTCTTCTTGCATAATCTTCCTGGCCCGAACTACAAGTACAATGTTGAACCAAAATGGTGAGAGAAGATGTGTTTGCCTTGCTTCTTATCTCTGGAGGAAGGATCTAATCTTTCACTATTGAATATGAGCTAATTGTTAAGTTTTCCATAGATGTATTTTATCAGCCTTAAGAAGTTCTCTTCTATTTCTAGTTTGTTGAATCTTTTTACCATGATATGTGTTAAATTTTGTCAAATTCTTTTGCTATGTATCCTGATATGATCATACACATTTTGTCCTTTATGCTCTCAATACAGTGTATACATGATTGATTTTCAGATATCAAACCAACTAGCATTAATGGGAAAATTATTTGGTCATAATATATAATCCTTTTCCTGTGTTGCCAATTTCCATTTGCTAGTGTTTTGTTGAAGATAATGTCACTGATAAGTATTTGTTGAATGACAAATGTGTGCATGAATAAATATTTGGAGAATGAAGGTCTCTTACATAAACAAGCCCCAAATGCATGCATATAAGTTTTGTGTACTATTCTAGGAAATTTAAGGACACCAGATTAAGTAGTCCTGAAGAGCTCAGTAGGATGTATTATTGCAGAGTCACTCTGTGGAAAGGAGATAGATCTTTTGCAAATGGAAAGGGGACCAAGAGATGGAAGGGTGGGGTAGGTAGGGGAGAACAGGAGGGTAAAGAAAAGTTAAGATGTGTCATGTACATGTACCAACTCCCCATGATAAATGTAATTATCATATACTGCAAGCATATTCTAATAAAAATAAAATTTAAAGAAAGAATCACCATGTAGAAAGTTGGTAGTTATATCAATGTGGAAGAAAAGCACTGATTGGAATCACAAGGCAAGGCTGGAAGCCTTATTTTTAATTCTAAATGAGAGACGTGTTATGTTAATTCAACAATCTTGTTCCTTCATCTATAAAATGGGGTAAGGCAAGAACTTGGGAAAAGAGTTTATTTAAATTTATAACCTTACAAATACTCGCTAGCTGTAATCCATGATTCCCTAAAACAACATGTGTAATTAAGATTTAAAGAGAATATTTTACATGTTTTTGTAGTTTTCATTTAATATTTCTGAGGGAGAAATATACCCAAATTCAACACAGTGTGATAAATATGAAGTCTATAGGATCATAGGAAATAGAATGGGCAATGCTTTTTATAGAAGTACGATTAAACTTAAAGAAAAGATGACATTTAAGAGTCCTGAGAGATGGATAGGAGTTTGCAACTTACAAAAGATGGGGAAAAGATAGGAATTTTTCCCTATGTTTCTGTTTCTGTTCTCTGATCATATATGCTTTTAAAAATTTTTTTCAAGGGGAATTTTTTTCTTGTTCTGTAGTGTTCTTATAATTTGTGAAAGAAAATCCCTTGGTCTAAGGTGGGAAATTTGTATAGAGAATTCAATAGCGTGTTCTTACCCTAATGCTGGCCTCTGAGTGTTCTAAACTGAGTATATGATTGAAGTTAATTTAAATAGGCAGTAAAACTTTTAATTTTACGGGTCTAATAATAAAGCCTTACATCAGATTGGATCTTTAACAGAACTTCACATTTCTTTCAAATTTTACATCACATCAGGTGACTGATATTGTAATGACACTACTACTCCAGCAGAGGGCACGCTTTTTGCATGGACTTTCATGTTTTGGGTATTATCACTTCCGTGATGCACTTAAGGAGGAGGAAGTACGAATTATGTAAAATAAGTTTAATCCCCTAAATCATAAAGAAGAATAAACCACAAAACATTTTTTTCAACAGAATGAACATAGGTGGCAATTAACACTTCGCCATGGGGGAACCATCAACAAAGGCTGTTCAAGCAGGAATGGTAAAATGAAGAGAAGGCAGCTATTGAGAAAACCTAGACAGAAACAACGCCCTTTGAGCTCAGTTTTGGAGTATTCATGCTCACTTGAAGATTGCTTTGATTTAGTCCAAAAAACTGCTTAATTTTTGTTTGCATTTAAACATTTTTCTAAAGATAAACAACCAGTGAGCAATGACTGCATCTATTCATCATGGTGGGGTAATAGGTCAGGTGGGGAGAGACCCAACTTTGACTTCTATTTTCTTCCTCCTTACTGGTCTTTAATCATTTCCCTTCTCCTGAGTCTCATTTTTTCTCAAATGCACAATAGTGTCATTTGCCTGCCTCCCTGGGCTCCTCAGCTAATCAAGTGAGATAACAAATAAAAGAGCCTTTTGAAATAACTGAGTTGTAACATGTAAGTTCCTTTCAAAACAAGGAACACTTCATCCTGCAGCTCTGCACCTGCTGGTGGGAGACCATAAGCTTAAATAAAGACCACTGTGTCAGGCGGTCTTCATCCAAAACTTCCATTTAAAACCATCCATCACTGAGGCACAGGTCTTCAACTAACAAGACTTTCTCATTGGACTGGCAAGTGTTAGTGAATTATCTGTGGAAATGGAGTAAATTATCTGTGGAAACTAGCTACCAAATTGCAGCAATAATCCCCATGTACCTATCAATGTGTTTATTTCAGCAGATACGAAATAAGCCCGCTGTGTGCAGGCCTTGAGGGGAGGCTCAGGGGCAGCTTCAGGGAACAAAGCAGTGCAGCCTGTGCCCTTCTGGAGCCTTCCTGCCCGTGTGGGGCCACAGTTACTCAGGGCTTTTGTTTGCTTGTGTAATAAACTTAGGGATTCTTTAGAGAAGTTTGCTTTTTGTCCACTTCACATTTCTTTGCAAATGATAAGGAAATTTGGGGGTCCTTATCAATTTTTAAAAATTGTCACATTCTTGGGCAATTTTATTAACAACTCAGTTATTAAAGTTCTAGTTGTGAAAACTGACTGTAGAATCCAAAACGTAGATGTTAAATACTTAAATAGCTGGTGGTTCAGTGAGTCTTTTCAGTATTTTCACAAACTTTTTTTTCTGAGAGTTCTTTTCTCTCTCCTTCTTACAAAGACTTGAGGACAAATGGCCTTGCAATAAGCATTTCACAGTAATTAATATTGGCACAGTGCTTTAAAAGCTTACAAACTATTTTTTCATATGTAATCGCATTTGAAATATACAGTGAATTCATTCATAGATACTGTCTTCATTTTCCAGTACAGGAAACTAAGATTCAGAGTTAGTGAGCTACCTGCTCAGTGTTCCACAGCTAATGAAAGACATTGCTGGGTTTTCTTTTCCCACATCTCAAAACCTTTCCTCCAGGCCACCTCGTTCCCTTCTCTTCGAAAGTGAAAATGTCACCCAACTCTTTGATATTGTCATTGTTCTTAGACATGCCCAGGAAACTTATTACAGCTATTGAGCAGATGCGACCAGCCAGCCAGGCAGGGTGGTCCATGCCCTCCGGGATGCCTAGGCAGGGGTATTACAAATGTGAGACCAGCCTGGGCAATTTAGGAACTTAGGGAGATGATTTAGAAAAAGGGGCAAGGGCTGGGGATGTAGCTCAGTGGGATGGCCCAGCATTCAACCCTAGTACCACAAGAAAGAAAGAAAGAGAGAGAAAGAAAGAAAGAAAGAAAGAAAGAAAGAAAGAAAGAAAGAAAGAGAAAGAAAGAGAGAAAGAAAGAAAAAGAAAGAGAGAAAATAGAAAAGAAAAACCAGACGTCAGCAACCAGGTGCAGTGGCACATGTCTATAATTCCAGCTATTCTGGTGGCGGAGGCATGTGGGTCACAAGTCTGAGGTCAGCTTGGACAACTTAATGAGAGTTTGTCTGAAAAAAATTAAAAGGCTGGGGTTGTAGCGCAGTGATAGAATACCCTCAAATTCAATCCCCAGCACAACCCACAAAAAAGTGAATAAATTTTAGATTATTTTCTCTTTAAATTTCTTTAAGTTGCTACATCTAAGGTCTAAAAATCGATGGAATCAACAATTAGCAGTTAACATCACTGGTTTAAAGTGTATCCATAGTCTACTTCCTGATGTGTCTCCATCTCTAAACATGACTATAAAAACACATCAATAGAAGAAGCATAGGAAGGGCAATTTCTTCCAGATATTCTAAATGAAACCTATGTTTATATGTGAGAACTTTTAGCACTGATTCTGGTCGACCTCTACTTAAAGTAGGATATAGTAAATAAACATGAGAATGAGGAAGAGCGCTGATCACCCATTAAAATCAAATAGTGAGCAGATTCAGTTCCAAAGCCTAGGGAAAGGGGAGAAGGAGCTGGCTTAGAACACGAGGCAGAGTTCATCCTTCACCCACCAGCGCTGGGGCGGGGAGAGGGGAGCTGAGCCTCTGGGCGAGTCATCCACACTTACGTAATTCTGAGCCACTGATCTGTCTTCTGGCACCGGATGGTGACCACTGAAGTGATGCCCAAGGAGTACACTGGCTGGCCTTCCAGCCTGTGTCGGGAAAAAGCAGACTAAATAAGAAAGAGCAGAGAAAGAAGACAGGCAACCAGAGACACGGGAGAGGTTTGGGGTACACATAACACTCGTAGCCCGCCATGACACTAGGAAACCCGCCCGTAGCCTGGGCTTCCTAGCCCCTGATTAAGAAGACATGGGATGAAGGATTTCTACAGGCTTGTCCTTTCCACTTGCTGTCAGACTCTTTCATGTGTTCCGGGCTCGCTACAAACATTTATGGGGCCCAGGGCAGGAAGATAAAGAAGATCCATATACCTGCTGTGTAAATAAAATTTATAGATGAAAGCAACAACTGACCAGTGGAGCATTTGTACCTTGACAAATACTCCTTTGTAGTGACTTTGTGGGTCAGATTTGAATTTAGAATCACCAAGCTCCCCAAAGTGCTGGACTGGAATATAGTGGTGCGGGGATGCTGGGCCCTGACCCACAAAGGTATGTGCCACTCCGTCCCTCTGAACACTTGGCCCCGAATAAGCCATAAGGGGCCCTGCGCAAGTGGGATAGATTCCCTGGACTCTCCATCCGAACTACCACACAGGCAGCAAGCCCTCGGCACCATATGGCTAGGAGTTTTCACTCCATGACTGCAGTTTACTCTCCAGGCTGCAAAATAGCGAAGAAAGTGACGGGGAGATCTGTGACTTCTGGTGTGTACGTCCCTTTGCACCATGGAGTGCCAGCTCCATAAGGGATGTACCTTGAGGGAGGGCCAAAGCAGAACTCTTTCGGGTGTGATCCTAGGACATGGCCCCTCCTTGCCTGGGACTGAAACTGACTTGCTGGGTCCTGGTGGCCACTGGGTTTTCTGCTCAAGCAAAGTGCATAGAATGTTCTGTTTCAAAGAACCCTGAAGGCAGGAGCTGAGGTGCGGCTCACCATGCGTGAGCCATCCTAACTATTCCACGTGGGCTGTGCTGAGACAGCATTTATTAAGTAAAACCCAACTCCCAACACTCTCCTTGGCCAGACATCACCTAATAAAACGGTGCTTTTCACTGTCATTGACTCGTACGGGTAGAGTGTTTCAGGCTGGAGAACCCTTCCATCTTAATTCCGTCTCGGCCACGATGGCCAGCTGGCTTTCTCTCCTTGCAGTTTTAAACCTTTGGATAGCTGAGTCCTTGGGTTCATGTAAACGCGATCGCATAGTTTCTTTGCCTGCTTCGGTAACATGCAGCTCATTGTTTTCAGTCACTTTCGGGTTATAATTATGTAAAAACACACTGAGAAACTGTGCTGTGCGTTTCTGTTCTCCCCTGGTGTTTATTCTTTAAGCTGTTGAGAACAGAGCTTCTTGGCCTGGGTATCAAGCTGTTCATTCCTTTCAGCCCTCGGGCAGCTGCTAAGGCCTGGGTTGGCTAGAGCCCCGCCAATTAAAATTTTACCACTCTCTTCATGCTCCCTGATGTTAAAGGGGGTAGGGACTTTGTTAATGTAGTTTCCTTTGAATATTTCTGGTGACACTGTGTCTAGGGTTAGCACAAATTGCTGCAGTGAGTTCTTTGACATTTCTTCCAGTTTAGCAGTTACTGCTCCCCTTAGTCCTCTGAAGTGGCTTTCCTTGGTCCTCCCCTCAGGTTCTCCCGGTTCTACTTATCCTCCAGTGTTTGCCTCATTTATTAAATCAGAATGCGCAAAGCTCTGTGTTCCAGTCATCACGCCCCCTTCTCCTTGAAGCTGTCCTTTACCTCTCTGGCTCACCATGCGCTCTCCTCTCTTGCTTTGGAACCCGTAGTAGATTTTCATTCCCGCTGTTTTTTGCACTTAGTGCCCTGTGATTTCAATTCTGGTTTCTTATTTAAAACCAGTTTTTCTCAATGACATGATAAGATCCTTGAAAAGCTGAGTGCTGTAGTGTACCTGTCATCCCAGCTCCTTCGAAGTAGAGGCAGGAGGGTCATTGGAGCCCAGGAGTTTGGAGATAGGTTGGGAAACACAGCAAGATCCTGCTTCAAAAACAAGAACAAAAACTTCACAGGAAATGTTATTTCTTTTTATACTTTTTGTATTTCTCACTCACCTACGGAGCAGCACAGAGCACTTATAAAAATCTGTTGACTAGTCCATCATGAGGGATCAATATTACTTATGGGAACAGTGATGAAAACACGGTGTGTAAGCTCAGACCGAACTGGTCTGAATCCTGCCAGTGAGGCCTGAAAACTTTGTGAAGTTAGGCTGTGAATGAGGCTGTGTTTCCTCATGTGTAAGGACCAGAAACTATCTCGTTCATGGGATTGTTTAGAACTGAAAAAGATCACACCAGAAACACATATGTAAAAAAGTTAGCGTTCAGGACATTAAATAATGACGATAATAATCATAATGTCATGATAAATCCTTTACATGTATCACTGATTCAACTCATTACAATCCTACAGATAAGAGGTACTATGGTATTGTGCCTGTTTTATAGATAGGTGAGCAGAGCTTTAAAGAAGCTGAGTATTTAGTTGAAGGTTGTAGCACAGGATTTGAGCACAGGCACTCTAAGTGCAGAGCTACCTCTGTAGCAAGTGCAGGAGGCCAAGTGTTAAAGAGCGGTATCAGGGACTCATAGCACGATCCCCTCTGAAGTAACCATTGAACGTGTTGGAAGTCTGAGAGTTTGAATGGAAAGGAGTCCTGCCCTAAAGCGGAGTTGAGAACATGTGAATGACCTAGTAGGGAGGGTTGCTGGAAGTGAATGTCAGGGAGGTTTTTGGCTGAGCCTGGAGTGAGCAGGTGTAGCATCTCCATGAACCCGATGTGAGAGTAGGCTAGGAACAGAGCATGACTTTTGGTTCTATCTACACTGTCCAACTTCCAGAGGGGAAGAGGCTGCAGAGAAATGATAAAGCAGCTGTTCTCATGAAGGGTGTGGGACACAAAAGTACATGGAGCCTGATGGAAACCCCATGAATGACTTGATGAGGGATTGGGGTGGGGCATCTTCCACATGGCATGAGGCCAGCAGGGCTCCGTGAAGCACAGGCTACAAGCAGGGCTGTGGCACCTGAGTGTTCTCAGCAGTGAGAGCAACGTCCTGGGCACAGACACTCACGTGCCCACCGAGGGCCCAGGCAGAAGCAGTAGTAGGGAAGGACCTTGATGTGGTTTCCCGAGCAGTGCCAAAGTGGAATAACCAGAGCACCCGGAAGATACCTCTTGGGGTGCACATCGAGGTTTGATCCTACACATTACTGTCAGCCACGGGCCGAACTGTGCCACTGTCTCCTCTTCCAGTTCATTTATTGAAGTCTCCCAGGTCTTAGGGCCTCAGAATCTGGAGAAAAGGCCTTTACACACCTGATAAAGTTGAAACGGGGCTGTGGGGTGGGCTCAGTTCCAGTATAAGAGGACACCAGGGGTACCTGTGCACAGAGGATAAGCATGAGGCCCGTCTGTAAGCCAAGGAGAGAGTGGTGTCTGCAGAAACCATCTGCTGGAACTTGGACTTCAGCCTCCAGAGCTGTGAGAAAATATATTTCTGGTTTTTAAGCCATGGAGTCTGCAGTGTTTTGCTGTAGCAGCCTGAGATATCCCTAAGGACAGCTGTGTTCTGTACCCAGGCTGGGTAAGGCCCAGGGCAACCCAGACTGGACACCATGTAACTCTCACCACATAGGTTTGAGTCAGGGAGTATCATTCATTTTACAGAGGAAACCAAAAGTTCAAGAAAGGTGGGTAACTTGTCAGGTCAACCAACTCCCTAGTGACACAGCTCAATTCTAATCCAGGTCTTGATGACTCCTGAATTCATACTTTTCATGAAGCCACCTGTTGTCAACCATGCTATCAACAGCTGGAGTATTGCGCCATAGAGAATGTAGTGTATGTCAGTCACTAAGTGATTAATAGGGCCGTCACATTTCACATTGCTTGGAGAATACAAAGAAACTGGTTTTTCTTTTAAGAAGTGACCCCAATTGACTGTGAGGTAATATAAATTCCAAAAATATGTGTTAGTAAAGGAATATTGACTTCTTTAAAAACATTGTTTAATATTCCTAAGCAATTGTTGCTCCATATCATAAAATGAACTACAGTGCACTCCTGACTTACAAACTCAATTCATTCATGAGGGTTGGTTGTAACTCAAGTTGGTTGTAAGTCAAGACTATTTTCCCATAAGAAATAATGGAAGTACTCATAATGCATTCTGAACCTCCCAAAGCACCCCTTAACTAACTGTTTCATAACAAAAAGAGTTGTATAATGTGTGAAATTTACCAGAATTTTCCTAGTCTATTTCTAGTTTTACCAGAAATGTCATACTGTACTCACCATTCAAGTTGACATCTGTGGCTCGCAGGAGGGGAGGATGGAATGCAAGATGGTTATTGTTTGGAAGGAGAGTTGCCTTCCGTGAGAACATCAGGAATCTGGCTCTCTGGTGTTCTTTGTCTCCTTGGGAGAGTCTGCAGCCCCTAGGACCTGCTTCTGGCTCACTAAGTCTCAGCCTTTTCAGAACTAAAAACTGGCCTAAGGTTGTCTGTTTCTTTACCTTCCTTTCCTTCCTTAGCTTCTTTACTAGCTTTTTGGGGGGCATTTTTGATAGCAGAAGTCTTAGCAATTATATGAAGCACTGACCAAAATCAAGTCCACAAATGCACATCTGGTCTCAGATTGATGTGTACAGTAAGCTTACATATGCTTTTCTGGCACCAAATATCTGTTTACAAACCACAAACAGCCAGCACTCGGGTCATAACTCAAGACTTTGGTCGTAAGTTAAACCCAAGAGTCCAGTCGTTATCCAACTTGTTCATATGTAACTCGAGGGTCCACTGTAATTAAAATAAAGTGGGCTCAACTGCTGACTGTGTATGTGTATACTGGGCAAGCAGGGTAAACTAAAATAGGTGTGGGAGGAGACAGGGACTTCTCTAGACCTGTCAAGTCTGAGATGGGGCCTCCTGTTTGTCCTGTCCTCCTAGGGCCTTATAAAGCTTTCAGTGTGTGGTCTTTAGCTGGATACTTTTTTTTTTTTTTACCAACTGAACAAATGAAGGATCAAACAAGTTCAAACCTTTAATGAGAAGAAAAAAATTATTTGGCCTTCAGTGATGTAAATTAATCAAAATATTTGACCTTTTCCTAATTTGCTTTGTGTTTCATTTAATCAAAGGAGATAGAACTTAAGAGTAACGATTGGATTAAAGACAGACAGAAACAGCACCAGAAGAGCATTGTTGTGCCTTTATATTAAAATAATATCAATGAAAACGCATATCCTTTTGTCACCCTTTGCAACTGTCATAAAAATAAATTCTACCTCAAGGCCTCAGGCCAGCTTGAAATGTGTTTATTCCTTTTTTCTGGGGGAACTTCACAGACACTGATGGTAACAACAGCAAACTTAGGCAGAAACAATACAAATCTTCTAAGGCAAATAATGTGTTTTCAGGCTGATGATTTTTAAGAATTGTCCTTAGAGTTTGTTATTTTAGTTATGCCAAAAGAGGTGTCTACTCAAAGAGAAAATACAAAGAACCCCTCACCCTTGCCGTTACTTCTGTCAGAGAAAGCTACTAGTAAGGTTATGACCAACGTCAAACAAAAAGGAGAGATGTTCTTAAAATGTTCAGGTATGCTTCTAGAAGTAATACTTCAGTATATTTTAGTATGATAACATGCAAAAAATCCTAAGCAATCCATTCAGATTTTGATAGAGGGTTGCAACACCAAGGGAAGGATACTTGCACTCTGATTTGCTTATTATAATTATTAATCAGTGTAGTAACTATTTTTTTCTTTTTTTGTCTTGTTGAGACAGGGTCTTGCTATGCAGTGTAGTAACTATTTCCGTTCAGCTGTTGTTTATCAATTAGTATGAAGAATGTAATACATTTTGGGGAGTTACTTTGTGTTGCTATCTCCCTCAACATTCCTTGGGGGACAGAGAGGGTTCTGGTAACTCAGCAGTTTTAATAAATGGTTTTCCATTTTCTTTTCAATAAACTCATCAATAACTCAAGTTATTAATTTCTAGCTCCATCTGGGAAAATTTTAAGGGAATTTCAATTACAATGTATGTTTCTATTTGATTTGCAAATGGAAGATACATCTATCGTACTCTCTGCTATTATTATAAACACAGCTTTGAGTCTGAACAATCTGATGCTGATTAGAGGTTTTCAGCATTAAGCTCTGGTCTCGGTTCTAAAGTTTAACAAATAACACAATACATAATTCTCTGGCAAGGCCAGCTCTTTCATGTCGTGCAGTTGAGGCACACTCTCCTCATGTGACAAGCAACCTAATGCATGCTATAATCACCCGAGCAGGCTATGATTAACTTTGCACAAAGCTGTCCCCAAACCTGCAAACTCCATAGAGGTTCTCAGATAAAAAACATAGCAAGGCATGTTTCTCTGAAAAAAAGAAAGTCTCCAGTTAAAAGCATCTGATGTTATTCTTTGCTTTTCTTTTTTATAGGTGATTATGAACTGAATCAACACAGGGCCTGGCCTCAACTGTCTCTCCCGAATTGTTTTTACTTGCTTCAGCTACACAAAGAAAGCATGTGTGAGGGGCTGGCCTTTATAATGTGGCAGGGCCATTAAGTTAATTAAATAATTGAGCAATAATGCAGAGAGCCCATTCTTATTGTCCCGACATGTTGCATGTCCCAGCCACATCTTTATTCTATGTCTCTTGAGCAGCTGCAGGTAATCCTATAAAACGAATAAAGGAAAGAATTTGGAATTTGTTTTCCTTCTGTGTCATGAGGAAAAAAAATCACAGCAGAAATTTTGGGATTCTATGGGACATTTAGTTAGGTCAGCATCCTCACATGTTTATTATTTCCTTTGCCTATTTCCACAGGCTTGGTCCCATGCTTTCTTCATGACAGTAGGTGTTCAAATTGCCAACAGTAGGGATTGAACCACGTCTCAGCTGCCTTCCCGACAGGCCTCAGCAACCATTTGGAGCCCTTATATACCCAGAGGTCTAAGTGAATTAATAATATGCAAAGCACTAAGACTGCTTCACTGGGCTACTTCTGTCCCTGACCAGTCCTGCTTTCTTCCCTTCCTTTTTAATTGTTTTGATCTTAAAAAGAACTTTCCCCAATACATTATTTGCATGCCAAGCTCTCCCAGAGTTTGGTTCTCGCAGCACACAACCTGCAATATCTGGCTTCTCCTTTTCCTTAATTTTTCCTTCTTGTGATTGCAACTAGGTGATGGAAAATGTATGGACCATATGTGCATGTTTTTTCCACAGGCAATTTTTGACAGTATAGGTTGTGACTACTTCATAGTTTATGTCTCACAGAACATCTAATACAATAATAAAAGTTAACTGAATGGCACAAGTTCCAAGTTAGAGTGTGGTGGTGAAAGTTGATAATGCACAGTTTTCATGGTAGTAAGATTCCTATTTGTGGAAATAATTATTTCCACAATTTCTTATTTGTAAGAACTAAGAATTTTTCTTACAACTTCCAAGAACTGGAAGTGAGGCAAAATGGCACAAGCCTAACATAGTGCACAGATAGCTAATTTTGATACCATAATATGGTACATTTTATTATTTTTTTTCTTTGAGTTTACTTGGAGGCTGGGAAGCTGACTCTTTGCAAATCAGGAAAATGAAAGAATTTGTTGATTATGAAGTTCCTTATTTCAAGACATTTTTGAAAAGTGTCTTCCATTACCCATTTTTTTATTCTGTGTATTTTTGTTTGTATGTGTATTTTTATTCTGTAGATTTTTGTTTGCTTTTTTGGTTCCCATTAAAGCAATGCAAAATTATAATTGGTAGAGAAAACTCTGACTAGTAAGTAATATTATTGTCAAATAAATGGACTGAGGACCAAGATGAACCATAGTCAGAGACACACAGTCCCTCAAGATCAAGAGAGGGTGGGCTTAAACCTTCATCTTATGACCTGTGTGGAGTCTAAGGACTCCATCAACAATTCTCTGCAAAGAAAAAACAAAAAATACAAACAATTTTTGCATTGCCAAACTTTTACGTTTCAAAGGTCAGCTCTGGCCTCAAGCTCCTGTTTGGCTGAAAGTGTTGAATGTAAGGATCATATCACCCTTGCCTTTTGTTTTCCTTATTTGCATGTTGATGCAATGTAGGACTCAGTCTTTTTACCTCTCTCCCTCTCGCCCTTCTTTCCCTCACCCCATATTCTCACAAGATATTCTTACACTTCACAGAGTTTGGGGAAGTTCAAAATTATCTTATGTAGGATGTAAAAAAAAAAAATCCACCGATACAAAATTCATCATCTTTGCTCTTGAAAAAATCTTCCAGTCATTTTCTGCAAGAATTACAGTTGCTGCCTCCTTCTCTTCATTTGCCCCTCTTGTTCACACTTTCTTCTAAAAGAAGAAAAACTCCTCTTATAGGGAATGAGTTAGCCCTCTCTGACACTTCTCAGGTCGTTTCACCTATAAGTGACAGAAAACCAAATTCAAAATGGTTTTCACACAAGAATCTCCTGAGCTATGTAACCCAAGTTGAGAGAAAGACCGTTTCAGGCATGGGTGGCTGGGCCGGCAGATCAGTCTTCCCTTTCAGTCTGTTTGCTCTCTCCTGCTCCCTGATACTGGCTCCCTCTCTTTTTGCTCATTGCTGCAAGATGTTTGCACTACGTCTTCCTGTCTTCTGGCATTGAACACCTATGGGAAAAGCGAGCAGCGGAAGTGTGCTTGTGTCACCTTGAGCCCGTCCCTCGGCCCAGCACGGGGGGCAGGAGCGTGCAGCACGCTCTTTGGTTCCATCCTAGTTCCCCTCACACAAGCCTGGATCTCCGGGGAGGGATTAGTCCGACTCACATGGAAAGGAGTGTTTCCTCCTGAGGAAACAGGAAGTAAATATTGCAGAGCAACAGACAGAAACAGTAACATCAGGGATGTGTGTGACCCACCCACCCTCTTATTGGGTTTAGGGGCTTCCTTTGACTATCTAGGACTCCTGAAAATTTAAAGATTATTGCTTATAGTGCTTTCCCATTTAAGTCCAACAGCATCCACCTACCCATTTACAGCTTAACTGAGAAAACTCATTTTTATAGCTGTTCTATAAACTACCCAGCAGGTGCTGCTTTATCTTGATAGTAATGTTTATGTGCTGTATAATGTATAAAACTTCATCAAGCTCTACTTCAGTCTTTTGTTTAAGAGTAGGAAGACCTATTGGAGAAAAGGAATGGGGACTAGGAGCTCCTGAGAGACAGGGAGGGTCCTGAGGGTCCTGAGTGGATTGAACCTCCAAGATGATATAGGGGAAATGTTAGATGTCAGATATGCCGAATTCATGTTCCCCAAAGTCAAAGAATGAATTGTAAGGAACAACGGAGGTTAACAGTAGGAAAATTTATTGGAGAAAAGGAATATGGAATCGGAACGGGGATAGGAATAGCTCCTGAGAGAGAGGAGGGGTCTCGAATTGGTTGCCCTCTATTTCAGTCTTGTGTGTTTTATTGTGTAAGTAATTTAGTGTTCATTTTATTAGTTTCCTGGGAAATTACCAGCAAATGTCCATGTGATTTTAAATATTACAACTAAGTCCACTATCTTTGGTTTGCCTTTATACAAAGTAAGCCTTATTTAGCCAGAAGTGAAGAAATTATGAAGTTGAGATCACCAGGGTAGCAAACCCAGTATGGATTTGGAGTCAAGTCCTAGTTGGCTGGGGATATAGCTCAGCAGCACAATGGCTTGCTTGGCAAGCACAAGGTTCTGAGTTCAATTCCTGGTACCAAAAAAAGTCCTAGTTAGTATTAATATGGGTATATTTGCCAAAAGTCTGTTCTGGAACATACATAGTTATGCACCACATAACAGTGTTTCTTGTCAACTATGGACCACCTGTTAATTCTGGTCCTATCAGATTATACTATATCACCTAGTGGCGTAGTCCTCTTAGTTTGTGTAAGTACAATTCATGTAATCTATGATGAAACCGTAGGGGGCATTAGAATGGATCCCTATTGTTAAGTAGTTCTTGACGGTACATCCCTCAGAGACAGAACATTTTGACATATGAAACATTTAGAGGCTGGGGATAACCTGAAAGACTATGTCTTTAATTAAGTCTTCTAAACACTTCCCTAAATTGTTCAAATGAATACATTCAGATGGCACTAATCAAAATCATTACTCGTTGGTGAAACAACATTCCACATCTCTTCAGAGTAGGCTGTAATGCACTTAGAGTGGGAAGATCTACATTCCAGTCCTGGCCTCATCCTTCATTGGATACGTCATTTAACTGTGCCTCAGCCTCAGTGTGATTCTTAACTGTAATGTCAACATTAATAACAAATACCTAGTGGATTGACTTGGCATAGTTCTCAGTGTGTCTGCATGGTGGACTGACTGGAGAGAAGACCCACCCTGATGTGGGTGTTATAAACCAATAGGCTTGTAGCCTGGGTAGAATAAAAAGGGAAAGAAGAAGGAAGTCTTGCTCTAGTCTTTGCCTTTGACATCTGTCTCAAGGCTTCCAACTCAGACTTTTCAGCCTTGCAGCACAGACCCTTTGGCTTCTAGATACAAACTCCCACGGGACTGTTCTGTGACCTCCAGGCCTTTGAAGTTTGACTAGATCCTCTGGCTGTTTAGCAGGAAGAGGGTCCTTTTGAATTTTTGTACCTGACTACAGGCGGCCCTTGTAAGCCTATCTTGGAAATCCTTTATATATATCATATTAAATCTGTTCCTCTAGTGAACACTAACTGATTCATTCAGTTCTTTTTAAAAGTTTATGTTAAAGAAAATAGTACAAAAAGAAAAGAACAATAGCAAAATACAAACAAAACAAAGCAAGGACAGTAAAAATGATATGGGGTTTCAAACCAAATGACAGGGATTAACAGTGATTGTTATATTACATATTGTTATCTTCAATGAAGTTGCTCAGATTACCAGATGTAAGAATGCAAGATTGATCAAATCACTAAAGGGAATAAGGAAATAATAATTTAAAAGAACATTAGAAACAAAACATAGTTTCACTAGACAGGATTGTAGGATTCACCAGTGGTTGTTATTCTGTATTCATTCAGTTCTTATCTGTAAAACAGTGGTGATGAACAAGGTTCCTATTTATCAGTGCAGCTCTGAGAAACAGAAAAACACACAAAAGTTCTTTGTGAAATGGTTAAGTATCACTACTTTGGCCTTCTACCCTTTATCTTCATAGCAATAATCACATCTTTGTTAGTGCCTCTTTTCAACTCATCTTCCTAGGCAATCTCCTGAATGGGACTTTGCTCTGTAATGACCCAGGTTAAGTGATTCCCAGGAATTGGCCCAGCAGCACCTTTCATTTTGCCAAAACCTCATAAAACCTTATCCGAATTTCATCTTACATCTTTCAGATAGTATCTTCCTATAACTTTCTCTTGTCTTTCTAGACCTTTTGCAGTTCAATCTTCTAATTTACCCCCTAGAATATTACTTTTAGTTGAAATCTCATTATCAGCTATTGCCAACCCAAGGAAAGACAGAATGTCTTGATTACACTCTCTCTCTCTTTTTTTTTGTGGTACCAGGAATTGAACTCAAGACCTTGCGCTTACCAGGCAGGTGCTTGTCTTGATTTTTCCTCACCTGTTTCCATTATCTTCTTTGGCTATACAAAGTGAAATGAATAAGGAACAATTGGTGATGGTGTAGAAAAAGTGTCCATTTTCTTTTCAAAAGTGGGAATATATATATATATTTACTGTTTTCATAAGTTACTAGACAGAATGATGAGAGAAGAGATTTAAAACAATTGTCAAAGTATTTGAGAATAACTAATAACACATCCCCACTCTTTTAGGCACATTACTTACTTGCCTTTCTTATCTAATTTAGCCTCATTACCATTCCATTAGTTTTTATTGTTTTCTCTCTTTTACATATGTTGAAATTAAGGTTAGTTTGTCCAACATCACAATAGGTAACAGTGCAGAGCCATGTTCAGGTGCAGCTGCATCTCAAACTAAACCCTTTCCTTTTCCGTGAGGTGTTCACACCTGGCCTTCACCTTGTAGAAGTTGGATGGATTGCTGACCAGGTAGTGATAAACGTTATAATGTTGGTAATTGAGTATTGACTTTCTAGCCACATGGCTTGTGTTCAGGACTCATTTCCCTTTAGCAAGAGTGTAAATTAGAAAGGAAGAAACACAAAAGAACAAAGGAAGGAAATGGTTATTTTTCTGTTTTCATTGAGGACTACTTCACTCTTATATTGCTTCAAGAGGAAGCTCCACTTAAGAAGATATTCCAAAAAATGGGATAGACCACCAAGGAAACAACATAATTAATCCTAATGAAAATTACAGAGCATAAGGTCTACTTAAGACAAATAATTGCTACCTTCTAATACAATAGAAACATGGACTCAAAAGTCTTTTAGGAAACTATAATTTTATAATGTAATTATTTCTTTTGATATTAATTTAAATGCAGAACAATTGGGAGCTTTGCAAAAACCATCTAAGTATATCCTCATGGGAGCACATTCACTTTATAAGTCTGCAAACATAAAATGCTAGAATGACACTGTTACCAACATTTATATAGCTGGTGGGAGCATGATTAAAATTATTGACATGTAGGGGGCTGGGGATTTAGCTCAGCGGCACAGCGCCTGCCTGGCAAGTGCAGGTTGTGAGTTCAATTCCTGGTACTGGAAAAAAAACAAAAAACAAAAAACAACAATAACAAAAAATGACAAAAAATAATTATTGACATGTTGAGTTATATACTGGTACTGATTTATGAAATTAGCATATTTCTAAGAAAAAATAATTAGAAGTAGATAAGAAAGGGCCTTATATCTTTCTTTATTGTTTTGGAAAAGCAGACACTGTTATTCACGCTCCAGTCAAAGACACCCCTTCTCCAGACTCAGAGCCATGCTGAGGTGTTACTCGGTCAGGCGGTGACTAGGACTCACAATCCAAACAAGTTCCTATTCTGCGCAGCTCTCTATCCATTTTCATGTCTTTGCTATGGAATTGTGGCAACCACTGTGTTTCTGAAAAATTTTCAGTCCCATTCACCTCCCCAGGTCTATGACCTAACATTAAGAATATATAACACAGAGGGGCTGGGGATTTAGCTCAGCAGCAAAGCACCTGCCTGGCAAGTGCAAGGTCGTGAGTTCAATTCTTGGTACTGGAAGAAAAACAAAAACAAACAAACAAACAAACAAAAAAGTATATATAACACAGAGATCAAAGCTCATATTTGACATACAAAAGTGTGATGTCTAAATATTAAAAATAAGCAGTAAACATGTTGAAAAATATAGAATGTCATAAACACAACACAAAAGATTAAAAATCATAACCCATACAGCATGGTGTTCTCCCCAAGCCCCAGCCTGAAGGAGTTCACTTAAAAGCAAGAACAGCTATGACAATGCCACCAGATAACACTGCTCAGAGAACTGAGGATTAGAAGAAAAATATCAGAAATATTCTGAGCTTGGTGGAAAAGGCAAGGTACAAGCCTAGAGAGATTAGCTAGGTATCATAATAATTTTTGCTTCCTTGTTCTGTGTGTTTTACCACTATATTTATAATTTGTATACTTTGTTTGCTTGTTTGGTTGGCTCCTAAAGATCACCAGAGGGCTGAGGATTTAGCTCAGTAGCATAAGCACCTGCCTGGCAAGTGCAAGGTCCTGAGTTCAATTTCCTGTACCAAAAAAAAAAAAAAAATTACTAAAGATACAAAAAACTTTAAAGGGCCTGGGAGATAGCTCAGTGGCACAAATGCCAGCTGGGCAAGCAGAAGGTCCTGAGTTCAGTTTCTGGCACCCCCCCAAAAAAAAAGATCACTAGAGGAAGTAAGATGCCAGTTACTTACAGGACCCTAAAAAGGAACCTTTATAGGTTGGATTCAAGATGTTCCTAATACCCTACAGGAAAAATACTGTATATTTTTGAGAGGGGAGTTACTTGTTTTTGAGACACAGTGTTGCCATGCAGTTCAGGCTGGTCTTGAACTCCCTGTGTAGCCCAGGCTGGCCTCGAACTCTCGGTGATCCTTCTGCCTCTGCCTCCCAAGTGCTGGGATCACAGAGGTGCACTACCACACCCAGCTAATACTGCATTTCGTAAAGATGATGAGAATAAGCTTATGTTAGATTTTTCTGGTGCAACACTTGATAATGCTGAAATATCCAGAACTCTTTTCATGCATGATAGCAACTCACTGGCACGGAAAGAATGACTTCAGTATAAGTCAGAGATAAACCACAGTCACAAATCAAAATGTCAACTTCTTGGTCAACTACAAAGCTAATAATGATTTAAAATTACTGATAATTATATAACCTGCTTTTCTTGCAATGAAACATAGTTGCAATAAGCTGTGTGTTTATTTGCCTGGTCACTCAGGCCGGTGTCATTTCAACTAGTGGATTCTTGTATTGATTAAATTTGATAAAGTTGTCATTTTCTATACTTCCTGTTATATTATCTTATGAAATTAATGAAAAAATATGCAATGTTTGCTCATGCTGTATTTAAACAATTGGACTGGTAAGTGGTGTTTTTTTTTGTTTTTTTTGGGGGGGGGATTTTCTCCAGTACCGGGAACCAAACTCACGACCTTACACTTGCCAGGCAGGCACTTTTGCCACTGAGCTAAATCCCCAGCCCGGTAAGTGGCTTTAAAATGGCGGGGTAAAGCCCCCTGAGAGAGAAGGAGGAAAATACAACTGGAAGTTTCTTTCACTTGAGGGCAGAAACACCACCCAAAGCAACACCAGAACTGGGGGCGCTGGGGTGAAAACAGTCTTCCAGGGCCCCCAAGGAGAAGTGGTGCCTTCCAGGCTGTCTGCCTTATTTTGTCTTCTTTTGTTTTCTTTCCTCTCTCTAACCTGTTTGTCACTGGCAAATGAAATAGTTTGGTTCCCCGGCTGTCGCCATGGAGTGGAGCAGGAGGACCTTGTGTAATAAACAAGAGCAACTGCTAGAGTCCCCAGCAAGCCGCTCTGAGGCTGGACTGCCAGGGAAGCCTGGCACTGAGACAGCAAGGTCCGTTCCCCACGGTGGTCACTGAAGAGCAACTCTGGGGAGGACAGCCGGCGGGGAAACCTCCCGGCTCACCTCAGGCAAGAACAGGGCCTCCTGTTAGTGAGGCGCAGGTTCGCACAATTCCTCCTGCTTGAGTGCTCGGGAGCCTCCAGAAAGAAGCGAAATTCTCTCTCTCTCTCTCCTCTCGCTTTCTTCTTTGCTCTTGTCTGTGTTTTTGTTTTGTTTGCTTTGTGTGTGTGTGAGTGTGTGTGTGTATGTGTGTGTGTACACTTTTCTAGAGCAAAGATCTAGCACCTTGTAAGTTCCCAAACACGCATGACCCTCACAGCAGAAATCAGCTTGGAAGAAACACACACCAGACCTTCTAGAAAAGAATGCCAAGCTCACTCACTGCTTTTATTTTTGAAGCAACTGAGCTGGGGCTGCAGGCCCACTTTCCTCTAACAAAACCCTAAGGCACTTAGGAGACCACAGTGTGGGGGAAGGGAAATAACTCAACCCATTTTCTGACTAAACCTAATCCTCCCTAAACCTCCCCTGGCCCTGGCCACCAGGAATCCTGCCAGTGCCAAACGATACAGTGTTTATTCAGCTCAGGTCTTAGCCTGCTTCTCCGGAGCACAGAAATCAAAGGGGAGCATGCAGCTGCCACCTGCTGATGAATGTAAACACGGGGTAGTCAAGGCCGAGGAGGCCCCCGCAGGAGGACGATCTCTTTGTGCAGTTCCAGCTCAAATAAGGTCACGGGTTCTCAGAACAGGAGGGAGAGCTGCAGGAATTCTGCGCCTAGTGGTTGGGGAGCTTGGATACAGCTGTTCCTGACGGACTTCTGTGGCCTCCTCCAGCCGCCATTGGGTGCTGGTGACACTGTGCCTCCACTCCCAGAAATCAGGGGAGAGCTACAATTCCTGAGGAAGTCACATCTGTGTCCCAGTGGCATTTTCCAGGTTATTCTCTGAGAAGCTTAGGATTGGTGACAGTGACAGTGACCCAGAGCTCAGAGCACATGGCCTGAGCCTTATTTTTACCAGGACAGCTGTTTTGATCTGTTTTATTTTTGGAGATTTGCTCAAGATTTTTTTTTTTTTTTTTTTTGAGAGGAGATAGGATTCCATTACTAAAAACAGAATATTTGAAAAATGCCCTTTTATTAACAGATTTAGTCTACTGTTACTTGAAAGGTATAAAATAAAATAAATCCTGTAGATTCTAAGACCTAGCAAGCTTGGTCTTAGTCCCTATTTTCTCAGCTTTCTTTTTCTGAATAAATTCTTCCTTATAACTTTATATGTGGATTTGGCCGCAGCAAACAGAAATAACAACCATGGGAAGAACTAACAGGCACCACATTATGTCCATTGCCGTACGGAACCCCACTGCTGCCCTGAGAGGATGGACAGTCACCCTCCTCAACCTTCAGCAGTGAAGTAGGAAATGACAACAATGTTCCCAATGTGGATGCCTCAGTTTACCCAGCACATAAGTACCGGGCCCAGAACCATAACCTAGACATTAACTCAGAACCTGAGTGTACTCAATTTATAATGTTGTGTCTAATGTTTAATGAATAAAAATGGTGTGTGTGCATAAATGTAGAGATGCACAGATGTACAGATGCATAGAGGTAAGTTACTTTTACATCTCCAAAATGAATATACCCAACAGGAAAAATCTGAAAGTAAAATCTAGGAGGAAAAAAAATCAACCATCATTTTACTACTCCAAGGGCACCACTGCTAAAGTGTTAATGTTTGGGCATATTTCCTTCAAGTCTATTTTTGTGTATAGTTTTTAGTTTCGCATATTTCAAACAGCTGTAACTGTCTAGGCATATTTTGTTTTGCTTCTGTCACTTCATTTGACAACATAATAGCATTATTTTTTTCATAATATCAATTCTCTTCTCATTTTTATGGGCAGAAAATAATCTCTTCAGTGAAACAATTCAGTTTGACAAATATTTATTGAGCACCTACTATGTCCCAGACCCTATGGTAGGCCCTGGAACACACAGATGTATAAAATTCTGCTTTATGTTTTTTCAAGGAACTATCATTCTAGTGTAGGGCAAAGAAGGTAGCTAGGTAACTGTATAATTCTAAAACTAACTACCACTACTGAACATATGCTATGTTCTAAGCACCTCTCACATGTATGGACTCACCCAATCTTCATAGCAACCTGTAAGTAGGAACTATCATTCTGTCATTTATACATGTTGAGACAACGTACATTATTGTGGTATATAGAATGATGACTACCTCCCCAAAGATGTTTATCTATCTCAATCCTCAGAGCCTGGGAATATTACTTTACATAGAAATCACTTGCTAGATAAAATGGAATATTACCTTACATGTATGAATGGACTTTGATTGTGTATCTTGAGATGGGAAGATTATTGTGGATGATCAGGTTAGGCTCAATGTTACCATAAGGGTCCTTATGAGAGGCAGATAGCAATGTCAAAACCAGAGACAGATGAGACAGTGACAGCAGAGGGCAAGATGTTCTGCTTGTGACCCTGAAGACAGAGTAAGGAGCCATGAGCCAAGGAATGCACACAGCCTCTGGAAGTTGGAAAAGGCAAGGAAATAGATTCTTTCTGGAACTTCCAGAAGGAACGTATCTTGATTTTTGAATTTTTTTCCTTCCTTTGTCACTACCCCCTCCCCGACTTTCTTCCCTTTCTTCCTTCCTTCATGTTGAGGATAGAACCCAGGGCCTCAGGTGTGCCACGCAGGTGCTGTACCACTGAGCTGTGTTCCCAGACAGGTTTTAGAATTTGGTTGACCTCTAGAGCTCCACTATAATACATTTGTTTTAAGCTCCTGAGTTTCTGGTCATTTGTTATAACAGCAAGAGGAAGCAAGTATTCAGGGATTCAAACCTATGTGATTTGACTCTAGTGCCACCATTCTTAACTGTGCCATTATCATTAATGATGTCCAGACGTTGCGAATCAGTCTAGGGTACTTTTTCTTGATTCAGATGGAAATGATGAATTGGCAAAAAGCAGTTCTGCTAGGAGCCCTGATGTCACCAGATGTCACCAGAAGCCAGCCAGCTGCTGCTTTCGGTCACTGTGGGCCGTCACCATGCAGCGTGAGCTTGTGCCGAACACTGTAAGTGGACTCTACCGGAGACTGGTCTCTACTACTACTGGTCTCTATCTTCCAGGGCCAGCTTCTGCTGAACACCAGAGGTTGACTTCCAGGCCCTTGTCTCAACACCATAGGTTGACTACCAGGTACGAGTCACCATAGGTTGACTACCAGGCCCTTGTCTCTGGCTGTGCTGGGAACTGCTTTGTGGGGCCAGCACGTGCTCAATAGCACTGACTCTACTGGGTGCTGGTCTCTACTGCTGGCCTCTGGGGCTCTGCAGTGTTTTAAGCTCTGAGTTTGTCCTTCTTTGGAAATGACTGTTCCGTTACACTACTCAGGATAAAAAAAACTTGAAGATAAAAAAAAAAAAAGGCAGATTTATGGGACTTTTGGAACCCACATTACCTAAGAAATAAATCAAGAACAGGTTTACAGGAACACAAAAGCAAGTCTTGTTTTACCAAGGCCTGTACTTCATGCGGCACTGGGGGCCTGGTACCGGTGGGGGGGATGGGCCTCTTAGACTAAAACTGAGGAGTGGCTGGGGAGAGCTGCTGACATTGCAGCTGCAAGCCTGTGTCACCGAGGGGCAGAACGGAAACCAGGGAATGTTTTGGAAGGTTTGCTGTGAATGTTGGGTGTGCAAATAAGGGGTCCAGAGCCCTCCCTTCCTGATCTTAGCCTCCAGGGTGCCTCTCCCTTCTTCAAAAACACAACAGCCAGTGCCTGGCGGGCTGCACTCATGTTGGAGTGGAGAATGGCAGTTTGATAGCATTGGAGGACATGGAAGCAAGCAGTCCCAGTCCATTAGCGTGCAAGGGTGAGCAAAAGAAAGTGAGGGGGAGGGGCAGGTGACTGCTGATCAAGCCACACCCTCTCCTCCAGCAGGCAAAGATTAAAATGAGTGAGAAGCTTCTGTGAGCCTAGAGAAAATATTAGCCCCTAGGCCAGTATTTTTAGGGCCACTTAAATTTGCAGGAAGAAAAGGTGTGGTCCCTTTAAATGTGGGTAAGCCTGTCTCTACAAGTTGCCTTTTTCACACAAAGCCCCAAAGAAACAAACTTGTGACCCGGAAGTGAACTCTGCACCAGCTACACTTGCTGAGTCATCCTGGCCCAGCCTTCTAGGTGACCTAGAAGTGAACTTTGCATAATATAATACTAGATTCTCCACCCGGGGCATTACCAACCACATTTTGTTTTTGAACCTTTGGTGTAAGAAGAGGCATGACGTCAAATTGAGCAGGCTCAAGAATGTGCCCACCTTTTTATGTGGGGATGAGTCTGTTTAGCAAAAGCTACTTGCTTAGTTTGCTGGGAAGATAGTGCTTTGGGAATTACCCCCAGTGTTCTCCTTACTTGCTGCAAGGGAATAAACCTCTCTCTAGCGGAGCACATCAGTGGTACACTCACCAAGGCAGCCTCATTGTCTTGTTTACAGCAGATTTGCAGTTAGTCAAGGAGAGGCTGAGGTCTGGAGGATGGCAGCCGGGTCCCTACCAGGCTGGAGTTATGGATGCAGTGAAGAAAGAAACGAGGAGGAACTGAGTCAGCATAGGAAGGTGTCCATAGCACCGTGAGAAAAATTTCAGTAATATGTGCAACGGTTTTCTATTTCTGTTTTTAGAAATGTATGTGTAAATGTATTTATTTTTGAAACCACATGTGGCCGGTGATGCACTCCTGTAGTTATCTCTGGAGAGTGGGGTTCTGGGTAAATGTAAGGGCTCACTTTTTACTTACAAATTTTTACTGCTTTTGAAAATTTTGTGACACATATATTTATTTTGAGTTTACATTTTTGTAAAATAAAATATACGTGATTTTTTTTTTAATTAGAGGAAATAATATGTACCGGCACTTGACAAAGCTTCATGTGTGAAGCTTCTTACTTCTCTTAGATAATTACCTTAGTACAGAAAATTAGCAGAGGTGCAATTTCTAAACCAATGAATAGAATCATTTTAAGAACATATTTGCTGGGCACGGTGCCACACACTTGTATTTCCAGTACTCTGGGAGGCTGAAGAAGGAGGATCACAAGTTCAAGGCCAGCCTGGGCAATTTAATGATTTGGTAAGAACTTGTCTTAAAATTTAAAAGGGGAAGGGAATAGAGGTGGGTGTAAAGGGTCTGGGTTCAATCCCCAGTGGTGCAAACAAACAAACAAACATGTTATTTACAAAACCCAAAGAGACTGGGCAGGTAACTCAGTGGTAGAGCAATGTGTGTAAGCCCTGGTTCAATCCCCAACATCATAAAATTAAAAAAAAAAAAGATGCAAACAAAACCCACGCATGACACACAGTCAACAAGACAAAATGAAATGTGTGAGGGGAGAGGGGATGGTTCAGCTGGCAAAGAAGAGCCACTGTAGTTGTCCACTTGTATGTAAAGCACATGCATTGTATAGTAGCAAACTATGGCTGCTGCAAGAAAGTCCCACAAATTAGGCACTGTGAACAACGCAAATTTGTTTTCTCACAATTATAGAAGCTAGAAGTCCTCCAGGGAAGCGCCCCAGGGCTGGTTCTTGGAGACCTCCTCCTTGTCATGTAGATGGCCACCTTCTACTTGTGTCTTCACACAGTGTTCTCACCATATGTCTGTGTCCTGATTTCTTCTTCCTAGAAGGACAACAAACTGAGTATGGTGGTGCATATTTTTAATCCCACCCGAGGAGGGCTGAGGCAGGAAGATCGCTGTGAGTTTTCGGTCAGCAAGAGCTACACAGTGAGTTCAAGACCAGCCTGAACTATGTAGCAAGATCCTGTCTCAAAACAAACATAACAGAAAGACAACAGTCGTATTAGATGGGGACCCAGTCTAACAACTTTGTTTTAACTTAATTATTTTATTAAAGATCCTGTCTCCAGATAGTGACATTCTGAAGTACTGGGGGTCACAATTTTAATGCACAAATGGGGGAGGGATAGCATGATTCAGCCTATAATAAATGGAAAAGAAAGCTCCTGAGAATGAACCAATGTCAATGAAGAGAATTTCTCTTCACTAGGAGAAGGAAACTCTGATTCTTTAATACTTCTCTTAATGGAACACAGCCAGAGGGCTGTGAGGGCAGCGCTGGTGATAGCTCCCTCAGTATTTCCCTCCCTGCCCGGTGTCTGCCCTGATCAGCTGAGCTGCATAGACCCTGCTCAGGCCTTTCTTGTTTGAGCCTTAAACCCAAATCTTCTAAGCAACTGGAGCATTTTTTCCCATTTCCCACCCTGATCCCACTTTATTTCTGCAATCTGTCTCCCAAAATAGCAGCACAGGGAGAACACAAATCATGAAGAAGAAAAGAATTTGGCTGAGTTCCCCCTCCCAACAAAAGCCTCTCTGTAACCTTGACTTGCCTTTACCTGCCTCTGTTTTAGATACCACCCCTCCCTCTTGTAGTGAGAAAGCGGATGGTGTAGGGACCTGAGCTTTGTTTTAAAGTGAGAGGATAGAACTAATAAAGATGTTTGCAGAGCATGAATCAGGAGATAGCAAACTATTTTTATAAAAACCCAGGTAATAAACATTTTAGGTGATGAGGGCCATATGGTCTCTATTGTAATTATTCAAATACCGTTGTAGCACCAAAGCAACCATTGAAAAAAACAGAAACAACAAAACCAAGGTGGGCGTGGTTCCAGCACTCTGGGAGAGTAAGTCTGGAGGATCGAAAGTTCAAGCCCAACCTGGGCAATTTAGTGGCTCAATGAGACCCCATCTCAAAATAAAATATATAAAAAGGTAGCTCATTGTAAAGACCCTGGGTTCAATCTCCAGTACTACACACGTGCACACAAAACCACATGCACAAAAATCACCATGTTAAATAAAACACTGTGAAAGCAGTGAACCAATTTGGGCCTATGACCTATAGTTCTTCAACCCCTGACTTAAAGTCATAACCCAAGAAAATTGAAAATATTTACTGCATTGAACATGACTATAGTGAGTCCAGACTGATTAACTCTGATTTACACTCATTTTCTTGTTGCTTTATTTAATAAATTATGCATATCTGAGTGTAAAACATAGTCTAGTTATTTCACAAGACTTTTGTTCTCTTTTTATTATAATAAAGGAAAGAGCTGAATATTAGTTTAATAATAGCATCTATCAGAACCAGAACTTTAGGTTTTCTAAAAGTTTTTGCCACAGATGCTTAGGTTAAATCTGCCAGGTAAATACACAAGATCACATGGTATAATTACAAAAATAAGGTACAGAAATATAAAGGTCAGGACATTCAAACAACATTTCATACCTACGCTTTCAAGGCACTGGAGAGGGTCTTTTGGAGAACACCAGGAAGAGATAGATAACAACACTGTCTTCTAAGTCTCCAATGTTTTGGCTCCAGATAAAATGAAAATAGAATCTCCCTGGTCATGTGATTGGCCTACAGGAGAACATGTGACCACAGCAGGACATGAGGTCTCTTCCTGTGGGATATGAATCTGCGATAGAACATCGTGGCTGGAAGATCATGGAAGTACTTCATTGAGGAGACTGCGGCTTTGTGCTGTTGCTGTGCCACAGGGATGTTTGGTTTGTGAAAGGAATTCATAAGAAGGAAGATTGGAAAAGCAGATTGGAGGTAGTTGTGCTGGGTCTTTAAAGCCAGAGGGTGGAACCTGAGCTATATTCTATAGAGGGAAAAGAAAGCTTCCTATAATACTTACCATAATTGATTTTGGTGGATTAACGATAAATCAGGCAACCATATCTTCTGTGTCCAACATGTACTAAAGATCACCCGAATTATACTGGACAGAAGGATAATTAAAGATCAAAAATGTTCAGGATTCTACACAGATTTTACTATTCTTGTCCTCTACAGCAGGACTTCTCTACCTTGGCAGTAGTGACATTTGGGCTGAAGGTCATTTAGTGGTTGGGGGCTGTTATCCTTAGCCTCTATGCCCTGGCTCCAGCCAGTATTAATACCCTCCCCATTATGACAGACAGAAATGTCTCCAGACACTGCCATATGCCCCCTGCAGACCCATGCTATTCCTATTGGTGCTGTGGAACAATATAGAAAAGTTAGTGGCTTTAAATAACACATATTTATTCTCCTACAATTCGGAGGTCTGAAGTCTGAAATGAGGCTTATGGCTATTAAAGTCAAAGTGTTGGGAGGGCTGGTTCCTTCTTGAGGTTTTCACAGAAGAATCTTGTTTTCTGGCCTTTTTCAGCTACTAGTGTCTCCCTAGATTGTGGTCTCTTCTTCCACTCAAAATGCACCGCTCCCAGCTTTACATCTGTCATGATGGCATGGACTCCTCTGCTCTGATCCCTCTTGTCCTTCTTGTATAGCGACTGTCATGATTACACTGGGAAGACCTGGGTAATCCAAGCTCATCTGCCCATTTCAAGATCCTTAATATAATTGAATCTGCAAAGTACTTTTTGCCATATAAAGTATCTGTATTAGTCAACTTTCCTATTGTTGAACACAATACCTGGCACTCACAACTTAAAGTAAAGAAGTCTCATTTAACTCATGGTTTGGGAGAATTCAGTCCATAGCCAGCTGGCTCTAGGGCAGAAACATGATGGTATAAGGGTATAGTTGAGCATAGCTGCTTAGTTCATGGTGGCCAGCAACCAGACAGGGGAAGAGCTCCAGAGAGCAGTGGGTGAGGAACCATATATAGTACCTGAGGCCACACCTCGATGACCCACCCAGCCAGGTGCTGTTCTAATCTGTAGGCTCTTTCTTCATCCAATAAAGTTGACATATCAGGATTAACACTCACAGTATTGTTTATAAGTACTGAGTGTTAGGGTGTAAATATGTTTACTCAGCCTGCTAAATGTGCAAAATTTCACCAGATTAAAAACTATTATTCTAGAAGAAGAAGATCAGAGGCCCTAGACTGGAGTCATTTTGTCCACCTTACCTCCAGCTCTGTCATCAATTTTCTCATCTGTAAAATGGATAAGAAATACTTACAACATGGGATTGTCATGAGAAATAAATGAGATAAAGTATATGAAACTACAGTCATGAAAGTTCTTGCCATATGGAGCTCAATACATGTTTGTTATTAAAAATAAGGTTAAAGCTGAGATTTACAAATATGGGGTTCAAATTCATGGACAAATGCAGAAAATAAGAGTGGTGTCTAACAAACAAGTCCCTGGCTAACCTGGAGTGCATAGCACAATTAGAACTTGTTTAAATAGGCACACACTCTAATTCTCATGTCCTGCTTATGATGTATGTGAGGTCAATAAGAATTTTTCAGTAAATGCTCATATTTATTGAAATGTGCTGTAGAGTAGTGTCTATTCATGCTCTTTAAACACAGAAGCTCATTTAATGTTCACAGCTATCATAAGACATAGATAACACTATTTTTTTTTTTTTTCATTTTGCAAGGGAAGAACCTGGAACACAGAGAAATTTAAGGTGTCATCTAGGCTCAAACAGAGATGGTGACCGAAGGGAGGTAGCTTCTGTCCAGAGTTCCCTTTCTAACCTCCATTCTGTACTTCCTTGAAAGACCTCACCCTTATCTCAAATAATTTTTTACATAGACAAGGATCTGACTCATCCCCTCAGGATAAAGTTAAACAGAATGAGAGAATAGGAAATTCTTCCAAGATGATACCCCTGTCTATTTATATTGTTTGTTACTTTAACAACTTGGGGGTTACTGGAGCAAGTAAACAGCAAAATATAATGACTGCTTTATGGGATGCAACATGGATCCATCTTTCTCCTTTTTAACTCTTGAGTTCCACTGGAGACCCACAGGTACTCTGGGTGCGAGACCAGAGGATCTCCTGGTAATTCTTTCCTATACTTATTCTGAGAGTACTACATCCAGCATTGTTTATCTAGACTCCATTCCACTACAGTTTTTCCCTAATGGGAAAAACTGCATCTTAATGATAGCTACCCAGAGCTGCCTTATTAGCGAAAGGGAACATAAAGAGTCAATTCTCAGTAGGTGGCAATCATTGCAAGGTAATTCCTGCCATTTTTTCCCTCCCTTGGGCAATTTAGCATTGAATGGCTCCCTATTTACCAATGGGGAGGATAATAACAAAAGTGACCAATTATGTTTGCTTTCTGTAGGTATTGGAATTAACTGCCTGTGTGGTGTGACATGAAGGTTGAAGAAAGACTCATCTTCACAAATATCACTCCAACAAGTCTGCCAGGGGTTGGGGTCAGGGGCAGTTCTTCAGTTTGGGTTCTCCTAAATGGCTAATATGTTACCTAGGAGGAGTAAAAATGTGTATTTTTTTTTTTTTTTTTTTTTTTTTTTTTTTTTGAGACAGGGTCTCACTGTGCAGTTCAGGCTGGCCTTAAACTTACTTTGTAACCCAGGCTGGCCTCGAACTCACAATGATTCTCTTGCCTCAGCCTCAAGTACTGGGATTACAGGCGTGTGCCACCACACCCGGCTCTAAAAATGTGTATGTTAAATGCTTATGATGTAAACACATATTAAAGAGAATTGCTAAATTAGCTATGTGGTAAGTTAGGAAATAACCAAGTAAATGCTTGAGAAGATGACATTTAGAAGAGGTAACTTTAGATGTGTAGAAAAGGGCTAGTGGGCAAGATCAAGAACATGGATTTAACCCAAGAGCAGAGTGTACATATTGAATCAGTGCATCTTCCACTATTTTCCTCTGGACTTCTTAGGCTTCTTCAAAAGTAGAGGTCAGCAAACTTTTCTGTTATGTCAGTATTTCAGGTGCTTCAGCTGTCTTGTCTCTGTTGCAGCCACTGAGCTCTGCTATTGTTTTATGCTGCACTCACAGACACTGCAAACAATGTACACAGCCATGTGTTGTGGTTTGTGTCTAGATGTTCCCTCAAAGCCTCATGTGGTCATGGGGAGCAGGAGTTTCAGAGGTGGTTGGATCGAGAGTGTGTGGTGCTGAGATCAATGATGTGTGATTACTGAATCAGTCCACTGATTGGTTTGGCATAGTTCCACCTAGAATGAAGTGTGTGAGTGCTACACCTGCCTTAGGGCAGATAGCCTGCATGCAATATAAAGGACAGAAAGAGGGCTGATGGGCTCTCGCCTGCCTGCTTGCCGTGGAATATTTCTCCTCTGCCATGCCACCCTGCCTTGGAGCCAGGCAACTGTGAATTGAAGCCTCTACAAACTGTGAGCCAAATAAACTTTTTCTCCTCTAACTTTTAGTGCCAGGTATCTTGCCTCAGCAACAAGAAAAGTAATTAAGACACTGTGTTTCCATAAAACTTTAGTTATGAGACTTCAATTTGAATCCCATGATTTTCACAAGTCACAAATTATTTTTTGATATCAAAACTGTTCTTAGTTTGGGGTAGCTACCAAAGCAGATGGTGGGGCCAGACACCGTGGTGCTTGCTTGTAATCCCAGCACTCGGGAGGCTGAGACAAGAGAACTGTCATGAATTTGACACCAGCGTGGGCTATAAAGTAAATTTGAGGCCAGCCTTGGCTACACAGTAAGTTCAAAGCCAGCTTGGACTATGTAGTGAGACCTTGTTTCAAAAAACAAAAGCAAACAAACAAAGGAGATTGTGGGCTGGATAGGTCACTATTTGCTGACCTTTGTTCTATAACAAAACAATTTGCTGTTTTAAACTTGTTGTTCCTTCTTGATGACATTTTTTGATCCCTCTGTGTACATTTATTCCCATCACCTGGATCAGTTCTTGCTTCCCTTTTAAAGTGATGTCTAGTACTTTAAGGCCTTCATCTGTACATCTTGATGGCTGCTGTCATTTCAGATTCACATTACTTTGTGGTCCAGAGTGTTTCATTTTATCCTCCATGGCACTGAGCCTAACAGAGTTAGCATTCATAAATGCTTCTTGAGCCAAAGAAGAACCATCGGCATTTAAGAGACAGAATAAGTACACTGGATACCCAGCCGAGAGTGGACTGAAAATAGAAGTGGAAAGGCAGCTTGATACCTGTAGTAGGTTGAATGGTACATCAAGAAAGATTATATCCAGGTTCTGAGACCCAGATGCTGTGAAAGTGTCTTCTTGGAGAAAGGGTCTTTGCTGATGTAATTAAATTAAGGATTTTCAGATGACATCACCCTAGATAACTCAGATGGGCCCTAAATCCAATGACAAGTGTCCTTATAAAAAACAAAAGACAAAGCTGGCAGTAGTAATCCCAGCACTTGGGAGGCTGGGGCAGGAAGTTTGCCACCTGGTTGAGGCCAGCCTGGCCCACACAGTGAGTTCAAGGGCAGCCTGAACTACATAGCTAGACTCTGTCTCAAGAAAGAAAAGTGAAAAAGAAACAAGTCACACAGAGATGGTCATATGAAAATGGAGGTAGAGATTGGAACAACGCAGTCCCAAGGAAAGCTGATATCAACCAGAGCTAGAAGAGGCAAAGAAAGATTCTCTCCTGTGCAGGAGTATGGTGTGCCACCACCTTGATTTCAGAGTTCTGACCTCCAGAACAGCAGCAGAATACATTTCTATTGTCTTAAGATTCTCAGTGTGTGGTAATTTGGTACAGCAGCCTGAAGAAGCTAACACTGTGCTCAAGCCCCTCTTCCCCAAGGTTGTGTTAAGTAGTAACACCCAACAGTTATTTATGATTTATCATGGGCATGACTTTGTAGGCTCTCTTGTGGAGCTTTCATAGCCATCTTATGAAGTAAGTACTGTTGTTATCCCTGATACACATAAGGGAACTGAGAACCAGACAGGTTGAGTGATTTGCACAAAGATTCAGTTGGCTGGAAAGAGATGCAACCAGAATCGGGCTCAAGCAACTGGGCTCCAACCTTCTCCTCTTAATCACTAGGTTACTGTTAGTTTCTTAGTTCTTTCCTCTACATTTCACATACCTTAAAAGAGAAGAGGCAATTTTACTCAATGATTTCCTTCTTTGGGGGATAAAATTTGCTAAACTGGATTTCCTCTATCCCAGTGGCCTATTCTTGGTGAATAAGAATAGCACGGTCTACTGCTCCAGTCACAGCGATAGAATCTCTCTCTCTCTACCTCTCCTTCCCTTCCTCCCCACTTTTTTACTCACTTTCTCTCTCCATCTCTTTTTTACTGTCCGTTCCTCTCTGATTTCCAAGTGGGAGAAAAGCTTTTTGCCAGCCTTTAAAGGAGGATGGCCTTCATGAAAGTCTGTTTTCCTGAACAGTTCTATTTGGTAACATTTCAAAACCACAGCTTCTACTTTCCGACAACAAGAACAGTAAGAGGAAACACAATTCCTGGCAGCACTGGAAAGAAGCCAGCAATGGAAATACATTGCTAGAGGAGTCAGGGTGCGAAGTGCCCAATGGCCTTAGAGATCTTGCCATGGAGAAAAGTTCTGCAGAACAAGTGCTGGCCACACAAAGTTACCCGCAATTGGGATCCCTGGAGATGCAAGACACCAGGGCGGTTAAAAGCAGGTGTGTGGCTGGGCATGGTGGTGCATGCCTGCAATCCCAGCACTTGAGAGGCTGAAGCAGGAGGATCACTGTGAATTCAAGGCTAGCCTGAGCTACAAAGTGAGTTCAAGGCCAGCCTGAACTGCATAGCAAAACCTTGTCTTAGAAAGACCAAAAAAAAAAAAAAAAAAAAAATAGCATGAGTGCTTTTGACCTTGTGTGACCTGGGTGGATCAATCTCCTCAAGTCTTAGTTCTCTCATCTGTAAATTCAGAATAATAATAAAAACATCTACTTTGTAGATAATACAGGGCAAGTATCTCTTATTCAAAATGCTTGGGACTAGAAGTGGCTTAAACTTTAGATTTTTTTATTTTGAAATATTGGCGTATATATAATAAGATATTTATTTATGTTTAATGCACATCTTCTACATATAGCCTAAAGATAACTTTGTACAACATGTTTAACATGCCTTCATTTTGACTTTGGTCTGTCATAGGAGGTCAGGTTTACATGTGCAGCACCACTCAGAAAGTTCTGACATTTGAAGTGTTTTATATCTTGGATTTTTCAGATTAGGAATGGTCAACTTGTATTCATTCCGAGGCAAGCACTCATTGGAGCGTTAGCTGTTACTGTGTATGTTATAACTGAAAGGAAGCTTTACCTTACCACCTTTCCTCTCACCACCCTACACTGTCTCCCTCTTAACAATTTCTTTTTTAGGTATGATGTGGTCACGTCATTAACTTTTGAGAAGCTGTAAGAACGTCCAAAGCTTGCAATATACTCCTTTAAAAATAATTACAAAATAAGTTGGGCACGGTGGCTCACGCCTGTAATCCCAGCACTCAGGAGGCTGAGGCAGGAGGATCAATGTGAGTTCAAGCTCAGCCTGGGCTGAGCTTGAGTGAGTTCAAGTGAGTTCAAGACCAGCCTAAACTGCATAGTGAGACCCTGTCTCAAAGAGATATACACAAAAAATTACAAAATCAAAGATGGTTTCGTTATTGGATAGCTCCTTCTAAAAGTGGCTGGCCAAATAAACAATACTGGGTTTTGAGTTGCTCTCCTCTTCCTCTGGAGTTGGATTTTAAGTTCTTCTTGTCTAAAACAAAGAATTGAATAACAACAGCAGCAACAACAACAAAAAAACCCCAAAAGGCGGTGGCAAAGTCTATTTGAAAAAGTAAAAGTGAAGGGTGAGGGAGAAACTGGCTGTACATATTGGGCACCCCTGCAGCAGACTCCAATCTCTGCAGGGTGTTAAGGCCCACAGTGCAAAGAAAGAGCAAGAGGTAAAATGGCAGTGCAGCAGGAATCTCAGATGACCAGTTGTTCACAGGAAACAAAAGGCCACAAGGCAGCAGGAGCTTCAGTATTTATTGATCACATTTGCATTGAAGAAAATGGTGCAGGGATTATTGGATGACTCAGAGGGCAGTGGTGGTCTTATGCTAATGAGAATCTTTATGTTGATGAGCACAGTGGGGAGAGGTGGCAGGTTAAGAAGGAGTTTGTCCTTTCCCCAAGGTGAAACCTTTTTTTATTACTACTCAGCTCTCAAGGAGCCAGGGTGTCTTCAGCTGACGTAATCTTGCCCGGGGCATCACAGCATCACTGGACCCTGGAGGCCTCAACTCTGACCAAGGGCACATGGGAGTTGTTTCCACATGGCGTGGCTGGCTCAAATGGCAAGATAGTAAGCCTCAGGCAAGCCCTACTCCTAACTTAATTACAAAATGACTTTTCTCAAAAAAATTTTATAGTGTAGCCTTGATATTTCAGACCAAGTTTGGGCTGAGTAAAAGAGGAAAAAGCAAGATAAAAGTACACGCTGGTGGACACAGGGCAGGTTATTGTGAGGAAAGCCATGATAGCAAGCTCATCTTGGTGTCTGTGTCCTTTTATACTGTCCAAATCTTGAGGAAACTTATGAGGATACCTCTACATACATGTCTTGAGAGGCGGTGCTGGGACCCCACACTTCAGGCTGATATCAGATTTAGGCCACCCTATTGAAAATCTGCTCAAGTTCAAATGAAAAGTCCACATGCAGGACTTTGAGAACGGTTCTGCACATGTGTTCCTGGATCTTGTAATTAACCCGTCATGCCTACTTCCCCAGCCAGCTTTACCACGCCCTAACCTCCTATCTCAATTTCTGAGAAAAGAAATTTTACATTAGTAAAATTAAGATCTTTCACTTTACATTCTAACCCCACTGATCCATGTTATTTCATAACAACACTCCAGGAAAGTCTAGTTAGGGCCATTTTCATCATTTAATTCCTCTCATCACCCACTCCTGTTGCCTCCTAGAAGCATTCATTATCTCAATATAATTTCACTGATGATTGAGGCATTATTATTCTGCTGCTTCTGCTGTGACCTCTTCATTTCTGAAATCACTACTTTGCTTCAAAGATGACATACTGGAAAGAATGCTAATTTTCCCCTACTCTCATATTAACCAGGTCCCAGAGCCCCAGCATCTGAAATTTAAAAACCATGAATGTACAACATTATTAGCAGAAAGTAGTATATAGAAGCAGTCATTGTTACACTCATTTTGCTAACATTTAACATGCCCATGTCACTCTTATTTTCAAAGTGGTTTCTATCTACTTGATGTGTTATTAATGTATGAAATTTTCTTATAATTACTATAGAATAGAGTAGCATCCACTCCTTATAGCTAGTATTTGTTAAGGGATTGAGACTCAGGGAGAGTAAATTAACTGCCTAGGCTGAACCACAAATTCAGAATCTAGATACTGATTCCTTGAAGTCCCAAGTTTATTCATTCTTGAGCTTATGGTAGAACTATAGGCCTTAACCGTTCCATCCAACATTTAATCTACTGGGTTTACACGGTTCCTGTTTCCTCAGTGTGATGGTTAATCTTGGTTATCAACTTGACTGTATTGACAGATGCATAGAAAATTGGAAAAGCCCGCTTCTAGCTGTTTGTAAGGATGTTTCTAGAGATAACTGGTGTGAGGGCCGCTGAACTGAGGTGTCCTAAATATGGGCAGCACCATCAATAGGCTGGGGCTCGTGGAACAAAAAGTGGATGAAGAGGCAAACTCCTACGAGCTCCCACACGGGGCTGTGCTTGAACAGCAGCATTTTGTGCTGCTGCCCATGGATATCACTCTCTAGAGTCTTCAGGATTTGAAGGTAGACTTGCCCTAGCAGTTCCTCAGGGAGCTTCCATACTTTTGGTCTCAGACTGGGGCTGCATCATTGGTCTCTCCTGTTCTGAGACTTTCAGCTTGTTAAACTGAGAAGCTACTGGATTCCTTGGTCTCCAGCTTGCAGATAGCCATCATGAATTATCCAGATTTGGGGCTGAGGTTATGGCTTAGTGGTAGAGTGCTTGCCGAGCATGCACTAAAGCCCTGAGTTCAATACCCAGAACCACAAAAAAAAAAAAAAAAAAAAAAAAGAAAGGAAGAAAGAATTATCCAGATGTTAATCTTTTTCCAGTCTGGTAAATCTCCTCTCACATTTACATTTGATTGGTTGGTTCCTCTGGAGAACCCAACTAATGCACTTAGTCTGCCGAGTTCTGTCCCTCCTTAGGAACTTCAAGCTGTCCTGTCACATTCCCCTTCCTGCAAAATTCTCCTATGTGCCTTTATTCTTTCCTTTCTTCAATCCACCTTCTACCATAATTCTGTTTGTTTTTGAGATGGGGTCTCACTACATTGCCAAAGTTGATCTTGAACTCCTGGGCTCAAACAATACCTGTATCAATCTCTGGAGCAGGTGGGACAACAAGTGTGTGTCATCACACCTGGTCTACTACCTAATATTATATCTAAGGTCACAGAAAATTTCCTTGTCAGACCTTAGTTCTTCTCTGGATTGATTTTGTATCACTGGAGTTGACAGAGTATGATTTCCTCTTAAAAATTTTTGGCCCTATATTTGGTCATACTTGTCTTGATCCCTGTCTTGTGACTGTCCTTCCTGAGACTCTTTGGTTAATGATTAACCGAGCACTTACTATAGGACAAGCATGATGCTAAAAATTTTACAGGAGCAACTCAAAGGTCAGCATTTCTACCTTTCAAGAATTATCATTCTCTAATCTACTTTTGGGACTCGGGGTTGGGTCATAGTTTATTCCTGGGTTAGTGTGTACTGCTGCCTGCGTCACTTCTGTATTCATCACCTTTTGTTGTTGGAAGAAAATACCCAACATGCACAGCTTAAAAGAGAAAAGGTTTATTCTGCTCGTGGTTTCAGAGGTTTCAGCCCTTAGCCAGCTGGCATCAAGGCAGAAATATCATGGTGGAAGGGCATGGCAGAGGAAGGCTCTCATCTCAAGGTAGCCAGGAAGCAGAGAAACAGTGAGAACCAGAGAAAAGACAGTCCCTTCAAAGGCACCTCCCCTGTGACGTAGTTTCTCCCCGGGGCCACAATCTCTGACAGCCCACTCAGCTATGAACGCATCAGCGGATTGATCCATGGATGAAGTCAGCACCCACGTGATACAATCGCCTTCCCAAAGCCCCACCTCCGAACACAGGACGCTTCTGGTGGACATTGTGGATTTAAACCATAACAACCTTTGTCACCAACATGTAGGTTTTTTTAAAAAAATTTGAGTGCAGACAAGTCATGGGTTTCAAAATTTATAAATCAGTTGTTTGGGAGTTTTTTTTTTTTAACTTCGGGTGAGAAAATCTGGGAAATGGTAGACAGGTATTATACTAGCACCCAAAAGATCATTTCACCACTCATGAAATTGATCCATGGTATTGTAGATCCCAAACACTTTCTCTAAATACTCATTTATAAGATCTGAGGGATGTGTGAATGAGCATGCAGAATTTTTACATGTTAAAATGTTATCCTTCATTGCATCTCTTCATTGTACATGTTTCTAAAGGCAAAAAAAAAAACCCAAAACAAAACTAAAGACCGTCACGCTTCAAGCAGATGGTTCTTTGTTAAAGGAGAACTATGAAAGGACAGCTCACATGAGAGCCTTGAGTGTCCCCAATTTTGAGGAGTCACTACCCAAAAAGGCAGGGCATGTGAGAAAGCCTTCAGGGATCTGATGTTCAGTCTTTTGGAGGAAATTCCATGCTGTAGGTCTGAGAGTCCCTGTATTTTCCCATAATCCTTTCTTGTTATTCTTTGCTACCTTGATTGTCCTCTGTAGCAGCAATTCCAATATTTCTCAGACCTGGGATTTGTGTTTTCCTTTGAACCAGAAGAAGCAATCATTCCATCACAGAAATTGTGTGTGATGTGAGAGCAGGTTTCAGTGTCAGTCCTTGTCTCTCCTTTCACTTCTCCATCCCTCATTCCTTACAATGCAGTTATTTTTGTTCCTCAGTGTCTCTGGAATCAGACTTTCAGCATAAGAAAGCAGCCAGGAAAGATGGCCAACCTGTGCAGGAATGACTTGCCTGTGTTCAGGATTCTGATGGGATCTAGGTCTCCCTGTACCACTGTATATGTTCTCCATCATTACTGTTATGCAAAGCCACAAAAGGAAAATTATGTCACTACTATTCAAAGCCACATGCCTTGGTTACTTTTCTCTCTTCTTGCCTTTTATTGAGACAAAATACCCAATGCCAAAAATTAAGGAAGGAAAGGTTTATTTAGCTCACAGATTTTGGAGGTTTCAGTTCATAATCAACTGGCTTCAAGGCAGGGTGGAGTGGCATCTGGGCAACAGTTCAAGGAAGTGGAAGACAGCAAAGCAACAAGAGCAAAACGAGGAGAGCAAGCCTCTTTTCCTCCCTTATATTGTAAGAGGCTACCCGCCCTAGGGTGGCTGTAGCACTCAAGCCACCTCTGTCTCTTACACATGATGAGGATGTTTACAAAGTGAGGATACTGGCCCCCTGCTGAGTCACTTAGTCAAACTTCTAAACTTCTCAAGTTGACATGATGTATCAACCATTATACCATAGATGGCCCATAATTGTTCTTTACATATCTAGTGCAGTACCCTTTCTCAAGTATTTCCCCAAAGCTAAATGTGAGGGATTTCACCTTCATGTGCTGTGACTTAGCACAGACATTGGGCCCAAATTTTCTTCCCTTAAATTTTCCTTCACTTTGATCTAATATTCTACCTCTTGCCACACATGGGACCATCTCAGCTCTCCTTCCTCTTAAATGATCACAAAGCCCCCAGGATTGACCCTACTGATCATTTATCTTTTAGTTTCTTGGTCTTTGATTAAGGTGAAAAACCATTTGATGTCAGAGATGTTCTTTCTTTGCAATGATATCTGGTACAAGAATTTTTCACTCATTAAATCATAACTCCTTTAGCTGTACTTTTTCAAATAAAACAAATATTTCATGTGGGTGGATAAACCTGTAATTGCTTAGCAGTGTAAGATTTAAAAAGCATTTTTAGTTACATTTAGTGTCTCTATTTATCAGACTTAAAGAATTAGCTTCAGCATTGTATTTCACTTAGGCTTCTGTCTTCTTTTAAAATAGTATTAAATAACACTGGAGGACAGCTTTTCTTGGGTTTGCTTATTGGATTATCTTTAATAGCCCCATTTTCTTGTTTACTTTTGGGGCTCAAGCACAGTCCAATCATCATTAATTAAAAAGTATGAAACACTCACGGTAGCATAAATAAAACAGAGCAGAGAGTACAGCCTCATTTTAGTGTTTTAGGAGGTGGGCTAGCCTAAAACGAAAGGCATGCTCTCTATCTTGAAAATTTGAAAAGAGTTTTTCCACCTGATTAGAAGCAATGAAATATAAAGTTACCAATTTTTTCAAGAGAAAGGTCTCGTTTAGGTTCCTTTGAGCATCAACTCTATGACACAATCAAATAGTATCCTCTGTCATCTGTTGCCGAAACCCACACTCTACATCGAAGCCTTGGAGCAGAAAGAGGGAAAAGGAAATGGGGCCATAAGTGTACGAGGAACTGTCTCACCACTTGTTACTTGTCTTCAGTAGAAAGATTTCAAGATGGCCACTTGATAGACTTTCACTTACAGCTGAAGGGGAGATTAGTGATCCAGGACTGGAGACACTTGGGGAAAGAATACGTTCTGCTGTGAGGGCTGGTGGGGGAAATGAGGAGAGATATGGCTGGGCACTGAAACGGAGGCAAAGCCAAAGACCCAAGAAGCTGCTGCTGAGGGAAAACAATGGATTCAGGGCGTATAAAGAGACACCCTGTGTTCAGCAGGGAAAAGCAAGGAGTCCTCTTTAGAAAATCATGATGTAGCTGTGTTGCCTTTCTGTTACTGTACCAAATATCTGAGATAATTCACTTAAAAAGGAGAAAGGTTTATTTTGGCTCACAGTTTGCGGGTTTCAGTCCACTGGCTCGTTGGCCTGGTGCTTTTGGGCCTAAGGTGAAGCAGCAAATTGAGGTGAGAGTACATGGAAAAGAAAGCTACTCACATCATGGTGACCAGGAAGTGGAAAAGAGAGAACAGGAAGGGGGCAGGGCTCTAAATATCAATGACCTACCTTCCTTTCACTAGTCCCCACCTCCTAAAGTCCCACTACTCCCAACAGTGGCATGGGGTGGGGACCAGGCCTGCAACACATGGCCCTTTGGGGGATATTCAAGGTCCAAACAGTTTTAGTAGCCAAACTTGTATTCTTGAGAAAGCTGATTGTGGAAGGTTTCTCACATTTTAGATCGGCTCTGTTTACAAAGAAAGAACAATTGTATGAGGAAGTCATGGACTTTATGAAGAAATAGAAGATTTAAAAGATGATTCTTTGACTTGAAACATAGTTTGCCACAAGTTCACTTTTTTAAAAAGCAGTAGCAAAGTTTATTAGAGAAAGTAAAAGTGAAGGGCAGGGGAGAAACTGGCTCTGCAGAGCAAGCTTGGGCCAAGTAAAGAGAAAAAGCGGGTGAGAACAAGGTAAAAGTACACGCTGCACCTGGAAACACAGTGTGGGCTATTGTGGAAAGCTACCGCAGGAGTTCATTTGATGATTGGGTTTTGTAGCCTCAAGGAATCTCAACAAAGCCCCTCCCACAGAATTTCAGCTGAGTCCTGGGGGTTATAGAGATTTTTGGTTTTTCAGTTTACAGCAACTGATGAGGTAGTGGAAGCTTTGATTCCATTCATGTGCATGCACTGTCTCCCTTCCTTCTCTGCTGAGTTTCCCTGCTGCTGGAGGCTGGCACTGATACTGTAGAATAGATACAATATCTTAAGTTTAACGCAGAAATGATCCATAGCTAAGCCTGAAGCAACATAAAAGACCCTTGTTGGTAGAAAGTGCATAAACTCGAAACAAAGACATTGGTGGTCATCAAGAATGCTTTGTGGGGACACCTGGATACCAGGAAGTGCTCAAGCAAAATGAGCAGAGCATTGCAAGAGAGAGTGTAGTGGCCACCCGCACCCGGCTGAATCCTAATTCCTTCTATTTAAGAGGAAATAAGGTTGTGGATAGGAGTCCTAGTCCTTTTCTAGAATCCCATAATGTTAAAGCTGTGAAAATTGTGAATACTATTTAAAACTATGGCCTTCCTTTTGCCGGTGAGAAAAACAGGATCCCAGAGGTAAAGCGCTGGGTCTGCAATTGTGAGCGCTCCACGCCAGCCCCGAGGCAGCCTGCGACTTTCCCGTCTTCCGGTCTCGGTTCTCACCCTCACCATTTTCCTTCTCTTTTACAAATTTTTTGGAAAATTTTATTTTACTTTTAATGAAAAACAGTAATTAATTCTCCATATTTATGGGGTAGAGTGTGATGTTTTGAGATAGGCATGCATTATGAAATGATTAAATTAAATGAAATAACAGGGAACCGTTTATTTTTTCATCATCATGAAAAGGAAAAAAAATAGGACTCTATTTTCATATATTATGTGTAAGTAATTTATAAGGAGTGAGAAAAGGGAACTAAAATTTTTAACTACCATGAAATTAAAATTTAGATTTCTAGTAAAAATAATTCTTGATTACTGACTGAAATGTTTCTAATAAAATCCTGTTATTTCTAGAGGATTCCCGACATGGTGGATAAACCTTCCAAAACGGTCCTCATCCTCTACCTACTCACATTGTTTTCATCCCCATCCCCATTTATCCTCTGAAATTTCCTAATTCTAATAATATTACAATAGAATGCCAGAGGCATGCAAATGAATTTTTTAAACTTCTGTACACACTTAGCAAAATGTTATTAAAGCTTAAATTTCAGTACCTTTTCAATCTGTCTAAACAGAAAAAGAAGTCTGAGTTACAAAACACTTAGAAAAAAACTAAGTTGATTTAATAGCAACAAATGAGTTGACTCAATTAGAGAAATAAGATGTTGGGAGTGGGGTGCTGGATAAGAATGAGCTGTAATCAGCACAAGAATTGTTCTGTGCTTTTCTAAAGGATTTGGCAAAGTTTCATTGCAGCTGGAGCTCTGTCTTTGAAATCTCCACCACACTGCTGTTATGCTTAACAAATGTGAACTGTTCCCACCATAGACTCTGGAAGGTTTAAGGAGCTCTAACCAAGTGTCTTCTGCTGGAAAAGGATGGGGAGAGGATGGTTAGCAGGTACAGGGATGCACTCGACCAGGAGGAACAACTTCTAATATTCTGTACCACAGCAGGATAACTACAGTTGACATCCATTAATTGCCTATTTCAAAATAGCTAATAAGGAGGATTTTGAATGTTCACAACATGACCGAGGTGTTCCCAACATGACCACTTACCTCATCATTACACAAGTACACATTGATCAAAATGTCATACCATAGCCAATAAATATCTACAATTACTTTGTGTCAGTTAAGAATATTTCTACTATGCCCAATATGTGCAAGGCTCTGAGTTTAATTCCCAGAACTGTAAGGGAAAAAAAATACACATACACAGTAAATAAATATGAAGTGTTTTAATTTCAAGAATATGGAAATGAAGGCTGGGTGTGGTGGTACACACCTATAATCCCAGCACTTGGGAAGCTGAGGCAGGAGGGTCATTGTGAGTATGAGGCCAGCCTGGGCTACAAAGAGAATTCAAGTCCAGCTTGAACTGCATAGTGAGACCCTGTCTCAAAGAGACAAAAAAAAAAAAAAAAAAAGGAAATAAGGCCCTTTTTACCCACCATTTATCAAAGCCCTTGAAAAGTAAAAGGCATATAAAAACATCATTTGCTAAAAGTATCAAACCCTGGTAGGCAAATAATTGTGTGGTGTTGATCTGGATGCACCAAACTTTCCCCTCATGTCATTTCCAAAATCGTTGTCACTGTCATCACCCTGAAGGCCTGGCTCATTTTGCTTACCTGAGCAGGGTGTTATAACAGTTCTTATTTCTCTAGTCATTTGCTTAGGGTTCCCTCAGCTACGCAGTTGACAGGCCTCCTCTTCCAGTCGCCCCAACTGTCACATGTGGATGTGGAGCTTGTTAAATCCCTTTGTGAACTCTTCCAGCTCCTGCTGAGTCTGGCTAGCCATCAGATAGCCACTGTTCTAGAAGAGGTCAAGTATGACTGAGGCCTTTTCCCACTTGTAAGAATCTTACAAGGGCTGATGAGGTTTTGCCTGGATTTTTTTTCTCTACATCAATAAACTTCTTATAAATAAAATAACCAGAGCTGGGTGCAGTGGTGCGTGCCTGTAATCCCAGCACTTAGGGAGCTGAGGCAGGAGGATCACTGTGAGTACAAGGCCAACCTGGGTTATATAGTGAGTGAGTTTAAGGCCATCCTGAACTGTATAGTGAAACCCTGTCTCAAAAAAGACAAACAACAACAACAACAACAACAACAACAAAAAACCCAGGGGGCTGGGGATTTAGCTCAGCGGCACAGTGCCAGCCTGGCAAGCGTGAGGTCGTGAGTTCGATTCCCGGTACGGGGGGGGGGGGGGGGGAAACACCAACAAAACCCCCCAAAACCCAAAAAACAAAAAAAAGCCAAAGCAAACCAAACCAAACAAACAAATCCATAATAACTCATTGATAGGCAATGCCGGGTATTTTGCTAACTTTATCAGCTAGTTTCCCAGGTTTGGCAGGCATATCATCTTTTCCTCTAAGGTAAATAAAGTTCTACCTGTTTAACAAGAGAGAGCTTAACATATGGGAGGTGCTCACTGTTTTTTGTTTTTGTTGTTGTTGCTGATTTTTTTCTTTGAAGCAGTGAAGCAAATAAGATCTTGAATACTGAATTTTTATTAGAAGTAGTATGATAGGCTGGAAAAAAGACTTTCAGTGATTTTTGAAGGAGATCAATTTCTGATTTAAAGAAAAACAAGTGTTGAAATGAGTCATGTGTTGTGAAGAAAGGTTGGGGAATATAAAGATGAATATGTCACAATCAGTCTTTGAGACCAGATAATAAATACACACAACTGTCTCCTCTGCTTTGCCGTGAGATGCCCAAGAAGCCCTTTGCCAGATGCTGAGCAGATGCAGACAGATGCTGGCACCACATTGTTGGACTCCTAAGCTTCCAGAACCAAGGAGATATCGAACATCATAGACAGCTTTTTTTCAAATTTGTCTTGGTTACTTTCGCACGCTTTTTCACATAAACTCTGAAATTTGCTTAGAAAGTTCCATGCTGAAAACAATACACAAAACTCTCCTTACTAATATTTAAATGATAGGCTTGTTTGATCTATCATTGCCTGCATGAGTGAGTTGGGCCATGAGGCAATAACACAAGTAACATCCGCTCCTGTCACGTGTGCTATGGTCAAGGAGCCGCCCTCCACCTGGTAACTGTACCACTGGAAAATGTGGTCCTAAAGTCACTCTAGAAGGGAAACAAAAGAAAAGAAACTCAAGCAGAAAGTCTTCAAGGGCAAAACTTATACGTGTCTCACACTGGTTCCACCTGCAGTTCACTGGTAAGATTCTGACATACAACAAACTGTAAGAAAACCATGCAATTATTTTCCCATATGCTCGGAAGAGGAGTGGAAGTGGTGCTAGAGAAAAAAATTATACATAGCACATGTCAAGGTGGTAAGGCAGCTTTACTCGGGACTGTTGTGACAGGTATAGGAACTACTGCTAGGAACCTGACAAGGAAAAATAGGACTTTGTCACTGGATGTAAAGAGGAAACAGGAGGAAAGATTAAGAGGAAATAGCAGAGGTAAGGCGAGATCCTTGCTGAGGGCAGGGATGATTAGACATCAACTGGGAAGTGAAGGGTGATGAAGAATTTGCTCAGATATTGAGACTGAAGGCTAGCTTAGCAGGATTCTCGCTCGAAGGGGGCTTTAAAGAACAGGCTCAAAGAAAGGGCCTAGTACAAGATCTCAGAGGGGCTGACTAGTGTTTGGTCAAGGACAGAATCTTTGTACTGGGTGCTTAGTATTGTTTTTGCTACATAGGTGGAGATCATTTTCCTCCAAATCTTTTTGTAATATGTATTAAATTCTCAAAACAAGTGCTAATATTTCATAACAACTATAGAATACTAAATGTCTTTACGGTCATCATAGAACTTCTCCAAGTTTCTTTATTGAATCTGTTATATCAAAGAAATGGTTCACATTGATATAACTTTTATCTGTGGTTAATTATGGTTCATAGTCTGCATAACTAAAATTCATGTGGGCTGGGGATATAACTCAGTGGCACAAGTGCCTGCCTGGCAAGCGCAAGGTTCTAAGTTCAACTCCCAGTACCAAAAATAAAATAAAATAAAAGTCATGTAAAAAGGTACTTGGATAATAGTCAAAACAGTTGTTTTTTCTGCATCATATTATAAGGTTAAAACAAGACTTTTTGTCTGTTCACTCTAGTCCTTCTTTTATCAGTTACACACTTGGTTGAATGGTCCCCCAGAAGGAGATATTTAAGCCCTAACTCTCAGTGCCTGTGCATGTATGTGGCCTTCTATGGAAACAAGGTCTTTGCAGATGAAATAAAGGTAAGATGAGGGCATACTGGCTTAGCATGGGCTCTGCATCCAATAACTGTTGTCTTTTATTTATTTTATTTTGTTTTATTTTATTTTGTCTTTTTGAGACAGGGTCTCATTATGCAGTTCAGGCTGGCCTTGAGCTCACTTTGTAGTCAAGGCTGGCCTGGAACTCACAACGATCCTCCTGCCTCGGCCTCTTGAGTGCTGGGATTACAGGCATGTGCCACCACACCCAGCTTTTATTTTATTTTATTTTATTTTTTTGAGACAGGGTCTCACTTTGTAGTGCAGGCTGACCTTGAACTCACTATGTAGCCCAGGCTGGCCTTGAACTCCCAGTGATCCTCCTGCCGAAGCCTCCCGAGTGCTGGGATTATAGATGTGCACCACCAGGCCTGCCATTAAATATTTACTGTTGTTTTCTTTTGTTTTTGTTTTGAGACAGGATCTTGCTATGTAGTTCAGGCTGGCCTTGAACTCACTGTGTAGAACTGCTGTCCTGAGAAAGGACAGGGAGTTTTGGACCCAGAGATGCACAGACATTCAGAAAGAAGAAGTTAACCCTGTTGACATCTCAGTTCTAGATTTCTAGCTTTCAGAACCATGAAAGACTAAACTTCAGCTGTTTTGAGAGAGAAACTTTATAGCAATTTGTTATAGTAGGTCTAGGAAACTTGGACACATCACCTAGAATGAATCTGATCTTTCAGGAAGAGGATTTGCATTAGGGTTCTACTTCTGTGGGAAGCACTGTGAGACACTGGTGATACAAAGATGGTGCGCGAGATTACAAACTAGTCAGACAAAAAAAGATGCAAATAGATAGATCTGAATTCTAATGTGAATAAAATTCTTGCCTTTTAGAACCTTCAGTCTCAACAAAGAACATACACAATGTTGAATATCATGTTTTACTTCTTATTCTTTCTTCAACAGTCGAACTATCCAATTCAATAAATATCTATTGCTTCACTACAATCTCTGGAGACATTCAGTATATTACCGGCACTATCCAAGCTATAGAAGAGGAAGTATCCTTTTGTTTATCCTGAAGTTTTAAGGGAAAGATCATTGCTATTTCATGTTTTTTAAAACTTTTATGTTTTAGAATGTTGTACAAGCTAAAAAGTGTACAATGATTGATACTTTTTGGAAATAATTTTACATCAGGAACCGGGCGTGGTGGTGCACGCCTGTAATCCCAGCACTTGGGAGGCTGAGGCAGGAGGATCCTTTTGAGTTCGAGACCAGCCTGGGCTATAAAGTGAGCTCAAGGCCAGCCTGAACTGCATAGCGAGACCCTGTCTCAAAACAAACAAACAAACAAACAAACAAACATTTTACATCAGGAAAATAGGATGAATTTTTTAAAAACCCAGTTATTCTGTATGGTGTAGTTTGCTCTTTGGTGCCAAACATATAGGAGGATCACTATGAGTTCAAGGCTAGCCTGGGCTACACAGTGAGTTCAAGGCCAGCCTGAACTATATAGCAAGACCGGTCTCAAAAAAAAAAACCAAAAACAAAATAATAAATAAATATAGAGACCCCAGAGAGCTGCTCTACCTTTTCCACCATGAAAGTGTACAGCAAGAAGCCAGTCCTCACTAGACATACAACCTTCTGAGGCTTTGGTCTGGGATTTCCCATCTTCCAGAACTGTCAAAAATAAATTTCTGGGGAGCTGGGGATGTAGCTCAGCGGCACAGCACCTGCCTGGCAAGCGTGAGGTCGTGAGTTCGATTCCTGGTACCAGAAAAAAACAAAAATAAACAAACAAAAAAAATTTCTGTTGTTAATAAGCTACCCAATTTATGGCATTTTGTTACTTAACAGCATGAAGCAAGTAAGACAGTTTTTACAGTTTGTGTTGAAAATGACTCCCCAAGGCCAGCTGATGGGCTTTTGGGAAGCGATCCGATCACAATGGCATTAACCTCATCACTTTCTTACTGAGGAAATAGAAGTGTTAAACAATTTTGTCCAAAACTACATAGGTTTTAGGACTTAGTGAAGCAGGCTGGAGTCCAGGTCTGTTGAGGACCATTGTTGGGAAAAATCATTTCATAACTAAATTGTGATTAGGGCTTGTCTGAGGTTTGGTGCCTTGACACGGGGGCTGGCTATGGAATGTGGAAACAGAACTCCGTGTGCCTCCAGTCACAGCTGAGGTCTCAATGGTCTTGTGATGCTGTGATGCCCCAGGACAAGATTGCATCAGCTGAAGACCTCCTTGTTCCTTGAGAGCCCAGTAGTACTAAAAATAGTTTCCTCTTGGGGAAAAGACAAACTCCTAAACCTGCCATCTCTCCCCACCGTCCTCTTCAAAATAATGACCATTAGCATAAAATCACCACCGCCCTCTGAGTCATCTGATAATCCCATCATTATTGTATACACCCAGTAAATAGTGGCTAGCCCCGAGTGTCTTTGTTTCTGCCCGTCCTCAGGCACTGACCTCCCAGTCTGTCTGTCATGCATTACATTCATCTGTATCTTATTTCATCCTTTCTCTGTAACTCTCATATAGACAGCTGGGCATCTTGGTCAGGTCCCTGATACAGGTCTAATTTCAAGGTCTATGATTTTTTTTCTTCTATATTTCTCACTGGACAGTTTTCTCTTCAGTAAAGTTACCTCTGCCTCATTCTACATTTCATGCCTTTGTCACACTCCTGGGATCATGAGCACACTTTGCTAAATGACTGTTCCACATCTCTTGGGACCAAAAAGCCATTCCAATAATTCTTGAGTATTTTCTAGTACTGCATATACTCATGTGGCTCTGGATTTCATTCAGAGAAATGAAACAAAGATCTCAGTGGCAGCTAAATATTTGTGTATATCTGTCTTTTGATTGTGTACTTACAATTAATTAAATGAGTTTCTACTGTTCTGAAAATGCTTTTGGACAAGATTTTGAAGTTGTGCTGTTATCAGCTTGCTTCTAAAAAGTGGCCTGCCAACTGTTACCACATTTGGGTTGCTCACCTCTCCTTCCGGAATTAGATTCCAGGTTCTCATCCAGAACAAAGAATTGGACAAAACGAGCAAAAAGCAATGGCAAAGTTCATCAGAGAAAGTAAAAGTGAACAGTGGGAGAGAACCTGGCTCTGCAGAGCAAGCTTGGGTGTAGTAAAGAGAAAAAGAGGGTGAGAACAAAGATAAAATATGCGCTGCACCTGGGAGACGTTGCGTGGGCTATCGTGGAAAACAAAGCCTTCATGGTGTCCATGTGTCCTTTTATGCTGTCTAAATCGGGAGAAACCTGTAAGAACTTCTACATACAGGTCCTCAGAGGCAGTGCTGGGATCCCACATCTCATGGACGATGCGAAAGCTAAGCCATTCTATTGAAAAAAAAAACCTGCTCGAGTTCTCGCGAGAAGTCCACATGCAGGGCTTTGGGAACTGTTTTAGCGTTCGGGATCTTGTAGTTAACAGGTCAGGGTTAGGGCCGGGGATATATCTCAGTGGTACAAGCGCCTGCCTGGCAAGTGCAAGGTCCCACGTTCGATTCCCGATACCAAAAACAAACAAAAAAACAAAACAAAACAAAACAAAATAGGTCAGGGCTACTGTAGTTCCCCAGCTAGCTTCTGCCACGCCTTCCTGTCCTCTGTGCCAGGGATACCTGACAGTGGCTATGCTGGGAACCCTCTGATTCCTTTGTCCTAGATTCTTGCTCAGCTTTTCCAGATAACTCACAAAATGAAAGACAATTCTTTAGTTCAACTATCTTTTCTCTTTTAGATGGGAAAAGTGTGACTAAAGTTTTGAATAGCTTACCTTCAGGGCTAGTAATTAAAACGGTATCAGCTGGGCATGGTGGTGCATACCTATAATCCCAGCACGAAGCAGGATGCAGGCTGAGGCAGGAGGATCACCATGAATTCAAGGCCAGCTGGGCTACATAGTGAGCTCAAGGCCAGCCTGAACTACATAGTGTGACCCTGTCTCAAAAAACCAAAAATAAGTAACATATGAATAAATGGATACCAACAAATAAGTGGGCGGAATATTCACCTTTTTATTGTTGCCTTCAAGGAACAAGGGAATTCAGTGCTACTTTTCAGGATTTTCCAGGTGAAACGTCTGCACATGAGAAATAAAATCAAAGTAAGTTTGGTACTATGTCAGGATTTTATAAAATACTCTACTGGGGTTCCATGTATACACTTGACCATGTTTACCCATGATCTGAAATGGTGATAATACCTAGATACAAAGCGATGCTTACGATAGTTGCAGTACTGTAAACTTCACTATCCAAACTTGCCTCTCTTTTCATTGTATGGGCCTAGTTCGCGGGAGAGGACAATATATTCTAAAACAGCATTTTCCCAGTTTAACAGAACCACGGAGGGAAGAATTATGAAAAATATAGATTCTTTCATATACTCTCATTTGTGGGAATGAACTATCCCAAGAGTGTGTGTGTTTTGATCTCTGTGATCCACAGGTTTGAGAATGCCTTTGCTAAAAGGTTCAGGTTACCTTTCTACTCCTAGGCATGATTTAAGCAAATCTCATCAGTTTTCAGTGTGTGGATCAAAGGATTAAGGGGGATTAGAAAGATTAGAGGAGTTTCAAAGACTGATTCTAAAATATCCCTCCAGCAATAGCAGTCTGGGACCCAGGTTCCCGGAGAAAGTATAAAACAGAAGAGGGATTTCTCAGTGGTAAGGTGTGGTTGTCCTGAGTCGACTCAGACTGAATTTCACGGTACTGACAGGGTTTGCATTCTGTGCTTGTACAGAAGAGGATGCTGACAACACAGCCAGGCTGAGAAGACACTTGGGCTTGCAAAGCATGATGTCTTGAGACCCCGGTCTGTGAGAGCAATAGAGAAGGGGTATCAGGAAGAAGCAAACTAAAATGTCAAGCTAGGATTATTTTTAGAAGCAAGCAGAGGACTGTTTGTACCTCATCAGTTCATTCTCTTCTTCAGCCCACGGAACCAGTCACCTGCCTCTAACAGAAGTAGTAAAGGTACTATTTTTCAATATTATTGCAGAAAAAGGCAGATTTGTATTCTTGGCTTGGGTAACACCTTGTTCCTTTTTAGTGTACCCAAGTATCTTCAGAAAGCCATTTAGATCCTGGGTCTTCGGTGAGATTTGGATCTCTTTGGAAATTCTAACAAACACGGACTCCAAATTTCACAAGCAATTTCAGGGATTTATGAATTCCAGTTTAAGAACAAGCGTTGCAGAAAACCTAGTGGTGGGACTGTATTTCTATTCCACCAAATGAATTTCAGTTCATCACAAAAGACTGATGGTGACCCTGCAGATCAGAATCTGGCTTCTTACACATCTGTGAATAAAGCCTTTTGCATAGGTTATTAGCTGTGTTAAGGATAATGTGGGAACATCTATCTACATCAAGCCCCCACGGTGTGCTTACTGCCACTAAATATTACATGTATCATCATTTTAATCCTTAAATTCTGTATAGATTAAGGTACTCAGATGTTCAAGATTAACTTTTCCAGAGCAACACAAATGTTTAGTACAAACTTTAGAAGCCAGTATCTGACTACCATCTACTTTAGTGCTGTTGCTAGAATGGAAAATCTACTCTCCACATAGAAGTTACAAATTTGCAAGGCATACTGTCCCTGGAAGGAAAGGCTTTCAGTAATGATATACGCCTAATACCCAGCACTGATTCTGAACACCCATGCTCGAAAAACTCAAAATCTTTCTCAGTTCTAGAGTTAACAGGGCCACTTTAGCAATTCAAGACTATTCTTGTCCACTGTACTAGTTCTTAATCTCAGTGGAAGTGAAAACCATGTGTTGCTTGTCCTTCCTCACATGTGGCCCATCAGGGCCAGAGGCAGATGCTCAGAGTCAAATACAACAATCTGCTTGCTCTCAAATTTTTCCACTGGATCCTGAGCATCTCCCTCAGGCTTTCTGAAGGCACTGCCTCTCATGGATTCAAGCCATAAAAATCCTTTAGTGAACCATCAGCCTGCTGTACTTGATTTCTACTAGGTATCATACATCCAGCTTGTACGATGCAGCTGCTGATTCTCATTCTCCACAAATGTGTGCTGCATACAACTAACTTTACTATAAAGTTTGAAATTACCTACAGAGCATTTATGACACTTCCAGCCTGGAGAAAGTGGGGGGACTTTCTAAACGCTCTGCTTATGTCCTTAGGGTGACTGTTTTGTGGTGGTTTTATAAAAGCCGTGCATACATATCTGTATCATCTCAAAGCCAAACTGGAACAGCCACACATTACCAACTCCTCAAATTTATTATTAAAAGGTACAAATGAAGTAACTCAATTGCAGTAGTGTTGTACCTTTTATATGTTCTCAATGACTCCTAGGTGAAAATTCACACTCTTTCTAGGTGTTGCTTAAACACATTTTATTTTTGGCTTTTGAGACAGGGTCTCACTATGTAGTTAAGGATGGCCTTGAACTCCAGGTGATCCTCCTGCCTAGGTCTCCTGAATGCTAGGATTACAATGCGTGTGCCACCATGCCCAGATTTTTAAATAATATAAACTTTATTAAACCTAAATTTTTTCTAAATTGTTCTTGGTAGATGTTATATAAAATTGTGTTTAAGAATTGTAAGAAAAAAATCATATCCTTAAAATTAAGTTTTGGATTCAGATTATTAAAATCATAGAAAAATCTATTTTAAAAAAGCTTTTAACAAAAACATGAGTTTAGAATTAGTTACCCTAGCAGACAGATCCCAGGAATCAAAAGTAAATTCACTTTATTAACCTCTCTTTTGACATTATACCTGGTTTACTCAGCTAGTTTTTATAATTTTTTTATTGGTGTAATCCTTAGTAATAAATTTTAAGTAGTTACATCTGTTTTATGGCAGACACCATTGCAAGTGGGATATTTGCTAATTACTATGGGTTGCAAATTTCAAGTAACTTTAATCCCTTCTCCCCTTTCGGATACAGGATCTCCCTATATAGCCCACAGTCTCAAACTTGGGGTGATCCTCCTGACTCAGCCTTCTGAGCAGTGGGATCACAGGTGTGCACCACACCTAGCTCTTTAACCCATTTTAAATCCATTACTTTCTTTTAAAGATTATAAACATTCCTATCACCTGAATGCTAAAAAGCCATGTCTGAATATGAATGCATTATATTTTTATGTCTGTGGGCTGAATTTACTTTGCACAAGCATTGCTTTATCTAGTAAACCTCTGAAAGGGGTAAAGAGAAAGATGAAAAGAAAATCAAGGTGTGTTATGTTGAAGTACTAACTCTCCAAGAAAAATAAATTATGTATTGCAAACATGTACCAGTAAAAAATAAAGTATTAAATCCTCTGAAGTCTCATTTCAGTAGCTCTGCCTTGTGACGTAATCTAGTTAGTGATAAAACTGGTTATGCTGCCCCAGATAGGCAAAACAATCTGATAAGCCAACCAAATAATCTAAATCTAGCTAAAACTGAAGTTTCTTTAAAGAGTTCATTTTAGCAATGTTTAAATTCAGATAATGGCTACCGGATGAGGTGGCAGATTACCCATTCTTACTTAACTATTACAGGTTACTGTGGGGCGATTTTTATAATAGAAAAAGAGAGTGGGATATAGCTCAGTGGCACAAGCACCTGCCCGGGAAATGCAAGGTCCTGAGTTCAATTCCAGTACAAAAAACCCCAAAAAAGTCTTTGTCTTACATGTTTTTTAGGCCTATTACTCTGGTTCTAAATCTGTATGTATAATTCACTTTTTAAGGATGTAACAAGATGAATCTGATGCTTGCACAATGGGGGGGTTTGAGGGAAAGGGGGAAGAGATGTTATATACATGTACCAATTCCTCAATGAATGTAATCATTATGTACTATATACACTAATAAGAAAACAAATATTTTTAGTATTTTAGCTATTTAAGACTTTCACTGCAAGATAGCTCCAAGGGAGGGGCTACTCAGGAAACATTACCAGTAAAGTGTTTCTCTAAAGTTGGATATAAAAAAAAAGCTTGGGGTATATATAAGAGTGAGTATACTACCATACAATGGAAAACCAAAATCATAGATGGGTGTGGTGGCACATACCTATAATCCCAGGACTTGGGAGGCTGAGGCAGGATTGCAGTTTGAGGCCAGCCTGAACTACATAGCGAGACCCTGCCTAAAAAAGAACACCAATGCCTACATCATTATTTATGTGGTATGGCAATTTGCATGTCTGAACATATTCTTAGTGAAGTCGGAATAGGACAAGACCTAGTTACCTGGCCAGGACAAGCTAACTTTTAAAAATGTGCCATGGATATATATACACAAAGTGTCTCAAAAATTTACTGAGTCACTATTTTTAAGTTGAGCTCATGAAGGCTACATTTTTTTTCTCCTCTGGTTCATGCAAATAGTTCTTAAATGCTACTTATTTTGTTAACAATTCTTGCACACAACTGAAATTTGAGAATGTTAGATTTCCTATCAACTTCTGAGCTAATTACTTCATTCCTGAACAGGTTTTGTTATATTACCAACCATTTCAGATATGTAACCTGAGGTTCTGTGGTAACAAAATCATCAGGAAAAATATTACTATTCGACTACTGTAATTTCCTTCAGTGTACTGTATGCCATGCGCAGTACGACTTAGCAAAGCTGGCACCCATGCTAAAAGGGAACAGAACTTAGCAGTGTGAGCAGAACTTACAATCATAGCACAAAATGATTATTTAACTTTCATGTGGCACTAGAATAAAACACTCTGGGAGAAAACACAGTGCTCTTTGCTTTTACATAAACTGAAAATCAGTATGTGTAAAAACAGCTGTATTAGAAGATGCTTTTCTATATGGTGGCACACGTTCTTTTTAAAGTAGACTATACAAACATGTGAAATGGCTTTGTGAATTTTCGAGTTTCTTAAAAGCCTGCTGCCTAGTGGATATGTATTATTTTAGACCACTTAAGAGTACATAATTATTTTGCTGATCAAGTCAGTTAACCACATCTATCACTCTCCCCAAAACTATAAACACTAAGGGCAAAAACAGTAAGAATTTTGTATATTCAAATAAAGACCAAACCAATACCAAATTAAGGTTTTATACAAATTCAAACATTTACACAAAGTGGAAGAGACCACAAAGCCTTTCTAACCTATACCATTTACCTAAAACATGTCTTTACAATAGTAGATATTAAGATGAGGCAGCTGTGCTTAATGTGTATTAAACTCATCTTGGAAGCATGAGACTGTATCACTAAAACTACAACAGCAATATGCTTACTATCTTGCTATATTATTACTAAGCAGGTATTTGCCCAATTTTAATTACTTGCCAGAAACTTCATTTAATGCAAACATCTGCAAAGTAAGACTAGTGATAAGGACTCCAATCACTTAAGACTTAGAAGTTACAAATTTGAACCTTTTCACCATAGAACTTGAAGTAACCAATCTCATTAAATTGCCTTCTTTCCTAGTTCTAGAAATTCTTATTTTAGGACATTAAAATTAGCAAGAGCTGGGGGAGGTGGCACACACCTGTAATCCTAGCACTCAGGAAGCTGAGGCAGGAGGATCACCACAAATTCAAGGCTAACTTGGGTCACAGTATGGTCAAGAGCAGCCTCAACTAGAGACCCTGTCTGAAAAAACAAAGCAACACAGCATGTACTATTACATACCAGACAGTTTTAAGTGCTGTGTTCATACTCCTGAACAGTTCGTGTTTTCATTGAACAAGCAGCCCAATGCCAACCCAAAATAACTTGCCTATGATATTATCCTGATTCAACGTTTATGAGCCCAACCATTACACTGTTAAACACCTTTTGCAAACATCCATTCTATGGAAACACTACCCTATGTCAAACCTAAAACTCTAGTTTTAGAGTAGGCTAAGATTAGACTTGAAAAAGGATTAGCCTAATTCATGTAACTGTGGCCAGTCAACTTTTTGGGTGGCAGTGGTGCCAAGACTTGTTTATGAGAAAACACAGTACAGTGCCACAATGCTTAAGACCTCAGCATACATTACAAAGTTGAAGCTTTCGGTCAGAAGGGAGGAAACATGCAGGTGTGAAAGTCTGCTCAGGGAACTCACACCACTCTTTCCCCCTCCTGTCATCTCTCTCACATCATGTTTTCTGCTAATCAAATCTCATGAGTATGGAAACATTTACTACCTTCTGTTGCTACTAGTCAAAGCCCCTGTGTAAACGCAAGGCTTTTAGGGTTATCTTCTCATTTAAAGATTGAAGCACTGACATCAGAACTTTTTAGCTAGATTTAAATTGACCAGATTTTCATTGACAGAGGTAGCACTAACGGGTCTCATTTTAAAATTGGAAAATTTAAGTTCCCTTTCAAAATACTATGATTCCCAATGCCATTGTGATTAATTACCCTTGATACTGAGGATACCATTTCAGCACATAAACTTCAACCCCAAACATCTGCACAGGAAGCAAAAGCAGCAGCACATAAAATTTAACTGACAGACACAAGTGAACCAGGTGAAGTACTGCCCCTCCATGACCACTGAGAAACAGTAGTTCTGCTCTTGGCTTCAGCTGCCCTGTGGGGCAAATTCAGCATGTTAAATCTTTTTATTAGCTGGCATAAGACACCCACACAGGCAGAGTCCAGGGGCCCACCTCTACATAAAACCAAAGCCTAAAAATAACTTTTTGTAAACAAAGTCATGCTTACTTTCCACTTCAGGGTTTTTAATCATTAAAGTAACAGATTAAAGCATAATATGGAAGAAAGTATAATGTTTAAATTTTATCTCTTTCTCAAGTTTTGACAGTTTGATCCTAACGATGCCTGTTCAGTTCAAAAATAATTGACCTTTTATGTACCACACTTGAAAATATTCCAACTCATGGTGTTCACTTGACAAGAGTTCAAGGACTCCAGTGGACAATAAAATTTACACTACAGCCATGCAAAGTCTACATATACAACTATAAAGTTGAATATGAAACATTTTGTTTTTTCCCTGTACAATTCTACCTACGGCTTAAAACCCCAATGAACAAATGGAAGTTTCCCTCTGTACATGGCTTTTATTATTTACATAATACAATATAGCATCAATGCTGAATAGCATGATTATGTGCAATACATAAATATGAACTATCTGTACACATCTGCAGATCTAACTTGGAACTAAGGTACATAAAATTGAAAGCAAAACTGAATGCTTTAATAAAAGTAAAAACTAGGACCAAACACTGCAATAAATCAGAAGTAGTGCCTCGTGTACATACTTAACTATTTACAGATGAAAACAGGCATTACCACAACACTAACCTAACTATACTCATTTATATATAAAAAACACAAGTTTCATACATCACAAGAAACCTTCCATTATAACACAGAAGTGATATTACCAGACAAGCATCAGTGAAGTATACTGCCTTTTCTAGTTGTTATTGTACAATGCTGTAGATAATGCAGCCCATGCAATACACCCAAGAACACTAGAGTCCTACACCCAAGTACAATTAATATGATAAAGCAGCCCTCTGCAAGTGGTGCTGGATACCACTAAGAAGTCTACTGCAGCCATGTTGGTTATGATTTTCCATGCAGAAGGGTACAATTACATTAAGAACTGAAATTTTTAAAAAGCTTTAAACATTCTTTCTTGAACCAAAACATTCAACAAAAGATGCACATGAAAAATTAACTGTTCAGATACCTCTGCAACTTAAAAATTCAGATGCATGTTATTCAATAGAGCTGCTGTATATGAAAACCAAACGTAGTTTTAATTTCTTGTAAAGTGATTAATCCTAGTGCAGTTCTGTGCTATACATTTTTAGTAATGAGAATAATGTAGACATCTTCTGGTGCAGGCCAGCATAAGATTATCTGAAGACCCTGTTGTTGGCTTGTTGGTTTTCCTTACAACCAATTGTAATGAATACCTTTCATAGAACATCTTATTTGACAGCTTCTAGATGACCAACTTAACCAGGCTTACATATGGCACCAAACACTGGTTTCACAGAAAGGAAGGTGTGATCCTTTTTATAGCTTTCATCCTGTTTCCAAAGAACATGTGGAAATTAAAAGGGTGAAAAGTTTAACTATGGTAGAAGTAGACTGCCAGTCTTTTTCTGGTGTACCATTTAAAAAAAAAAATACAGGCACATACACTAGCCAAGATTATATCTTGATTACATTCCCAAAAGGCAGATATGCTGCAAACATGCAGAGATTTATTTTGTTTGGCACATGGGAACTAAAATTGTTTTTCCCTGTTAACTGTTATTTCAATTTGCTGTGCAATTTTCATTCAATTTTATTCAGGGGAGGGCATATACATTTTGTAGGGCTGTATCTATCCAATTCTGCCTGTAACAAACACCCAAACATCCTAAAATATCAGTTATAAGACAGACAAGTGTAAAGTAAAACTCTGGAGAACATCAAAGGAAAATGGCCATGCATCTGCTCTTTAATGTTTTCCTACGATATATTAAAATAAAAACAAAGTTTCAGTCTCTTCACAAGTACTAATTTATATTCTCTGAATTTTTTCAGCCACAACAACTGGGTTTTCTTTTCTGATTTTTGCTGCTGCTTCTGCTTTGTAATCGTATGGACAGTTGTGCTTGTCAGAGTAACGGTGAAGTCCACAAAACAAATTTCCACATCGGCAGTCAAATCCTGTACAAACAAGAGGAAGCCATGTCACTTGGGAACTTGTGGCAATTAAATGAGCCTTACTGACTGTATTTTCATTGCTTTACAACATGAAAGACTATCAATTCTTAAAATAAAGTCTATTACTTTAAATTGTGAGGCAATGGTAAGAAATTCAAGTAACTATGCTTAGTCTTACCCCTCCAAGGGTAAAGGTATAAAAGTTCTTGGTAGGCCAAACTACATCCAAAAAATTAGATGGAACACTTATCAGCTAATTCTACCAGGAAGGTTTTCCTTCCATCAACTCCCATTGACAATACCTAAGGTAGAATTTATACACATTCTAGAGTCAAGCAGAATTTCAATTCAAAATAGAGCTGTGCCACACCATTTGGCAACTGGGTAGTATTTCCTCTCAAGGGAAAGCTAGATAAAAGTCAACTACAAAATTCTGAGGCTTAAAGTAGAAAATATATGGAATAGTTCATGTGTAGCACAAAGTAAAAGCTTACTGTTATGCTTAAGGTAAATAATAACCATGAGATCAGAAGACAAAGTAAAACACAATCTCTCTCACCCCATTTCACTCTCATCCCCTCTCTAGCTCCCTCTATGAACTTTTTATCCCTCATAGGTCCTTAAAAAATATGTAAGACTGCCCAGTCCTTTATAGAGATCAAGAGTTCTTTATTAAGTGCACGTATAAAAAATATACATTGTCTTATGCATTCTTAATACCTGTGAGGCCAACTTTCTTTCTACACATGAAACATCTGTTCTTCTTTGGTTTGGGCAACTCAGGAGCTTTTTCTTCACTTTGAGAAGTACTGGGCTGAGAAACTGATGGACTGGGCTGAGTAACAACTGAAAAGTAAGGGGAAAAACTTAGAAACTTGCTAAGATCACAGGCTGACAATGAGCTAAGTAAAAAAAAAAACACCTAAGAAACATTAGATTCACAGATCACCAACACTATTAGCATATCCAAACTTTCCAGAGTCTAAGAAGCTTTACAAGGCTGGGTGTGGGGGGTGCACACCTGTAATCCCAGCACTTGGGAGGGTGAGCCAGGATCACTGCACCTTTGAGGCCTGTGTGGACTACAGTGAACAGGCCAGCCATAATGAGACTGTCTCAAAAAAATGAAGCTTTACAAATAGGAACTTTTAAGAACAATCTTCGACTTTAATAATCAGAACTTGTTTAAAGTGTAAGAACTTCTTGCCAACCCCCTACTTATTCCTCTAAATTTTATAAAATGAACACTTCAATTCCTTTAAACTCAGACTTAACCAGCCCAATATTAGGAAAAAACATACTAATTCCATATTTTAAAGACCTCATAGATACTAATTGTATGCTTAGTTGGTTTTTTTCCATTTTGCAACTTCCTAAATAAACTTCTCAACACAGTTCAAATTCATTACTTTTCAATAAATAAAAGCTGCCAACCTTGAAGGTCCTGGCTATGCAAGTCATTTTGGTTTTACAATCAATAAAAAACAAAGACAAAATCTTGAATGAAATCAGCAAATTTTGACAAAACCCAAGCCACTAATCCTTAAATCAACTTTAGATCCAAAAACTTCAATGTAATGACTTTGCTATTTTCACAGGTGTACAACACTGTCACATGTGGAAAAATATGAGAATTAAAAAAAATTGTTCTTAAGGTCAGGCAGGAGTAACACCACCCTGTAAGACCCTGTTTCAAAAAAAGATAAGCAGTCTGGGAGTACTTGTGAAGTTCTGATTTGTTAAGATTAAGGATTCCACATACAGAACAGGATTTTTAAAAGCACAACTATATTTTTTACTTACTTTGAATACCAAGAGAAAAGCTACCAGAGTCCCATCCTCCTCTCCACCTACAAGGGCTGTTAGTTTTAGCTCACATCTAACCTCAATAATTTGTATAAGAAACAACAAATTGCAGACCATTGTATTGAATCCATTATGCCCAAAACAAAGTTTACTTCTAATATACTTCTTGTTTGTTTGTTTTTTTTGGTTTTTCTCTGGTACCGGGAACCGAACTCACGACCTTGCGCTTGCCAGGCAGGTGCTTTGCTGCTGAGCTAAATCCCCAGCCCCTCTTCTAATATACTTCTAACCATGTACCTGAAACACTGTAAATTCTAAGTTTTAGTATTACTCCAAACCATAAGAATAGTAAATTTATATAATGCTAAAATCAGTACCTAAACAATATGCTAGCGCACCAATGCTATTTGCATATCCAAACTTCTAGAGCAAGCTTTATCATGAATTTGCATTAGCAATGTACCCACTGAGATCACAGCCTAATATTAGACTTGTAAGAACAGTATTCTACCTTTTCCCCTAATAAGCTATTAATGATGCCTTTGATACAATTTTTTCTGTTAGTATGAACGAACACAGTTGAGAATGTGGGGAAGTAGGTAGTGAGTGGTGGAGTCATCCATCTTCTTACCCACATCTAAAAAAACAGCAAGACAAAGAAGATTGCCTGTGGTAGGGGATGATACAGAAAATGCATACAGAACTACTATGCATACAGTAGCAAGTGTAGATACTAATCACACATCTAACCCAAAACTATGCTTCAGAGGTAATTTTATATAAGAAAACCTACAAACTACATAACAATGACAAGATCAGGTTTCTTCACATGAATGGAATTCTTTTAAAATCTCAAATACAGATTCACCTGCCATTTCATGGCCAAAAGATGTGACCTAACTTTGAGACTACACATCACAGAGTTAGCTACATTGTTACCAAAAGCAAGCCTCCAAATCAGACCTATAATTATTATTTTGTCCCAATTTTAATACTGCATTGTTATTGTTCTAAGGAGGAATGAACTGATTTGAATAAACTGCACATAGCTAATTCTAAGAAGTCACTATTGTGCACTTTTGGTTGTGCTGTAAGCAGCTTCAAAGTCATCATTAGAAACCAAAAGGCCCTCCAGAAGTTTTAAATTCTTACAAAATGACAGGGATCCTGTACTTTGACAAGCTGTTGATTTGTACGTGAGGGTAAAATGGAGGAGCTGAGCAGAGAAAAGAATAAAAAAGCAAAACTATTTTATACACCAAGATACTTTAAAGGTTAATAGTTTTTTGCTTGGCTTTTCTATAGCTCTCCCTCCTCTTTGGTCAATGGGAAGGGAACCCTACCACCAACTTTCTTATACTACCAAATACAGAACTGAACTAGTATTAAACAAAATGCATACCTGGCTCTGACACCTCTGTTTTCGGGGTTGTTATTTTGTCCTCTCTTGAAATGCTCATTTCTGTCATTTGCTGAGTTACAGGCAAGGCAGCCACAGGCACATTTCTATGTGAGTTCAAGCAAACAATTATTTTTAACGATGTTAAAGGAACCTCTTTTTAATACAGTTAAGTTCTCAGTTCAACTTCATAACTTTATTTCCAACACAATCAAATGAACTAGATAACCAAAAATTTTAAAAAAGATTGGCTGTCCAGCATAAACAGTTGAGAATGAGGAAAGCAATTTGACCAATGGCTCATCAACTCAAGGCTGCAATTTTTATACATTACCATATTTTATTATATCTAAGAGTTTTAGCTGTGCCTATAATTTAAGGACAAAAGAAGCAGCTGTGCCAAACAAAACACCTCGTGTGGCACTATAACAGTCTGTAGAATCTCACTCTCTACAATGCCTAAACTTCAATTACAAGAAAATAAAAACAGCACTTTCAACAGAACCCTTAAAGGGGTTATAGAGTACTTTGTGACATACATTCAGTGACATAAAAATTAGATACTAAAGGATACCGAAATCCTTAATTGTGCAATACATGCAAAGCCAAGGGCAACTTCATCATTATGAGCGGCAGGCATCTTTGTTTCCTCTCCACAATTATCAGAGAACTAAAATTATCTGTCTTACCTTGATTTTTCAGATGTGCTGCCAGCAGCACCTTCACAGTTGTTTAAGCTAGTGTCTGCTCTCTGTACAGATGCAGAATCTGAGGTAGGACTGTTGGAACCACTAGCTGTCCCTATTTAAAAAAAGGATTTGTAAGAAACAAACACTACACTCAGTTTTGACTTAATGAAGTTAACAATACCTACATTTACTTAGGTTAGTGATTTAAGTATGTTCACTGTGCTGCAATGCTGCATTTACTTGATTATCCCCACACAAAACAAAGTTATACCCTGTGAACACAAGTATGATACAAAACCTCCAAAAGGAAAGCAGAAAAATCTAGAAGATGCCTGTTATTCCTGAGGTGGTCACGTCAAGTACTGGGCTGCTGCTTTAATTTAAAGCTCTTCTTACGTCTTCTTGCCTTGCCTTTCAGCGTTCTCAGTCTCAGGCACCAATTCTTGGTTCTGCATGTTTGCTCACCAAATCTTCAAGGAGGTTTTTTCCTGGATACAACTTACCCATTGGGCTCATTCTGCCACTATTCTGCTGTCTCTGAAGATGTTCTTTGTAGCAAACAGAACACATTCCATTTGTCCTAGGGTTCCCATAAAAGCCACATCCTGTACTACACAGCATGGGCCCTGGGGTCTGGTTAGTCTCCTGAGCCATCCTTGTTTGCTATAAACAAAAACAAAATAAAATAAAATTGTAGAAATTAGCATGCTACTAAAATAAGAGGAGCATGATCCAGTCAACAACGGTCCCTGTTTTTCTAAACACTAACAAAACCACAGATAATTATGAGTATTTTTGCTGCCTTTGTAAAACAAACACGAATTATTAGGGCAAAAAGAAAGCATTTATTAATCCTGATTTCAATTTCCAAAAGGGCTAATCTACCAGTATCAGGTTTATTTTAAACAATTTGGGAAATGAATTATTACTTTCTGAGCTCCTCACTACCGGTGTATCAAGTGAAATGACACTTTTACTTCATTGGCTAAAAACATTATTAAATGGAATTTCCAAACAAAGGGGCATACACAGTCATCAATCACCACCTCTTGATATTTATTAGTTGTTCTTTACACTGGCTGGATATTGATTGCATTTAGTGTGAAAGCTTTCTTAAGGCTGTACTTCGACGACCTGCACCCCATGAGTAATTTCACAATTCTGCTGATGCACAGGCATCTCTGTTTGTTTATAAGGCCAATGCCTACACACCTACAAAGCACAAATTAACCATAGACTTCTCAGCCAAACACTTCAAGTACTGTTCACCTCATAAAAACGCTAAATTTAATACAGTAAAGCAGTATGAACACACAACTTTTAGTAATGGTTAATATTTAATGTAAGGGTATAAAGTACATACTTTGCTTTTCTAGAAGCACGGCTAAAAATTAGCACAAATATAGTAATGTTGTGCTTAGTACGTTTTTTTTTTTCAGGCTAAGAGAACATACACAACAAGGAAAACCAGAAAATTATGTAAAAAGTAGTATTTGAGAGGATTTAATTAAAGGGAAATCTGTCCTATATAACTTGTGGCCACTCACTTTTTCAACTACCGCATATTACAATACACTCTGAGTTAAAACCGTGTTTTGTCAAGTTTTAACTCCACTAAAATTATAAAAACAAAGGAAGGAAAGTAAGCTATTTGACTTGGCCAGAATACTGACAACCCCCTCAACACTTAAATAATCACAATCTTTTGTAAATCAAATAGCGCGGCATTTCAAGCAAATCAAGCTAGTAAGTAGCGTGATCAAAACCAGAAACTTTGAACAATAGTACTATTTAGTTGACACTGTCTCTTTAACTAGTAAGTGGAATTTAGCTGACTCATTTGGAACAGGGTAAACATTTCAACATCACTTACGAAGTTTAATAAACACTTTTAGTTGAGATTTTTAAATGTTGAGTATGACAGAAGCAAAAAGTCAAGTAATAAGTTATTATTCCCACCACACACATGTTAATCTGTCCTATACAAAAATTGTGACACTCCTTAAAGCCAGTTTAGGAGTTAAGGTAGCTCACTTGCTTTACTTTCAGGGCCATTTGACTTTGAAAGCATTCTCTTAAATTTAAGACCAACTTGATCAGTACACGTAAAATAATTCAGTTAAACAAAATAGAATATTTTCATGGAAACAAATTAAGGGAGGCCCCATCTAATGATTTCATCCATTTTAACGACGAATTACCGTCAATTCAACATAAATGTCTTAAATTGAAGCACACACACCAGGCCATTAGATCTTCTACTTGGCCCCCTATCTTTCAGACACCCCCCTACACCTTTTAAATGCCATCACATGTGCACAGATTGCCTTAATATTTTTCAGAAGCTTAGATCACATGGGAGGGCGCTTCAGCCTGTCACAAGGCTGCAATGTGACAGGCTGAGCTGGATGGAGGCTCTCACATAAAGCCTAGTCAACAGGGGCCTCTGAAATCAGCTTCTATTTATATCTCGGAGCCTGCCAACTCCTACACAACCCCAAGAACTAAAGATACAGCAATTTCTGTATCTAACATTGTAAGAAAACAAAACAAAAAAATGCATCAAGGATGCCAGTTTTTCCTGATGCAGGATTAGAGAGCAATCTCAAAACCAATCTATAAAACCTAAGCACCAGAATCGCTTGTGAAGCTAAAAATATCGTCAAGGTTGTTTATAAAAAATTAAACAGCAAAAAGCAGAAAGCATAAAGATTACTTCTATTTACGTGCCATTAACTATGTAGGGAGAGGAAGCGTTCACCCTTACATACTGCATTTTCCTTTTATTCTTTAAGAAAATAGCTATTTACTACCTTTAAACTTGTTGGAAACTTGAGCATTCATGGATCAGTTGTATTACACATAGCTCAAAGGTGTTTTTTGAAGTTAGTTTTGTGGCCTTATCCAACTAAAAATCTGGGTGTGTAACTAAAAACACCTCTCCAACACAAGATATTAACAAATAAAAAGCTTTTACACCTATGGAATATAGTTGTTTCAGGTGCCCGTAACGTTTTAAGATGTCAAGAATGTCCACATTTCACATGGGAGTTGAGACACGGGCTCTAAGTCTTAATCTGCCACTAATTAAGCCAGTGACCTTGGCCAAGTCCTTACTCTTCTGATCTCAGTTACTTCTTCCAAATGGAGATTTTACAGCTACTTTACAGGTTTAATATCGGGCCTGATAATCTACACATTTAGAGAACTACAGCAAATACTTGATAACTTTGGACATTAAGAAAAAAACTCGAAAAAATTTGCAGTATTTTCCACTAATGAAGACTCTAAGTCCTTAAATCACAGAATTTACTTACACTTTATAAGCCTGAAAATTAAAAGCAAACCTCCGATTTAGGAAGAGCCCTGTGACCTCCATTACTTTACCACATACTTCAAGCAACAGTCCGCGGGGTGCCCACAAGCTAAGCCAAAGCTTTCACCAAGACGAGCTCGACGGAACGCGTGCAAAGCGAGCGCAGCCCACTCGCGTCCACAGCCTGAACACGCGGAACAAAGGCAGAGCGCTGCGCTTCCTCCTCGCAGAGGATCCCGGGGGCTGGAGCAGCGACGTGGGAAGAACTGAAAGGCAGCCCGGCTCCGCGCCGCCCGCTCCGGCCGCGATCCCCCCCTCCGCGCGGAGGCCTCGCTCCGCACGCCCGGCCCGGCCTCCGCGAAAACCACTGAGTCATGCACGGCCTCGGCGCCCGCAGGCCCGCGCCCCTCTCCCGCGCCCAGCCTTTGTTTCCGGG
>NW_004955434.1:806133-837259 GCF_000276665.1 Chinchilla lanigera | reverse complement strand
CCTGACTTCGCCCGGCCGCCGCCGGCTCGCCCAAGGTCACGGGTGCTGGCGCGGCGTCGGGGAGCCTCGCCCGCGGCTGCCGTTCCTCCCGACGCCGCCCTTCGGAACACACTGTAACGATCCCTGGAAAATGGGCTCTTGAGCGGCGCGTCGTGAGCCGGGGAAGCACCACGTGTTCTAGTGAAGACACGTAGTGGGGGACAGCCAGGCAGGCCCGAGGCCCAGATCGGCCCCGAAGTGAGGCAGGAGGAAGTGCCAGGGCGATTGAGAAACGAGGCACGGGCCGCACTAGTGGGAAAGGGTGCGTTCCTGAGCTCGAAGCGGAGCGGACGGGGACGTCCTGCCCACTGCTGCCCTTGGTTGAGTTTTCAGCTCAGTTCCAACGAAGTTACTAAGAAAAGACTTGAGAAATGTTCTCGTGAACACTGATCTGGCGAATTTATAGGAATAACTTTCAGGGCTGGCTCTGCCTCCGTGAGAATGGAGTAAGAGGTCTCATCAGTGTTTCCCACAGTTGCTAATCAGGAAAAAAAAAAAAAAATTACCAGATGATTACTTAAACGTTCCAAGGCCTCTTCCCTGGGTATGGGTCTGTTTGGAGGAAAGGTGAGGAACCTGTAGTTATGCGCTTCAGGTGATTCTTGCAATATTGTGTGTTATACCTTATATTTCTGCCCTGGTGCCCTCGGCTAACCTTCCCAATCAAAGTAGTTCTCTGCCACAATAAAGAGAATCTGGAACATAACTGAGTCTTAAAATTTTTTTTTATGTTATGGTTTCCCTAAGCCACTGAGTTGTCCAGGCTGGTCTCATAAGTTCCTCCAGCCTTAGCCTCCCCGGGGCTAGGATTGCAGGCTTGCACAACCACGCGCAGCTAAACTCTTTAGTCCTTCTTTGGAGGGAGCATTGAAGGCTCCCCCGGAGGCCAGGGAGGTGAACAGACCCAGGCTACCAGTGCTGCAGGAGATCAGGCGGTAAACACACCCCGTGACCGTGGGTGTGACCTGTTACAAACTTCCGAGACACCTGCAGACCTTTTCTCAAAGCCCTGCACTTGGAACCTATCAGACAGTGCCATCTTCAGTTCTTCTCCAGAGGTGGGGCAGGTTTTTGAGGATGGCCTAGGCTTGACCTTAGTCTGAGGAGCAGGAGATAGCAAAGAGCCACCATCCAGCCAGCGCCACCCTTAACTCTTTCAGGGGCTCGCTCTGGTTTTGTAGGGTATCTGCCTACCTTTAATTGGTCTGACCTTGCTCTACAGAGCATGTTTCTTTTCCTTTTATAAATTTAGAAGCTTGTTACCCTTGTGCTCGTCTTGACCAATTCTTTGTTCTGGACAGAAAGAACCTAGAAACCACCCCTAGGAGACTCCAGTACCCCAAACTAGGCAACACTAGCAGGAGCAAAAATAGTGTAGAGACCCCACCCCTACCCCCACCCCACCAAGAAACAATTCCTGATGGAGATAATTGAAAACAAGGATCTAAGGTAATAAGGCAAGTTCTCTTCCTCCCTCATGGTCCTGGGGCTTGAAACTTGGGCCTTTGCACTGAGCTACATTTCCAGCTTTCTTTTAAAAATGTTAATGTTTTGTTTTTAGGAGGCAGAGTCTCACTGTGTAGTTCAGGCTGGCCTTGAACTCACTATTGTAGCCCAAGGTGGCCTCAAACTGGGGGTGCTCCTCTTGCCTCAGCTTCCTGAGTGCTGGGATTACAGAGGTGTGCCATCACACCCAAGTGATCTGTTTATTTAGTAATGTTTATCCCTTGATGTATGTTACAAAGCACCTCTGATAATTCATCCTACCAATCATTTATAAGTTTCTGGTTGAGACTGTTTCAACCAAGAATGTTGCTAGCATTAAACCTAAACCAGTAGGATTCCCTTCCAGCAGTTATTTCCAAGAGTTACCGGCCACTTAGGTCAGTCCAAAATATGATTGTTTACTGCCGACCAAGTCAAAGGAGGCCATTTATTCTTGGTGAAATGGAAAAAGGGTTTTTTCCAAAGCTAGCTCTGGGGAGATGAAGCAGCCTTATTTGCCTCGAATCACCATCTCACCCTGTATAAGTGCATTAGGGGCTTTTACCCTAAGCACCTGGAGGAGGACGACTGTGAGGTAATAGACCTGGGGAGGCTTGGTTTATTGCTTCTAACACTTTTCCTTTCACTCCTTTCCCCTTGGAAACTGAGCCCGGACCCCCAAGGCCCAATCTGCATCTTCTGTCCCTTTATCTGAGCTGATGAGAGGAGAGGTGGTGGTGATGGGGTGGTTATGCCCCAGGAGTGAGAAAGTTTGCTAAAGCCACTTGTCTAAAGGAAAAAAGAAATCTGTTTGTGAAAGTTTCTTTTTGCTGTGTTGGTTATGCTAGTAGTTTTCAAAGTGTGGTCTTTAGGTAACTGAGAGGTTAAAATAGATCTTTAAAAATTAGGGCTTTTTTTTTTTTTTTTTTTTTTTTTTTTTTTTTAGATAAGCTGCTTCCTCAGCTGCTTCATGCTGAGAGCATAAACTGCCACCCCCTTCCTCCCAGCCCTGAAGCCAAGGAGGATGCAGCACTTCCAGCCCTACTGGCCAAAGCTTGGCTAAATCTACAAGGGGATATTTCCTGGCTTTTGTTCTACCCTACTTGAATACTGGGAGCACTTCTGTGCTTTGTGAGGGGGCGGGCTAGCTGCCCTCCCACTTTGGAAGAATTGCAAATAATGCATGTTTGCATTTGGGCTTTTCTTTTTTTTTTTCTTACTTTTTAACCTTTTAAAAATATTTTAAAATTTTACTTTAAAAACAGTAAAAAAATAACAAAATAACAGCAACATAGACAAAAACAAAACAAAGCAAAAACAATAAAAATGATATAGGGTTTCAAAACAGAATGATAGGAATCAACAGTGGTTGTTATATTACATATTATTATCTTCAGCGAAGCTGCTCAGATTACCAGATGTAAGAATGCAAGTTTGATCAAATCATTACAGAGAATAAAAAAATAATTTAAAAACCCATTAGAAATGATACAGAGCTTCACTAGAAAAGATGCTAGGAATTCACCAATGGTTGTTATTTTGCATATTGTTGTCTTCAAATTAGTTGTTCAGATTACCAGATACAAGCATGCAAAATTGGTCAAAAAAATTTAAGCATTAACTCTTCCTTTCATTAAACCATTAAAAGGTCCCGCTTAACCCAGCTATTCCCCTTCTGGGTATTTTCCCAGAAGAATTAAAGACGTCATACCACAGCAACGTATGTGCACCCATGTTTATAGCAGCACAATTTGTCATAGCTAAATCTTGGAAACAACCCAAATGCCCATCAACTGAGAAATGGATAAAAAAGATGTGGTATTTTTATGCATTTGGGCTTTTCTTGTGCTTTTGATAGTGGGCTAGTGAACAAATTAAGAGAGCTGGAGCTTAGTTCCAGGCCTTTTAACTGAGCCCTGATGGCAAACAAGCACTGTTGCTTTACCTGGAACTTCTTAGCTACACAAATGCTCAGGACCCCACGCTAAACCTGTGGATCAAACTCTGGGAGTTGGCAAAGAGTATGCATTATATTTAACAGGTCTTCCAGGTGATTCTGATACATGTTCAAGTTTGAAAACTATTGACTTATTCCTGCCATGCCATCAGATGATCCCATTTTTCATTTAGATATCTCATACTGTGTGAAGGGAAAAAGTTAAAAAAATTTTTTTCTAGGCCATGGTGGTGCATGCCAGTAATCTCAGCACTCAGGAAGCTGAGGCAGGAGGATCGCTCTGAAGTTTGCCCGCAGCCTGCTACACAGTGAGTTCAAGCCCAGACTGAACTACATAGCAAGACCCTGTCTCAAAAAAATTTTTCTAGTATGAGAGAAGCAGGTTGAGGGATTTGCCACCAAGGAAGTTTTTTATTTTGGTTTTGTTTTGTTTTTCTGGTGTTGTAAATTTTCAGGTGGACTCTAATAAACATTTATAGAATTAAATATTAAACAGAATGTTCTTAAAACATTTAATAGAATGTTCTTAACAGACTAGCAAAAGGACTTTATCCTATAGCCATTAGAAAAAGTCAGCTTGACCTGAAACCAACCTCTGAAAAAAAAGGTAACAGGAAAAGTTGGTGTGTTTGAAATGTGATATTACCAATTAAGTGTTCAAAAATATCTTCAGTGGAATTTTATTACATAGAAGATACTAAGTGACTAATATGGATGCATTTCTTAAGTACTCCTTGAAAACAATGCTAACAAATATTTTCTATTTATTTTTTCCTATAAAAGTGCTTTGCACATTCACTACATTCCAGGCACCCACTGAACAGGATGCTGGAATATATACTGGTGGGAAAAATAAACTACTCAGTGTTTGTAGACCTTCTATCATGGGGGGAGAAAGATAATATCCCACACATATGCAAGTATGAACTTATAAATATGTTAAAAGAGAGGTATCAACTGCTACTGGAGCATGTAACCTATCAAAATGGATCCTAAATACTCACCCAAGTCTGAATTGCACCATCTCCATTCCCAATGGAGCTTAGCTTATTTCCTTAAAATAAATTATTTGTAGTAAACTAATATATCATATGAAGAAATTATAGTCATTTATATTCTGCTTAAGGACTCAGGGAAAGTCACTGTAAGTGCATGTCTCAAGTTACTTTTCTCTCATTGCTGAGGCAAAATACCTGACACCCAAAGGTTTATTTAGGTCACAGTTTATAGAGGTTTCAGTCCATAATCTGCTGCCTCCAAGGAACAGAACGATCGCAGAGGAGAAACAGTTCATGGGAGGGAGGCGGGCAGAAAGTAGCAAAGCAACAAGGAAAGACCACAGCTGTTTCTATCCCTTATATCTGATCCATGCTGCTTAGGGGAGGTCCTACTCACAGGCTTAATCCTAGTGCCCTTGAGCCTAGCACTGCATCATGAATCAATTCCAGCTTCACACATTCTAGATCCAGCCAGCTTTGAAAAAGCCCCACCTATGACTGAATGAGGCTTTGGGGGGACATCTAGACACAAGCCCTAACAGTGCACTTATGTTTTTATTTTTAAATTAAAGATAGATCAGAAAGGAGATTGATGACTGGAGAAAAGTAAATGTAATTAAATTTCTTGCATAGAAACTAAAATTTCTTAAAGACAGCAATATAAGTTATTGGTCCACTGTAAAATATAAAAGACTTGGAGTTTTTATCTTGACATAAAATGAAACCTCCCCTTATGAGGACAAGTTGCTCCTACAGCATTATTGCAATATGCTGTCATAACTAAGTGTTCATTTTCTCCCTGTACTTGAGAGAAAGTGGTGAATAACAAAGGCTTTGCTGGAGTTTGTTGGATTAATCCCTATCCAGGTTGAACAGGTCCCCAGCACGAGGTACCCGCTGATGAAAAGAAAAAGTAAGAGAGACAAGAAAAGCAAGAGAAGCAAAAGTCTGGGATCAGGGCGCGTACAGCCTCTTGGACTGCAGCCTTGAATACCAATTTCAGTCACCTTTTATTGAGCTAGAACCAAGGGTGTAGCTGGTACAAATGAGTGGGTACAAAACATTTTAGCAAGGATAATTAAAGGATTATCCTTCTCCACATGTAATCCAAGACACGCTTGTAATCCCAGCACTCAAGAGGCTGAGACAGGAGCATTGTAAACTCAAGGTTAGTCCAGGCTGTATAATGAAGACTTATCTTAAGAAACTCTAACAAATAATAAACAAATCATTATGTCCTCAACGCATTCTAATCAAAGAATGTCCTTCTCCACAGGAGTTTAAAAACTTTTGGGTGCCATTTGATTTATATATTGCCTTTCTTCCCTTCCCTTCCTACTCTCTTCCCACCTTCCAAAAATCATAGTAAAGTGAGTCATTTAAAAATTATTTTCAAAATGGTCAGCTGAAAGGAGTATAGTGTTATAATTAGAGCAAATCAGTTAAAAGTATGACATAATTATGAAAATGTTTTCCTCGTTAATGATAAATAGTAAAATATCAGTAAATTTTATAATGGATTATATTTAGAACCAGCTTGACTAGTAGTCAAATGATTTTGTGCCCCAAGAAATTAATAAAACAAGTAGTAGTGGTTATTATAGAGACATTTTGATAATTTAAACAACACATTAATCTCCTCCTCCTCCTCCTTTTTCTTCCTCCTCCTCTTCTCCTTGTTCTCCTTCTCTTTCTCCTCCTCCACCTCCTTCTCCTCCTTCTCCTCCTTCTCCTCCTTCTCCTCCTTCTCCTCCTCCTTTTTCTCCTCCTGCTCCTCCTCCTTCTTCTTTCTTTTCTTCTTTTTTTTGGAGACAAGGTCTCAGTATGTAGCTCAGGCTGGCCTTGAGGCTCTGAACTCAGTATATAGTCCAGGCTGGGAGTATGGATGTGTGTCATTGTGACTAGCCGTTGTTTCTTAGTTTAGGTGTGTGTTTGTTTGCTTGTTAGGTGTTTGTGAGAGAAAGTCCTGCTATGTAGTCCAGGCTGGCCTTGAACTCACTATGTAGGTTGGTCTCAAACTTGCAGTGATCCTCCTGTCTCAGCCTGCAGAATGCTGGGATTACAGGCATGTGCCACACCTGGCTGTTTCTTAGTTTAGTGTTCAGCCAGCTGTCCTAGTTTATTTCACAACTAGATTTTTTATTGTGATGTTAGACATCCTTGTCTTGTTTATTATTCACTGCACCCAACATGAAAAGTTACCCTTAATAGAAACTCCCCAACAGACAACTCCTTCAAAGTCTCTTTTGCTGGTTTCCACTTCTTTATTCTACTTGTAAGCATTGTCATTCTTTTGGTTTATTTTGGTTTTGTCATTCTTTAGTACTATACCAGGTCTCTAGTGCTCTTTATTTATTGTACACACTCTCTTAAAGACATTATATTGACTTCTATATATTTAAATGCTGTCTGTATTTATTCCTTAGTTTACAAATACTTGATTCATGATAATATTTTATTTACGAAGAAACATCTATTTTAACATTTTACTTATAAACATATCTCAGTTTAACCCAGAAAATGTTATTTTTATTTATTTTTTTTTTTTTGGCAAACTAGTGTTATGCTGTGTCACTGCAGGAAAAATGCATAGCTAGTCACTGCTATGGTTGAGTAGTGAATAAGTAGGAAAATTTAGAAGTAAAGATCATTTTATATTTATTCCTTGTGGATTATTAACTATGGAGGCCAAGATAAAAGTCAGAGTCTAGGAATTCTAGAGGAGGGATGTCAGTTATTAATATATGTTGCAGTTAAATTCTTTTTTGTATGGTAATACACAGATCATGATTAGCTCTAAATGTGAAACACAAATATGTAAAGAAAAATAGTACTTTTTAACTGCAAAATTAAAGGTGATAAATTGAAGCAGGACAAAGAAATAACGACACAAGCCTCACCAAAGAAGTACAAATGGCAAATAAGCATCTGAAAAGGTGCTACACATTATATGTGTGATCATAAATTGTAATATGTCAACTTGACTTAAGTAAGAATCACCTAGCAGATTAGTAAATTCTGGGTATATCTGTGAATGACTGGCTGTAGGCCAGCAAACTGAGGTGGGATGTAGGTGGTACCAACTATTAGGCTTGTGTCAGCTACTGGGACAGCCACTGGGACTCTTCTCACTTCTGATCCCGTAAGTCTACCTAATAAATCTCTTTTGTAGTTATACATATATTTATATCGATCTTGTCCCTCTAAAAAACCCAAACTGATATGTTATCAGAGACATGAAAATTAAAACAACAATGAAATATCACCACATACCTATTACAATAGGAAAAATCCAGAACACTGACAATACCATATGTTAGCAAGAATATTAAACAATAGGAATTCTCATTCATTACTGGTAAGAATGCAAAATAGTATAACTGCTTTGGAAGAAAGTTTAGTGGCTTTTACAGAATTAAACATAACAAGCTGGTTGTGGTGTTGCATTCCTGTATTTGTAGCACTCTGAAAGCTGACAAAGGAGGATCACTGAGTTTAAGACTGGTAGCCTGGCTATCTGGTGAGCTCAAGGCCCGACTGAATTAAATAGCAAGACCTAGTCTCAAAAGACAAAACACAAAGCCCCAAAAAACTAAACATACCATAGGATCTAACAGTCACACTCTTGGTATGAAGATATATCAATACAGAAATACACACTAATGTTTATAGCAGCTTTATTCATAACTACTTGGAAGCCACCAAAATATTTTTCTAAATTGCCAAAATACATTCTTCAATGAGTGAAAAAATAAACTGTGATAGTATGTTTTGTGTTAGTAACATGAAATACTCAAGGCTAGATAACTCTATTAAGAAAAGAATGAGGATGAGGATGTAGCTCAGTGGTAAAGTGCTTGCTTAGCACATGTGAGGACTTGAATTCAATTCTTAGCACTGCAAGAAAAAGAAAAATTTAGTTTGGTTTTTATTTTATTTTTTTTTTTGGTATTGGGAATTGAACTCAGGACCTAGCACTTGCCAGGCAGGTGCTTGTGCTGCTGAGTTAGATCCTTGACCCAAAAAGTTTATTTTGGCTTACTGTGCTGGAGGCCCATAGTTGACAGAAGTTTGGATCTGAAATGTCTCTGAAACGCTCATGTACTGAAGGCTTGATCCCTGGCTAGTAGCACTATTGGGAGGTGATTGAAACTTTAGGAGGTAGGAGCTTGCTGGAGAAAGAGGTCATTAGAGGCTTTCCCTCACAGGGTGTATTGGGACTGCAGCCCCTTTCTTTGTCTCTCTCTGCTTCCCAGCTTCCATGAAGTGAGCAGTTTCCTCCACCATGTGCTTCTGCCATGCTGTACTTCCCTGCCAGAGTTCCAAGGCAACAAGACCAAGCAACTGTGGACTGAAATCCCTGAAACTGTGAACCAAAATAGATTGTTCCATCCTTTAGCTGATTTTCTCAGATATTTATCACAGCATTGGAAAGCTGCCTAACATGAGAGACCACATCTGGTGATGGGTTTCTCACTGACAGAGTCCGAAGGGGTACAGGGCATTTATATGGTGAGAGACAGCTTCTGTGTGTGTGTGTGTCCTCTGTCACCTCGTCTTTCTTATAAAGCTACCAGTATTCAGTCACGGGGACTCCATCCTGATATATTTTTCCTAATAGCCACTCAAAGACTCCACCTCTAAACACCATAGTTGAGTTTCCACCTCTTAATATTATACCGTTAATCCCAAATCAATGACATTCTGAAAAGAGGGGAAGAGAGAGTACAGAGGATTTTATAGTATAGAAATTACTCTTTATAGTACTATGATGATGGATACATGTTATTATCATTTTGTTCAAACCCATAGAATGTACATCAAAAGTGACTGCTAATGTAAACTACAGACTTGGGGGTAGTAGTATAATGACTGATTACTGTAGATTCATCATTTGTGACAAATGTGCGACTCCAGTAGGGGATGTTTATAATGACATGTTATACCTATGTGGAAACAGGACATATATGGTGAATCTCTGTACTTTTCTATTTTGCTGTGAATCTAAATCTGCTCCAAAAAATTAAAGTGTATTAAAAAGAACTAAAAACTGGATTTTCTAGATGCAGACAAGCCTTGATGAATGTATGTCACCAAGTATAAAAAAAAAAATACAATCTTGCTGTATTTATTAACTTCTTGCATAGTGCAAAATTGGAAAAGAGTCCAAGATTGTTAAGCCTGCTTATCACTATCTTTGAAATGTAGCTAAAGCTAAACTTAAATTGTTGGTATTTCCTAAAGCTTTTAATGCTGGACAGAATGTTGCTTTGAGGTTCCCAATGATATAGTAGAAGGTGATGTCTTTGGAGACCTCAAGAGGGCAACTGAAGAGGGAGCCCGGTGGATGAAAGAATAGAAGTAGAGTTCAGTGGACATCAGAGATAACAGAATGATAGTTTGCATCTTGAATGTCCTTTGAAGAACCATGTGTTAAAGGCTTGGTCCCCAGGCTTTGATGCTGTTGGGAAGTGGTTGAAACTTCCAGTGGTGGTCCTAGTGGAAGTAGGTGAGGCATTAGTGCATGCTAAGTGGGTATTGGGATCCAGGCATCTTCTTATCTATTTCTGCTTCTTGGTTATTATGAGGTGAGCAAACCTCTGCCACACACTGCCGCCATGAGGTACTGTGCTGCCACAGGGCCAGAAGCAATGGGGCACGTGACCACGGACTGAAAACTCTGAAGTCATGAGCCACACACCTTTCTCTTTTGTAAATTTATTATCTCAGGAATTTTGTCAGAGTGGCAGAAAGGTGACTAACAGGGAAATGTGAGAAGAATATAGTGTTAGGACAAGGGCTAGACTCCCAACTCTAGACCATGAGGCACTCAACAATGGCACAGAGGAACCACAGAATAATTTCAGCATCCATTATCATTATGGTCTTTAAAGGAGGCTGATCTTCTGGGGAAATAATTTCCCTGAAATTCAGTGTTCTCTTATACATTGAGTCAGATATAGACGGACAGCCCAAATCAGTCACCTCAACTTTTCTAAGAAGACCAGAGAAGAGGGGAAGATTGATTTATTGGCTATTATCTGTAAGGTGCAATGGGTCTGTTAGAAGAGGGTGCTGACACCCCAGGGTACTTAAGGCTTTTCTTGTAGTCCAATTCCTTCCTTTCAGAAACATTTCTCAGCCAGATATGATGGTCATACCTATAACCCCAGCACTCAGGAGGCTGAGGAGGGAGGATCACTTTGAGTTCAAGGACAGTGTGAAATGCATGTCTCATGAAATCCTGTCTCAGAAAGACAAAAACACTTCTCCTCCTTCACCTTCTTCTGGCTAAGAGGTATGAAGCATAAGAAGAGGATGAAATAAAGGATTCCTGCAATAAATGTTAGAGTCAACCAGTTGACTTCTAAGATCTCAAGCAAATGTAAGAGCTCAAGATTTCTTTGAGTGCTTATTTAAATTTGTAGTTCACTTAAAGTTTTAAAAAGTTTACTGTTTTGTAGTGAGTAGACTTTATTGTAAAGGTATAATTTTTAAAGAGAATAAGGAGCCAGAAATTTATAATAAGTTAATTTTAAAAATGAAACCCAATACAAAAATGCAACTGAATGATTTGTAAGAAATATGAGTTACACATAAAGAATAGTATTTATTCTGGGATCACTTTGTGCTTTGATATACTTCATACCAACCCTTATAATAATACTTTGAATTAGTGATGAGTATTCTGTTTCTCAGAGGCAGAGTAAGGAACAGGAGGGAAATAAGAAACCTAAAGTCATATATGGCAGTTGATATCTAAGAATGAAATTAAACATAGAGCAGTCTGAATTTAAAACTCAATTTCTACTACAGCAAGTACCTTTAGTAAACCAGCCAGGATTATAGAATTTTAGACTTGAAACTTAGTTGGTTCTCTTCAGTTTTCTACCTTCTGTAGAAACTCTGCAAACCCTGTCTCCAGCATTCAGATTCTGTGCTAGCACTTTCCTTTTTTTTTGAGACAGGGTCTTGCTATGTAGTTCAAGCTGACCTCGAACTCGCAGCAATCCTCTTGCTTTGGTTTGTGGAGTGCTGGGATTACCAGCATACACTACCACCCCGTGCCAGTCTGTTAATACTGTTAAAGGATACACTCACAAGGCCAATTAATTCCCAATCCCTAGAACAGTGGTACAGGAACTAATCTATATGAGTAACATTGCTGGCATATGCCACATAAGAATATTTTGGTCAAGGATGGGCCATCTATGTGGGTGGTCCTGTAGGATTATAATGGCACTAAGAAATTCCTATCACATGATTGTATCCATGTCAGTGCATACAAATCTACCTTATTCATTTCACAAATTGCAGCATATGGGTGTAACATGATATGTTAGTCATTACTGTATTGATGGACATTTGGGTTGTTTGTATCTTTTAGCTATTATAAAAAATGTTGACAGGAGCAGTTACTTCTCTTGAGCACTGTACACATATTAATGTTGTTTTCATTCTCACAGGACAATCAGGACATAGGCATGATTATCGCTATTTTGCTAACTTGGAAATTCCCAGATGTTACAGTGACAGCAGAAAAGTGAGCGAGCCTCCGTGTGGTGTATCTCAAAGGCCTGGACTCTGCAGCCTTACCCCTTGTGCAGTCCGAGGGAGCAGAGCAGTCCCGCTGAGGCCCAGTGTCCACAGCTCCTAATTGCTCCATACTTTATCAGGTGGTCAGTTCCTCTGTGTTGCCTAGGACTTTCCTAGTTTTAGCACCAAAAGTCCTATGTCCCAGTCAAACCCTCAGCCTTGAGCAAACCTTCATGGTTGACCCCAGTCCAAGTAGTATTTGTTTTGAAGAAAAGTGGTTGAGAATATATCTGGAGTGGGTGAGTGGTACTCCTATCTTATGGTCATCAGAAAGGATGGGCAGGACCTGTATCATGAACTCCTAATGTGAATATCTTTTGATAAATTCAGCTATGTAACTAGTAAGGTCAAGGCTACTGACTTTTCTGCTCCACAGGGCCATCCTGTGGGACAGAAAAAGACAAAGGAGCAAAAGCCCACTATCTAAGTTATATTCTGATATATCAGGGAACTAAGGATGCTGAACCTGTTATGGTTTGGATTTTAACCACCCTCCCTCCCCCCGCCAAGCCCAAACACTAAAGACTGGTTGCCAGCTTGTAGCACTATTGAAGGTGTTAGAACCTTTAGACGATGGAGCCCAGTGGAAGGAAATGAGGTCATGGGGGTGCAACTTGAAGGAAATATTGGGAACCCAGCCCCTTTTTCTCTTCTTGCTTCCTGGCACCAGGAGGCAAGCTGTTTCCTCTGCTGTGCGCTTCCTGCCATGATGTACTGCCTTGTCACAGGCCCAAAGGCAACAGTGAGCATAGGCTGACACCTCTGAAATCATGAACCAACATAAATCTTTCCTCCTAAGGAAAGATTTTAAGGGATATTTTGTCACAACAACAGAAAACTGACTAACACAATACCTAATCATACTAACTCCTTGGCAGCCAAAGGTTTTATCCCCTTTGGCTTTCAATATTAAGTAATTTTAATGCAGTGTTCTGCCTGTACCCATGATAGGCCTAAAAAAAGATCCTGCTTTTCCTTGTTTCCACTGTCACCAACTCACCACTGTCAGTGTTGCACAGATTTAAGGCTGTGTTTGCATGTGCATGTGTGTGTGTGTCTGTCTGTGATTTCAAATAAGCCTTATTTTACCAAAGATAAAATGTCCCTTTAAGATAAAATTTTAAAAAGCAAATACTGCACTTTTTCTTTGACAGTCTAATAATCTTGACATATTTAGAATTGCCAAAAAATAACTTAAAAAAAAAAAAGCAGAAATTGTAAAGGAGATCAGCAAACCAAATTGAGACATGTTTCATAGCAGATGGTGGATGCCAACAGAGGGAAGGATGGAAGCCGAGCTGTCCTTCAAAAGAAACACAAGAGACAGGACTGTTTGCTCAGATGTTATTAAGCCTGCTTTTAAAAACTACTCATTTGAATCTTGCTTCACTGAGAAAAGATGCTAAAAATGGCCTCCTCCCGAAAATACACATGTAAGAGTAAACCAAGTTTCGCTGCACAATAGCTTTTCAGCTCTGCAGTTGTGCTTAATCCTGCACTAAGTGGCTGAGTGACATCCTTGACCAAAGCTACATTGACAGAACCCTTGGACAGCTCAGGGCAAGAGTGTAAGGCCATTGATTTTGCAACAGTTTGTTTGTTTTCTGTCTTAAAACAAAAAGTGATTTGTATGTGACAGGGCATCTAATCTATTAATGGTATTCATCCTGTAGTGTCATCATTTTCCGTGGAACAGGACACACTATGTAACCTGAGGAATCAGAACATCAGAAACTGACTTGGAATGTGAGGGCAGATGCAGCTCTGGAAACACTGGGGACAATTGTTCCCAAGGCAGGGGACACTGGGGAGGGTGATAGAACTCTACATAAGAGATAGGAATGTTCTCAACTGTTATCGAATAAATAAGTTACAAATTTTTTCCACATAGGAATTTTTGCTAGAAGAATTTAGAAATTAGCTATCTTCTAATGTTTCCTGCTTGCCAAGAAATGAGTTTCTGACTCGCTGGAACACATATTTATTGAATATGTCTGTGGTTTGAATATGATTTTACCCTTCTAAACTCGTGTTGCTGTCCTGGGGCTCATATACATGCACGCATGCATGCATGCACAAATGCACACATGCACGCCACCATCGCACATGGCCCTTTATTGGACCAAAATCAATCTCTTTTCTTTATAATTTACCTAATCTTTACCATGGTGTTACTAGCAACAGAAAACAAAGATAGAAAATGTACTGCATAACTTGCTACTGTCCCCCAGAGACCAATACTGAGGATGAGCCGGTCTCTTAGAGGAGCCTGTGCCTTCTGGAATTCGCCTTCCACTGTCCTCCGCCTTGCTTACTGTGTTCCTGCGCTAGGGCTTCTTTGGTCTTCCTCAGACCCACCAAGTTCCTGCTTCAGAATCTTTGCATTTATTGTTTTCTCCACAAAAAAAGCTCTTGTCCTTGTTTAAAATTCACCAAAGAGAGCTCTCTGGCCTACCCTGTAAGAGTCCATGCACATGGGCACAGATGCACGCACACATAATCATCCTGGCACTAGTTTCTTCTACTACTTTAGTTTTCTTCATATCCATTTTATTATTATATCAGACACATTTTTATTTATTTAATGTCATCTCCCATTATCATGTAAGCTCTATGAAAACAGAAGATTTGTCTCTCCTTTTTTTTTTTTTTTTTTTTAGTTTTCTTTGAGACAGGGTCTCACCATGTAGTTCAGGCAAGCTATGAACTCTGTAGCTCAAACTGGCCTTGAACTTGTGGTAATCCTTCTGTCTCAGCCTCCCAAATGCTGGGATTACAGGCTTGCACAGCCATGCCCAGCTTGTCACTTTTATTTATTTGGCTCTCCCTGGTAGCCAGAACAGTGACTGACAGAGTATAGATATTTACTGAATAATTGTAGAAAGGATAAATAAATAAAGTGGTTTTATTAGTCATTTTTCTGGTCACTGAGACACAATACCCAACACCTACAACTTTAAGGAGGAGCCCTTTAATTTGACTCACAGTTTTGGGAAATTCATTCTTTATTTTTTCTGCCATATAACCAATATGCACATCTTTTTAGTGCATATTGGCTATGTATATTAATGTATTTTATTTTGGTAGAGTCGTATAGGCACATAACATAATTTGATCACTTTAACCACCCATTGCTTCCCTTGCCCCACTTTTCCCCTTCGTTTCACATGTTTGCGGGGGTCAATACTTATGAAATATTTAGATCATATCCATCCCTCCATTACTAGAAGGGGAATAGCTGAGTTGAATGAGATTTTTATTTTAGTTTTTTGAGGAATCTCCATACTGATTTCCATAGCGGTTGTAGTAGTTTACATTCTCATCAATAATGTAGAAGGGTTCCTTTTTCCCACAGCTTTGCCAGGATTTGCTATTATTTGATTACATGATGATAGCTATTCTTTCTGGAGTAAGATGAAATCCCAGGATTGATTTAATTTGCATTTATCTAATGGCCAGAGGTGTTGAATATTTTTTCATGTGTTTCATGATCATTTCTACTTCTGAGAAATGTCTGTTCATTTCAGTTGCCCATTTTTTGATTGGGTCTTTCATTTTGGAGATGATCTGATATTTTAAAGTTCTTTATGTATTCTAGATATTAGTCCTCTTTCTAAGGAATAGTAGCAATTTTTTTCCCATTCTGTAGGTTATCTCTTCACTTTGTTGGTTGATTCCTTTTCTGTGTAGGTTTCTAATTTGATATGATCTCATTTGCTTATTTTTTATGTTATGTTTTGTGCAGTTCAGGTCCTGTTAAAAAGAGTCCTGGCCTATGCTTATGTCTTCGGAAGTTATAGTTTTATTTTCCAGAAGATTGTTTCTGTTTCAATATTTAAATCTTTGATCCATTTTTATTTTGGGTTAGTAATGGTGACAGATGACTTTTACCTGCCTTTACACCCCTGTGTAATGAAAATTCTTTGGGAAATTCATTCTGTACGTGGCAGGCTCCAGAGCAGAAACATCTGTGGTAGAGTAAAGATGCTTAGGTCATGACGGAGGGAAAGCAGAACAGGTGATAAGCACAGGCTAGGGACTGTATACAATAGCCAATCCAGTGCCTCCTTGACCCCCCACTACTACTGGGCATTTCTTAATCAGGATTAACAGTAGCAACCGTCATATGGACTGCTGTACTATTCACAGAAATATGGTCTAAATTAGTATTTTTTTGTGTGTGTGTGGAGTTGTTTTGTTTTTTGGAGACAGGGTCTTGCTATATAGTCCAGGCTGGCCTGGAACTCACTGTTAGGTCAGGAAGACTCAAACTTGCAGCCTTCCTCTTGCCTCAGCCTCCTGAGTGCTGGGATTACAAATGTGTGCTATCATGCTGTTTAACTCAGTGTTTTTATGCTCTGAAAGTCTGACCATGAATCAAATTCTAAATGCTCTCAGCAATAAATCTTCAAGGTCAGTAGTTTTGTTCCATGTCTACCCAATGACTTATGGCATCAGATCCATTTCTTCCTAACCTCTTTTCCATTGTCTCCTTTAACTACAATTCTGCTTTTACCACTTTTATATTTTGGGCACCTACCTTAGTCACTTTTCTCATTGCTCAGACAAAATGCCTGACACCCAAAGTTAAGGGAGGAAAGGTTTATTTAGCTCACAGTTTGTAGAGGTTTCAGTGCATAATCACCTGGCTCCAAGGCAGGGTGGCGTGGTAGACAGGCATCACAGAGGAGAAACAGTTCTTAGTGATCAGAAGGTATCAAAGCAACAAGGGACAACCACAGCTCTTTCTATCCCTTATATCTTATCCACACTACTTAGCACTCACACCCTTAATCCCAGTGCTCTTGATCCTAGCATTGCATCATGAATCAATTCCAGCATCTAACACTCTCGATCCAGCCACCTCTGTAAAAGCCCCACCTGTGATCACACGAGGGTTTTAGGGGGACATCTAGACACAAGCCATCCACAAAAGATTTCTAAAGATTTCTTGTAAAGATAGGGTTCCCTAAGCTAAACAACAATTAAGTAAACAAAACTCATAAACCAGAAAAATAAAAACCAGTATTTTGGGAAATTAGTGTGAAAAATGTTAATACTTTGATTCACTGTGTCCATCCTCCTTTCTCAACAACCAGGAAGAAGAATATCATCTACATGAGCGAATCAGTCCTGAAGCCATAAAAAAAGCTCCACTCACTCAATACAGAGTTGGGGGTAGGAGAGAAAGGCAGAGTTCAGTGTCCCATGTATTTTAACTTTTGAAAGTAACAGTGCTGGAACATTTTCATCTTGATCATTTTATATTTCAACATTAGAACCTGATTTTATAGGTTATATATTATTTGAGCTCTTGGATAGCAGAAAATTAATAGTAAAACCATAAGAAAAAATAGACAAATATAATTATTCATTAGTAATTATGTTCTAATCATCGATAAAAAGTTTAGACAGAAAAAAAATTAGAGAACTTGAATCAAGTGTAAGTCTTCAGTAAAATGTACAAGATCGTTCCTGAAAAATCTTTATATTTATATATGAAACTGGCATCATTGGCAGAGAAGCTATTAGAAAAACAACAGCACCCGAGATTTAAACAATAAAAAATTGTTTGGGTTCTTCCCAGTTGTCCACTGTTGACTGTTGAAATGAACAGCTGTGAGCTCTGTACTCATAGTTTTCACAAGGCCTGAAAGTCCTTGGGGGAATCCTACAGTTGTTACTTAAACAAACATATCTTTGTCATGTTGGGCAAAGCGTTTAATTTGTTTCTGTTGGAGTGATGAGATCTTGCGTCGAGCAAGGCAACTGGGAGCACCGTGTACAGTTTGGAATGCCGTAGGTGTGAAAGTAGTCCCTGCCCTTGGCATCTATTTCCTGTGTGGTCTCCGTGACCCCTAAACACATCCTGGTGTGTGTGTGTCAGTGCCCAGCTGAGAGGATAGAAAACATCAGGCATCTCTTTGGCAATGCTGTGTGCTTCTGTGCCTCACAAAATACGAAGTACCCCAGGGTGGATTTTGAAGAAATAAGAGACTATTTACAGCATTCTGTTCCTTCTACCTTCCTGACAGAGTCAGAGGAGCCTGTTTGTCACTTGGATTATTTTGCTAACTCTTGGTCTCTAAAGCACACTTTGTCTCTGTTTTTAGCTTCCTTAGGAGCTACTCTTCTGACTTGAGGATCAGGGTAGTATATTGGAACACACATTTAACACACTACTACAATTAAAGAGGATCAGATCTGGAATCAGAACAGCAAGACTCTAGACCTGTTATAAAGCTTGTTCTATTGACAAATGGTATTAACACCACCACCATAGGATTGTGGTGTGTATCAGATAGGATCATGTATATCAATGAATTTTGTAAAGAGTAAAGATCAACTAGAGACCATACTCATAAGTGAAATAAATTAGACCCACATGTGTAAACAGCATATTGTCTCCCTAGAGTAAGAAACTGAAAGAGTAAATAAAATCTGAAAGGCTCAATAGATATTGTGACAGAGAAAAAAACTGCTCAAAAAGAAAGAACAACTAGGATGAGGGAAAGAAGAAAAGAAAGAAGGAAGGGCAGAAAAGAAAGAAAGAAGGGTGGAAAAAAATATATGCATACACACAGGATTACTAATTTCTATTGGTTTATTGAAAGGAACAGTTAATGTTTAATTTTTTTGATCAATTTTGCATGCCTACATCTGGTAATCTGAACAACTACTTTGAAGATAACAATATGCTATATAACAACCATTGTTGATGTCTTATCATCTTGTTTTGAAATTCTGAATCATCTTTAATGTTTTTCATTTTTTATTCTCTTTAAAATAAAAAGATCAATTCAAACTAAAATATTGTTATTAAGTCTTATTTTATATCACTTTTGATACTGAACACCTTCAAAATCTGCCTACTGTATACAGAATGAAGTCCATACGCCTATTATAAGAGTTTCTCAGTAATATGACCTATTTCACATACCTTCTTTGTAGAGCCAGTTCTTCAAAAAACCCAAACTTTTCGTAATTTCTTTTTTTTTTTTTTTTTTTTTTTCTCCGATACCGGGAACCGAACTCATGACCTTGCGCTTGCCAGGCAGGCACTTTTGCCGCTGAGCTAAATCCCCTGCCCCCTTTTCGTAATTTCTAAAAGAAAAGCTTACTTTTATATATCTATAACTTCTACGAACACAGTTTCCTTTTGTGATAATCTCTCACAGTTGAAATCTTACTCATTTTTAAGGTTCAGCTTAAAGTACCATTTCTCATTAGGTTGTATCAGGCATATGTTTTGCATTGCAGAAATGAGGAGCATACATAGTTGCCCTGAGGCAGGAAGCTTTCTGAAGTAAGTGAAAATATTGCATGTAACGGATTTTTAAAAAAATCTTTCAAGTGTTTTGAATATCCTTAGCACTTGTATATCTGCTGGAGAAATATATTAATTAGTAATAAATTAAGAATTATGTTTCTATGATTGTATCATCTCTAATGGGCATGTTTGGTAGAACCTATGGAAAATTCAGGTTTTTTTTTTTTTTTTTTAATCTTGTCTTGGGAAAAATGGTTATAGAGATGGATTCTGCTCACCTCTGCATTCTAGAGAATGGAATTACTGGAGTATGTATTTTATTTTCTATTCACTTTGCAGTCAAGAACAGTTCTTTAATATCTATTTTTGTTTTCAGCCTTGCAACAGGGGTGAGATGCTTATTATTCTGGTTTGTAAGAGATACTTGCAAATCAGAAAAGTTTAGCAAACCCACCAAAGTTATGAAGGCAACAAAAGTAGCACGAGGCCTCAAAACCAGGTTGTCTGATGCCGAAGCCATTGCTCTTTCTTCAGTATCACGTTTGTTGTCTGGAATGGCAAGAGTTTTTTCTTTATTTTTTGTGTTTGCCTTTAAACAGGAACAGCTTTGAGAAAATATAAAATACATGATATAATAAACAATACATATTGGTTTGCTTTTTGAGACAACATCTTGGCATGCAGTTCGGAATTGGCCTTGGACTCACTATGTAGCCCAGGCTGGCCTGAAACTCAATACAGTTCCCTGCCTCAAATTCCCAAGTGCTAGGATTACAGGCACGCTGCTGTGCCTCACTTGAAAAATATATCTTATTTTATTTATTTATTTTTTAAGAGCAGCATATATTTTTTGAGGGAAGGAAAGCTTTGGTCTGAGAGAGGGACAGAAGGGGGACCAAATGAGTTGCCAGAAAAATATCTGTTAAAAATAAAGTCATTTATGTCATTTCTGTTTTTAATGTCATACCTAGATACCTTGCACAGGTAATACGATGAAGGGAGCAATGTCATATAAGGCTGTAGGTATATAATATGTGACATACAGGCTCCTAAGATGGTCCTGTCCTGAATTGTCTTATTGAGGCCAAAGAATGGCACTTATTACTGCTGTTGCAACTGATGTTCATAGAAAAACTCTCTGCCAAGTGTAGCAATCTATAAAGTATCTTTTAAATTTGTAGGTCCAGTTTCTCCTTCTGTTTCATTAAGGTAGGCACAACTTATTCATTCCTTACTCCCTGGACTAATTTAAAATAATAGCAGAGGGTAAAAAAAAGCCACATACACATAAAAAGTAGAGGACTGTGGGTAACGGTGAGGTGACAGAAGAGAAAACATATGCTTTAAGTAGTTTGTAGTTGGCGTACAGAGGAAAAAGAGTAGAACACAGCACTCCAAAATATGAGAGAAGGGGACTGGAAAGAAGAAAGTCACATAGTACCCTGAAGAGCCTTAGAGGAGCTTTGGACTTGAGCTGGAGCATCAATCCATGACGTCTAGGGGCCAACTATTAGGAGTTCTAGAAAGACAAAGCATTCATAATAGAGAGCATGGGATTGTTAAAACATTTTCCCCAGAGCTGAAGTCAGATCTTCAAATTCAAAGGATCTACACAAATTAAGAAAGATAACAGAAACAATGAGAAAGTAAGAAACTAAGGGTGTACTATGAAACTCTCTGTAAAATCTCTGAAGATTAAAGATTTTAAAATGGGAATTTACATCTGCGCATCTTTACTTGAGCATGCGCATCAGTAAAATGAAAGGGAAAACTAAGAAAGAAAATATGGTATTGATTAGTAAAGAATTTACCCTTGTCCCAGAAGAAGTCGAGCCTTTACCTTGAGCTTCTGGAAGGTCATGTCTAAACTTGGAGAGTGTCTTTGGGTGTTGGAGTCTTTGGCTAGCCAGGCAGTAATAATGTAATTTAGGTTAGAGCTCTGGTCCAACTAAATGGTAACCATGTGTGTTAGGGTGGGCTTTGGGTCACAGCTTGAGGGGCTGACAACTGGAGACTGAAATCAGCCGCATGGACCCTCAATGGAGCCTGTGGAATAGAGCCACTACTGTGCTTCAGGGTTGGCTATGGTCTTGGCTCACTGTCACTCGTCAGTGCTGGAAAGGCAATGCATCCTGACTTCACCCAGACAGGAACAAGGAACTCTGCTTTCACTGCACCTCTAGACTCCATTCTATGCTCTTCTCCCCAGACGATTTTTGTCTATGTCTATCTTAGTTACTTTCTCATTACTGGAACCAAGTATCTGATACCTGCAAGTTAATGGTTATTTTACCTCACAGTTTGTAGAGGTTTCAGTCATAGTCAGCTGGCTCCAAGGCAGGGTGGCATGGCAGAGGAGCACCACAGAGGAGAAGGTCTGTGGCAGGGCAGACGTGAAGCAGCGAGACCTCCTTCTTTCCTTTATATTCCCTCTAGGCTACAAGCCTATTGTTTTGTGCCACCCATAACCAGGATGGGACTTTCTAAGTCATGCCCAGAACAGTGTTAAACCATTCAGTGGACCAATCTAGTATCGCACACCAATGATCTAGGATCACACACCCAGGATCCAGTCACTCCCAAAGCCCCATGAAGCTTTGGGAGGCAGGGGTGGAAGGGGGCATCTCCATATGAGCCTTAACAATATCCTTCTCTACAGTAAATCTCAATCATGAGTCTAGCAGCTCAAAAGGTTCTGAGAGATCTAGAAAGTTATCAAAATGGAGGGTAGCTTGGAGAACAGTCCCAACTGGAAATTGACGGCCCAAATGAAGACAATCTTTATTTATTTATTTATTTATTTATTTTTGTTTGTTTGCTTTGTTTTTTTTCCCAGTACTGGGAATCGAACTCACGACCTTGCGCTTGCCAGGCAGGCGCTGTGCCGTTGAGCTAAATCCCCAGCCCCGAAGACAATCTTATATGGGGTGTATTCCCTAATTATGCAGTTGTCTATCTCTCTATAGGGAAACACAAAGAGTAAAACTGGTTTGGAGGAATAATGAAACAACAATCCAAGATGACAATTGTGCAGTAGATCAATAAGGACTTTAGTCCAGTTTAGGAGACTTACAGGAAAAGACTGTAACGTGTTGCAGATACCAGCTGCTGCTAATGAGACGTTACAAGATACTAAGGTATGGTAGGCAAAACCTTGTTTTAACAAGGCAAAAACAATGACCATAAATTACAGATGAATCAAAACACTTTTGCCAGAATGTCATGTTTCAAATAAGAAACAGTTTAAAGCAATCATTTTTTTAGCAGTTGATAAAATGTAAGAGAGGAGACTCTGTTTAACCTTGGTGTCTGCGTATTTTCCTGAGTAGCACAAAGATTATGAGATCAGCATCATAGGCAAGGGAATGCAATTATTAGCGCTCTCTGGCTCTGTGATGAATAGTCATAATAATGCAAAATTTGTTTATTGGTTATGAGCTTTTAAAAAAAAGCCTATGCACAAGCAGGGAAGATTTAATACTGATTAAGAACAATGTAAACACTATCAGCCTTGGGGATGTTATAGTAAAGATCTAGCTGATAGATTTGGGGACATAAAAAGCTGATAGGAATGAGGGAAGGAATGGTAAAGGAGCAGATACCCTCATTTTACAAAATGAGAGGATGGTGGCTCATGCCTGTAGTCCCCACACTCAGAAGGCTGAGACAAGAGGTTCATGAGTTCGTGGCCTGCCTAGACTACGTAGACACATCTTGTCTGAAAAAAAAAAATAAATAAATACATAAGTAAAACAAGATGAAGCGTGAAAAGAATCTGTTGAAAATTGATGGAAAGATTAAATAGTGACAGCCAAAGCGACTGTGCAGAGCAGTGCTAACGATGTTCTATCTGGCAAAAACAAAACAAAACCTTAACCCAGTTCACACTCTAGATGATGATATCAATTCCAGGGAAATCACAGATCCTTTAGACATAGAAGGCAAAAAAGTAGACTTTGGAAAATAACACAGAAAAATAGATTCATGATCTCTGCATGGGGGAATTATTTTTAAATCTGCTGAACATTAAGACGCACCAGCCTTAGTGGTAAGGAGTGATAAATTTGATTACAGTAACAGGAAGAATATTTAAATTATAAGAAGGAAATATGGGACATATTTGTAATACGTATTTAATATTTATAATAACCATCAAAGGGTCCCATATCCAGAATATATGAACTCATGAAACTCAATAAGAAAATAAAAGCCAATAGATAAATGGGAAGAAAGACTCAACAGATACTTCAAGATATACTTCAATATACTGCATTGCTCAATAAACATACATTGAAGTGCTTAACCTCCTTTATGATTTGCATCTTAAATGTCCCTCAAAGCTCTCAGGTTGGAGGTGGGGTACAGCAATGTTCAGAGCTCAGGCCTTGGGAGGTAATTGGGTTGTGAGGGCTCTGACCTCACGAATAGATGAATCCTTTTCTGAATTTATGGCTTAATGGGCTTTGGGAGAGGAGCTTTGTATCAAAGTTTTCTTCCTCTCTGCTTCCATGTGATGAGGAACCTTCCTCTGCAACATTCTTCTGTGATGATGTACGCCTGGACATAGACCTAGAAACACAAGCAGTTAAGAAACTGTGAGCCAAAATAAGTCTTTCCTCCTTTAAGTTGATTTTTCTCATGTATTTTGTCACAACAGTGGAAGGCTGACTGAGACAATTACGGTCATCAGAGAAATGCAAATTAAAACACTGCGAGGAGATACGAGTACAGTGATACATCCATTTATGAACTTGATTCTTTCCACAATTCTGGTCACAAACTGAGCTGGACAAAGATTGAATCAAATTCAATGGTTAGGTTCAATGTTGCCCTTATGGGGAAATTTGATTCGATTCTTGTCTGGTTCAGTCTGTGACCAGAATCACAGAAAGACTTGAACTTATGAACTGAGGTAGCACCATACAAGCTCATTGGGATGGCTAAAATTTAAAAAGGCTGGAAATACTCAGGGTTACCCAGCATATAGAGCACTGAGGACTTCATAGAAATTACTTTTACCAATTTGGAAAGCAATTTGGTTTATCTCTGCTAAAATTGAAGACACCATACCTCATGATCTAGCAATTACTCCCTTATGTATATATTCAAAAGAAATGTATATGTCCATGTGGACCAGGAGCTACATATGAAAAAGTTTATAACATCTTCATTTAAAATAGCCTAAACAGGGCTGGGGATTTAGCTCAATGGCACAGCACCTGCCTGGCAAGCGTGAGGTCATGAGTTCAATCCCAGGTACCGGGGCAAAAAAAAAAAAAAAAAAGCCTAAACAAGAAAAAACAAAATGTCCATTGATAGGAGAATGGACAGATAAACTGTGGTATGGTTCTACAATGGAGTGCTATGTAATAGTGAATATGAATGAACTATGACTGGATGCTATAGTATGAATAAATCTTACCAAGAAATATCAAGCTAAGAAAAGGATAATGAAAAACAATAGTGTATAATTCTATTTATATAAGATTCAAACACAGGCAAAAATATAGTTTTGAGTGATACATCCATAAGTGGCAAAAAAAAAAAAAAAAAAAGGGCAAGGAAGTGATTACCACATGTCAGGGGAGTTTTACACCTAAGGAAAAGGGAGCAGATTATGTCTTTCACATGCATGAAGGGACCCTCTAGGCCTGGAATCCTTTACTGGATCTAGGCAGCCATTAAAGGGAGGTCAGCTTCAGAATGCTTTCATGCATTATGTATTTTCTTGATATGTGATCTGTTTTACAAACCAAAAAGAAGATTACATAAAAAGGAACCAGTACTTTATTGGTGGTACTAGGGATTGTACATACTAGGCAAATGCTCTATCACTGAGCTAGTTATGCCCTAGCCCTTTAAAAAACTGTTTTGTTATTGCCTATCAATTTAATTTAATTTAATTTTTTCCGTCTTTTTGAGACAGGGTCTCACTATGTAATTCAGGTTCATCTTGAACTCACTTTGCAGCCCAGGCTGGCCTCGAACTTACAACGATCCTCCTGCCTCAGCCCCTCAAGTACTGGGATTACAGGTGTGCACCATCAAGCCTGGCTGGGCCTATTAATTTTACGAAGTACTATGTTTCAGTGTAGTATTTTCATACATGCATATAACATATTTTGATTATATCTATGTCTCCATTACCATTTCTTATACCCCTGCCCTTCCTTATTCCCGGCCTCTAGTCTAATGACAGCCTATCTTCTACTTTCATGCCATCCCCCTTTTTAAAAAATTTCACATATTACAGAACATTGTCTTTCTGACTCTGGCTTATTTCACTTAATATAATGATCTCCAGTTTTATATCCTTTCCTGCAATGACATAATTTTGTTCATCTTTACGGATGAATAATACTCCATTGTGTATATATACCACATTTTTGTTTATCCATTCATCCATTGATGGACATCTAGGGTAGTTCCATATTCTGGCTATTGTGACTCGTGCTGCAGTAAACATGGCTATGTAGGTGTCTCTAGAGTAGGCTGTATTTAATTCTTTTAGGTATATACCAAAGAGTGGTAGAGTTGGGTCATATGGTAGTTCCTCCACACTGATTTCCACAGTTCTTTTTAAAATTTATTTTGAGGTAAGGTTTTGTTAAGCTTCCCAGGCTGATCTGAAACTTGTATCTTTCTGCCTTAGCTTTCTGAGTAGCTGAGATTACAGGTGTGTGTGTGTCATCGTGTCTATCAAAGAAATTAAGTGATAAAAGTAAGTAATAGAGAAACCAAACCTAATGTATACCTACTAAAAATTGAGAGATGTAAAGAGCTCGTATCTTGAATTCAATTCCTCTCTGGAATCACAGGAAGTTAATTCAATTTCCAATGAGCTAAGAAAAGCTATGAAAGCACTGCTCTCTATTCTGTAATTTCCTCTTAAAAATAATGTACACTTACTATCATTGTAATCAAGAAAAATCATCACAGTATATTCACATTTTTATATTAAAATAACTATATGACTGGACACCCAGATTATAAATAAATTTGTTGGCCAAACTGACTTAGTTTGAGGAGTGTTAATTTTTAATTTTTGTTAGTACATGTTTGCAGGACATAATGCATACATTCACTGTGTAGAATTGGTACATGTACATAACACACCTCAATTCTCTTTTTTCCCCTTGCTCTCCACCCCATTTTTTGCCAGCATCACATTCATTTATTATGAGTATTAGTTTTTGAGTGAGCTATTTTGCATTGCCCTAAATATTTATTGAAACTATTTTACAAATTGTCAAAAATGTCAAAAGTCCTGTTTTCTCTTTGTAACTTTTCATATCACTTTTGAGAACTTTGAGGATATGAATAAAAAGATTCCAGTATTTTTATTTTTACACAGAAAAAAATCTCATTTATTGTATAATTATTAAAACTGTTGTAATTGGAAGAGTCAAGACTATTATTTTCTTTCCTGACTCCATGGCATTTTAGAGGTATTTGTGTTAAAAAAAAATAAGGTAATGTTTAACAACTTCCAAAACCACCATCACCACCACTACCATCTGCCAAACTCAAACAAAAGCAAATCTTTGCACTTCCATAAAAACCTAGCCTGATAAGAGAGATTGCTTGTAAGAAAGAATAGGTCATTTTAGTTATCAACTTAAGTGCATTTTAAGTTCATTGATGAACTACACACACACAGAGTTATTTTTCAAATAGGAACACCATCTATTTTTTTAAAAATTACTATGTAACTGGGAATGATGGCACTCACCTGTTATCCCTAGCACTCTGGGAGGCTGAGGCAGGAGGATCACAAGTTTGAGCTAGCCGGTGCAACTTTGGGACTTAGTGAGACCCTGTCACAAAATAACAATTAGAAAAGGACTGGCAATATAGCTCAGTGCAGAGGTTCTGGGTTCAATACCCACTAACACACATACACACATAGAGACACATACAGACTGCTTATCTTCATTTACCTTTTCAAAACTAATATTTTTTTAAAAAGCATATATAGCCTGGAAAAAGTATGCAAATTTCCAAAATGCCTTACTAAAAAATAGTGGGAAGTAGGCAAATAGTCTTCCAATGCTAAAAAATGAGTTTGAAAGTGGGGATTATGACCTGTTAAATCAACTTCTGAAAATAGGATAGATTAAACTCTGAGACCCTTGGATAATGTCACCCTAACACTTTCAATGAAATACAAATGTTTATCTAAGTGAAAAATTTTCCTGTTCCAAATCAGTTTTTTTTTTTAATTTTCTAGCTAACGTAGTAAAATAAATATGACTGAGTTTTCTGAGGAATCTGTAATCCCAAGGCAGTTAAAGCAAATCAATCAATTCTTGTAAATCAAAGCAGTTTTCTTGCTGTGTCCTTCAAATTTGCTCTTTATGCAAATATGTTGAGACATCTGGGTGCTTTGCCTTTAGAATTTGGCGCTGCTTTGGTCTCATTTTAGTTGTTCAGCCTGTCTGCTGTAATGTCTCAGTACTTCTGAGTGTTGACAGTAAAAAGCAAAGACACTGCTAGTGAGAACCACCCAAACATCCACACTCACTTCTGGCTCTGGTCTTGTTTTGACTTGGTGGATTCACCTCAAGCCTTGTTGGCACTTTCTATCCATATTTGCAAAGAATGAAAAGCACGGAATACCTGAAGACTGCATTTCAGGGATGAGGTCTAGAAAATAACCAGTGAGAGGCATAAAGGTCAACCAATCTGTTTTACAAACAGGATTGACAAATAACAACCAGCTGTACACACCGAGTTCAACCTACAAATGTCTCCTTTACTCTAAAATCTGCTCTGAGTCATCTGCTGTGTCTGTTTGCTGCCCTTGTTTATAGTACATCTTGAACTTTCTCGTGCAGCAATGCTATTGGTAAATAGCTCGGGTAAGAGAAGGACAACCTGACCCTGTGGATGCAATGTGTATCTTATGTGTGATGAAGGGATGTTTTGAAAAGCTTTGAGCAATTATTCAAATGCTTGTGTGTGCGTGTGTGTGTGTGTGTGTGTGTGTATGTGTGTGTGTGTGTGTGTGTGTGTCTGACATGTAATGACTCATGCTCTGAGAGTGTATATTTTTCTCTCTTAAAAAGCTGGCAGCCAGCCCATCCTCTCAGAAATGGTAAATCCCTTGAACTAATCTGGACAAGAAGGCTGTGGTTTTAGATCACAAAGCGGTAAGTCTTTGTCCACTCAGCTCTGCCAACTTATCTGTGACTATCCCCACTTAGTAAAAACTTCAAAAATTAACAAAAAAGTCAGATCTTTTTATTAGCTTGCTTTGTATATAAACTTGCCTGATAATTGTATGTTAATTTCACTTCTAAAGCAGAAAGGAGTTATTGAAAGGGCTGACCTTGATAAAGAAAATAATGTAGCTGCAATCCGTTTTCTGAAGATTTGGCCTTGGGTTTGACTACAGTCTGGAAGGTGAAGACTTTTGAATTAAATTCCAGACTCCAGGACAATAAGACTTGGACCAAATCATCCACCCCCCATCTTAGTTTTCAAATTTTCTAGTTGAAAATCAAAAGCATTTACTGTCTTCTCACAGGAACATGAAGCACTGGTAATTACTTTGAAGATACAAATCCATTCAGATGCGCTGATGCTGTTGGAGGGACTAAGTCAAGTGCGATGGCTGTTTCCTTCCTTTTGGGACCAAGGTGGCCATCACATTTCTCACTGGCAGTAAGAAGGCCTACATCACTTTTGAGCTCCCAATATATAAGAAGAAATTTTTGCTCTCAGCATCTTAACCTCCTACGGGAGAGAAATACGTTCAGATAATTGCAATGCCATGTGATAAGAGCTGGGCTCAGAGCAAAAGCATGTACACTGATTACAAGTTTTGCCTGGGGTGGTTGGGACTAAGGAAGTGATGTCTGTCCTTGGCCTTGGAGGCTGAGCGGAGGTTAGGCAGAGGTGGCCATTCCAGATAGAGAGCACAGCTTGAACAAAGGCACAGAGCTGTGGATGTGTGTGGCTTACTGGAAGTGTATAAGAGGAAAGAGTACTTGGGAATCAGATAACTGCAGGGTGGTAACCTTGTGAGGTAGATATTCACTCGCAGTATTGTTTGGGGAACATTACTTAGCTTTTCTGAGCTTTGATTTCTGCATCTGTGATAGACGGACATTATTATTGATCCTGGAGAGGTGGTATCAGAATTAAATGAAACAATACATGTAAAGGTTCTGGAGCATCACAAGAACATAGATGTTCTCTAACTGATCACTCTTTGCCACCCTGAATGGGCTATAACTGTTGGTGTGGAAATGCATATTGTTCTGAATATCATGGTCTTATTCTGGAGTTTCTCAGTTTATCATTTTACATACAGATAATCAATTTACCATTTTACAGATAATAAACTTTTTCCCTCTTGCTGTCCTGAGGATTGAACCCAGGGCCTTGTGTATGCTAGACAAATGCGCTGTCACTCTGATAGATCATCTTGGTAAATCATCTGTTAAGTGGAAACAACACCCACTTTTAGGGTTGTCTTGAGGATTAGAATTACACATAGTTCAAATGGTACTTTAAAGCAGTAGTTACTACTATTAAAATTATAACAATACTTCTCACTCAAAAACCAGTATTTTTGGAGACAAGGTCTCACTCTATAGTTCAGGCTGGCCTGGAACTTGCCGCAGTCTCTCTGCCTCAGCTTCCTGAATGTTGAGACTATAGGCATGCACCATCACGCCTGGCTCAGAAACCAGAATTTATGCACACAAATGAGTTTTTATACTCCTACAGAAGAAAGTGTGAATTTTTATGTGTGTTCAGATAAAGGCAGAATATCACTTTTAAAGTATTATACTTCCTCTTGAAGGTAGTGTGCCATACTGATGGGTAAGTATTATGTGTGAGCTGGTATAAATAAATCATCCAACTATGTTTGTTTTTTCATTTCTGTGTTCCTGCGTGAGACACCACACCAGTTACCTAGCAGATCTTTGGAGGTATAAGTACTGCATCAATCAGTGGGCAGTTCTTTAGGTGATTTTCTCAAATACATTTTTTTTTGATGGAGGAAGACAATTTTAGATAAATACATGAGGCATTAGCTGGTAGAGAGGATAGTGTTGTGGGAAATCTTTGGCTAGAGGATGCACTGGTCTAGCCTGTAATTATAAATGTAAATAGTTATAATGTTTATGATTATTATTATGATAGTTCTAGTAAGTATTATTATAGAAGTCAACGGAGTATTACATTGATAAACCAGGACTAGAATACTATGTGAGTTCACTTTATATTTTTTCCTTAGAATCTTATTTAAATGCCAGAAATGGTAGAAAAATCCAACACTTTTTAGTTTTCCAAGAAACTCTTCTTAAGAGTTTTCCCTCTGCCCAACTATATAATGCTTTTGAGAGGTCATCCCCCACTATTCTACCCCGTTTCAGTTAGGAGCACACCCAGTAATGGAAACGGTTACATGTTAGATGGCTCAAGCTTGTGAAAATGACAGTCTCTGTCAGTCTTAAAAATGTTGGGTTGTAGGAAGAAAAGTCAGGATGGATGCACTTGAGCTTCCTTGTCACATAACGCAGCCATGACTTCGAAGTACCATTTATCTCTTCTGGCTTTCAAGCAGAATTGTGCCTGTGCCATGCCAGACAATGGTCCTTTGTCTTACTTTCATGGAGCTACAAGAAAGGAGCTGCACAGCTGTCTTTGAAAGTCTGTCTGTTCTTCAAGAGCTTATTATTTTATTTATATTGGAAATGAAAAATTTAATTTGTAAATGGGAAGGTGACCAAGACATAGAGAGAGGATGGAGGCAGGGTAGGGAAA
>NW_004955434.1:714055-805988 GCF_000276665.1 Chinchilla lanigera | reverse complement strand
TTTTTTTTCTGTAATATTTTTGTTGTAATTCATTATTTGGCCTAAATTTAGAGACTTTCTTTCTTAGCAGTCTTAGGGACTGAATAGAATGTCTTGTAGATGGTAGCCACGCATCCTACCACTCAGTGGCGTCTCCAGCCATTGGCCTAGATTTAGATTCCTTCAGTTGGTAGAGACTATGAAAATCCATCCTTTCATAGATTTGAACACTAGGGAGAGTTTAATTGGAATTTTACAGCTTTAAGGTATTCTGCCTTGTTCCTAAAGTCGAAACTACTTTTGGTTGAGACGTTTGATATTTTAGGTATTGCCTGTATGATTCATAGTCATCACTATGCTGGTCCTTCATGTTGTATTATTCCTTTGATCAATGACATTTACTCATTGAGAAGCTTCTGTTTGTTTAGACATCTAAAGCTGCTGTTTTGTTAGACAAGAGGAAGAAGAAGGAGAAGGAGAAGAGAAGCAAAAGGAAGAAAGAAAGACAACCTACTGATCAAATTCATAGCTATCTACCAAGCACCTACTATGTACAAAACAAAGATTCAGTTATGTGGGAAAAGAAATCCAACAGTAAAACATCAAATGAAAGCTTTTTAAAAATTCACTCAATTGATTGTGAACTATTTGTAAACAGTATTTTATATGGTACATAATTTTTTAAATTGCTTATTTGTAAATCAAGTGTTAATTCACCCGACTGAAAGAACTTGGTAAAAATTTTCTTAAAATTTATTGCCTTAAACAATAAAGAAGTTGTGTCCATTTACTGAAATCTAGTTAAATAATATGAAAGTTCATAAAATAAAAACTGAAAGTTCTTTTCTTACCATCTGGAATAAATGGTTTTACAAACCTTTATTCCAGATCTCTCTTTACCTTGGATATAAAATTAAATCTTCAGGGCTTTATTTTTCTATTCAGAATTTTATGATGGCTAATTTCTTTTTATATATAGAATATCTTACTTTTGAAATCAAGAAGAGTCAATGTGTCCATTCCAAAACAGTCTTTTTAAAATTCACCTCCCACATTCAATTGGTTTTTAATTGAACACTTTTCAAAATTTGTTTTAATTGTGGTACTTGCTGAAAAACATTGAAAGAAGGCTTATATTCTCAAAACACTTTGACTTAAAACCGTCTTTTAAAAAACATAAGGTACATGCAGTAATTACATTATTTTAGCTCTTTGGATTGAAAACAAAACAAATATAGTTATTTAAATATCTTATCTAAGCTATATAAATAAGAACTAATGGAAAAATCCCTGCAAAAAACAAACTAGTGATAATGTTGGTCTCATTTTAATTTTAGAAAAATAAGATAAAAAACTTAGAATTAAGTTCACCTTTTCTTTTAAATTGTTCTTGAACTTTTGTCATTTTTTACTACCTATTTGCTGCTGTATATGGGAGATCAACTATTTAGATGGCATACAAATGTTAATAGGACATCTCTGAAATAACGTGTTTAGTTTAGCAACTTTTAAATTTTGTTTCTCTCTCTCTCTCTCTCTCTCTCTCTCAAATAGAGTTATATTTTCTGCTAGAAAAGTTCTGGTTCCTAGACAGGTATAGTGGCACATCCTGTAATCCCAGTACTCTGGGAGGCTGAGACAGGAAGATTGTCATGAATTCCAGGCCAGCCTGTGCAACACAGTTTAAGGCCAGCCTGAACTACACAGTGAGACCTTGTCTCAAAAAAATCAAACCAAACAACAAAACAGGAAACAATTTGAACTATTTCCCCTGGGTCTGTGGCTTGGAGGGAGGGGACTCAGGGTCTCCAGAAGTAAGGTAAGCACTAGGGCTGTGAAAACAGCAGTGGAACCCAACAGTGCTCTGAGAGGACTTGTACATGGCAAGCAACACCTGGAGAGGTATTCAAACACAGACCCCCGACATATCTCCAGAATGCTTGATCAGGCACCATTTCAGGAAGGCATTATTTAAATCTGGGACTCAGAATAACTACACCACAACTTCACTTCGAGGCTCCCATTGTTACCCTTCCACAGTGATGAGGTAAGAGACAGCCAGGGGGGACAGTTGTACATAGGGAGCAGGTTAGAGATCCCCTGAGGAGTTTTGACTCAGGCCCAGGAAGGACATAGTGTCTACCCTCTGTGCCGAGAAGCCAGGATTGGCTTAAACTGTGCTCAGAAACAACTGAGTCTGAAGACGCCTGCCAGCGTTAAGTACTTGAGCCCTTCCCCTACTGGCTATAAACAGCCTAGATCTAAGGCCTGATTTCCTTCCTATCTACCAACACGAGCAAGGACATGTCCTAGCATGGACATTGCCACAGCCTGTCAAGTAAACAGTGGGACTTCTGGAAGGGGAGGGGCACAGCTCACAAAACCACACTGTAAGGCTAGGTGGAGAAAGACCAAACTTGCTGGACTCCAAAATGGCGGGTCTGAGGATGAAACCATTTACTCAAAAGTACAGAAAAAAATATTTTTTCTTTGTGTTTTGGACTCTTTTTCCTTTTTGTCTTTATTCCCTTTTCTCCTCCTCCTCTTCTTTTTCTTCTCTTCCTCCTCCTCTTCCTGTTCCTCTTCCTTCTCCTCCTTCTTCTTTTGCTTCTTCTGCTTCTGCTTCTTCTCTCCTTTTACTCATTTCCCCCCTGTTTTCTTTTAGTTTTTCTATTTTTAAAGTTTCCATATTATTTCTTTTTCTCTCTGTTTTTCTTTTATTTTCTATTTCCATTGGTTTTTCTGTTACTTTTATCTAATTCTCTAAACATCATTCTACTCCATAATAGAATCCTTTGTCTCAGTTTTTTCTCCTCCTGTTCATCTCATCATTGTTTAATTTTTCAAATTTTTCTTTTGCATCTTCCTTTTCCCAACTCCTTATATCTTCAATAGTGTAACTGTTAAGCTTTATTAATCTTTAGACAGTTAATTCTATGTTACTACTGTTGAATTCTTTTCTGTCATTAGTGGAGGTATATTTAGTAGATACTTGTATGTAAATACTTGTTTTAATGTTTATACTATATAATTATAGATTTCTTTTCTAAAGTTAAGGGTAGTACATTATTTGTACTTATGGTATGATGATTTCCAGTTTTGAATAATTTGATAATTATTTTTTTTTGATAATTTTTTGATAATTTCCAGTGTTGGGCAATATTGCTATTGCTGATTTATGTATTGCAAGGGTTGCAAGTCATTGCTACAGGTTTTCTCTGTATGCCAATATCTGGACTACATTCTCAGAGAATAGGGTGCAGGACTAATTACACTGCACCCCACTCCCAAATTGACAGAAATGGTTGGGTCTTGGGAGAAAGGCAAAGAACTATAGTTATCCATGCCCTATGTACATCACTGAAAAGCAGACTAATACCCCATACTAGAAGCAGAGTCTTTCAACTATAAGTGACTGCAAAACTAAGCACAAAACAAAACAAAATAAATAAACTAAAACAATAGAGACATGAGAAGACAGGGCAACAAAATGCCTCCTAAAATTCTCAACTACCCAAGTCCAATCCTTCAGAAATTGAGGGAAAGCCATGTGGTCAAATTATTTGAAAGGATGAAAGAGAGAATTAAAAAGCAGATCCATGAGATTCTCAGTGGGCTCACATAAAAATTAATTAATCATATAATAGAAGTAATAAAACAATCAGGAAACTTGCAGAGACGCTGTGCAAAAGTTAGCTGAGCCAAAAAGAATTAGAAAAGATGAATGACAAATTTAGCAAAGAACTAGAGTCTATAAAAAGGTTCCAAACAGAAATCCAGGAGATTAAAAATTGCAGTGGTACCTAGGCTCATGAACTTAATTTCTTTCATGATTCTAGTTATGAAGTGAATTGGTCGTGAACTGAATCAAATTTCCCCATAACAGTCAGTGTCACTCAATGTGAAGTTTGCAAATGGAAGCAATATGCTGCCAAATGCTTCTGTTCATTAACTGAATTGTTTTTGAAAAAGAAATTTGTGTACTGAATATTACTGTATATTGAAAGTATGGGCAGCAAAAATGACCAATGTGAGGACAGGATATCAGAATTAGAAGAAAAGGATGCTTTCAAAGCCCATTTTCTTAGAGATATTTTAAAAAACAAGAAGAGAACTTGAAAAATTGATTCAACAGCTGCTAGATGACACAAATAAGACTTAGATTATTTGGAAAAAGTGAAAAAATTGAAAGACAGTACAAAGGGCATGAGAAAGCTGTTTACAGAAATAATAGCAGAAAACTTGATGAATATTGGAAAGGAATTAAACATTCAGATAAGTGAGGAATATAGAACCTCAAATAGCCAAAATCAAAAGAGAAACTTTCCATGTCACATCATAATTAAAATACCAGAAATCCAACATAGGAACAGAATCTTCAAAGCTATTAGAGAAAAACTCACTAGATTTACAGCTGTCTTCTCAGCACAAAGTTTAAAGGCCAGGAGAGCTTATAGTGAAGTGGTTGAAGCCCAAAGGGATAACAACTTCCAACCCAGACTTACATATCCTGCAAAACTTTCTTTCAAAATTGATAGAGAAATAACATCATTCTGCCATAAAGGAAAACTAAAGAAATTCATAACCACCAAAGAAACACTACAAAAAATTCTCTCGTATATCCTAGAAATAGACAATAAAGAGAACAACACCAAAAAGCTAATAGAATGCATACACCAGGCAGGGTGAGCAATTAAGCAGAAGGGGTGTATGTGCGTGTGTGGGAGGGAGATAATCAGTAACAGGAAAATAATGCAATGGCAGGAATAAGTCAATACTTTTGAGTAACAACTGTCAATGTGAATGGTCACTATTCTCCAATCAAAAGACACAGATTGGCAGATGAATCAAGAAACAAAACCTAATGATATGCAATGTACAAGAAACACATTTAATGCAAAAAGAAATAAACAGATTAAAAATCAAAGGATGAGGAAAGAATATTTCATGCAGTGGGAACCCAGAGAAAAGCACAAGTAGCTATTTTAATTTTAAACAGTGGATTTAAAGCCAAAAATGATCAGAAGAGGTAAAGAAGGTTACTACATATTGTTTAAAGGAATATTTCAATAGGAAGAGATAACAATTGTATGCATCAAAGAGATAACATATATGCATCAAACACTGGCACACTCAACTTCATAAAACACTACCTGACATGAAAAATTAGATGAGCAGCAATAGAATTGTAATGGGGTTCCTCAGTATGCACTGTCAGAAATAGGTCAACTATACAAAGTACCAACAAAAAAATATCAGAGTTGAACCAAACCTTCAAACAAATGGACTTGATAGATATCTACAGAATGTTCCATCCAACAATGTAATATACACTCTTCTCAGCAACACATGAGACTTTTTGCATAATAAATCACATGTGACCCCATAAATATGCTTAAGTAAATGCAAAAGAATCCAAAGTATCCTTTGTGTTATCAGAGCACAGTGTAACAAAACTGGAAATCAATGTTAAAAGAAACCACAGAAATTATGTAAACAAAGGGAAACTAAACAATATCCCCTAGAATAATCCATGGGTCACAGAAGAAATTAAGGAAGAAATTAGATAGTACTTGGAATCAAATGGTAATACCAGTACAACATACTGTAACCAATGGGACAGAACATAAACAATCCTAAGAGGGAAGTTTATAGTGTGAATGCTCACATAAGAAAAGCAGAATGAACCAGAACAAATAACCTTGTGATGTACCTGAAAGTCCTAAAAAAATAAGAACAATCCAAATCCAAAGCTAGTAGAAGGAAGAAAATTATAAATATCTAAGCAGAAATCAATGAAATTGAGACTAAAGAAATAATACAATCAATGAATTAAAGAGCTATTTCATCAAAAGAATAAACAAAAGAGTACCCTAGCCAATCTTACCAAAAAGAGAAAAGCAAAGACCTAAATTGATGCAATTAGAAATGAAAATGGTCACTTCATGATGAATAACTAATAATTCAGAAAATTCTTAGTAACTACTTTGAGAACCTTACTCTAATAAAATGGAAAATTCAGAAGAAATGAATATATTCCTAGACACACATGAACTTTTAAAGCTGAAGCAAGAGCACATAAAAAACCTGAATAATCTAATATCATTCAATGAGATAAAAAAGGAGAAGGAGGAGGAGGAGAAGTAGATGAACAAGAAGGAGAAGGAAGAGGAAGAGAAGGAGGAAGAGGAGGAGAAAACTTGCCAACTAAGAAAAGCCCAGGTTCCAGTAGATTTACTTCCAAATTCTATAAGAACTTTAGGGAAGATATAATGCCCGTACTATTCAAATTCTTTAATGAAGTGAAAAAGGAAGAAGCATTTGCAGAGTCATTTATGGAAAGTGGCAATACCCTGGTTTCAAAACCAGAAAAGGGCCAACCAAAAAAGAGAACTGCAGGCCAATCTCTTTCACGAACATTTATGCAAACATCCTCAACAAGATACTGGCAAACAAGATGCAACAAGTCACAAAAGAGGTCATGTATTATAGGATTTATCCCAGGAATGTTCAACTTATGGAAATCAATAAATGTAATACATGAAATACCAGAAATGAGGGCAAAGATTAAATGATCACTCAATTGATGCAGAAAAGGCCTTTGACAAAAACACAATATTCATTCATTATAAAAAGCCTGAGGAAAATAGGTATAGAAGCACCTTATATCAATCTGATAAAAGCCAATTATTGAAAACCACTAGCCAACATCACATTAAATGGGAGAAAAACAGAATTTTCCTTCTAAAGTCAAGAAGAAGACAAGGTTGTCTGCAACAACCATTACTGTTCAATAGCGCTCTTGAAATATTAGCCAGAGCAATCAGGCAAGAGAAAGAATAAAAGGGAGATGTGTAGGAAAGGAAGAAGTCAAATAATCACTGTTTGCAAGTGATGTGATCCTCTACCTAGAAGACCCAAAAAATTCCACCAAAAGACTCCTAGAATTAAAACCAAGATCCATAGTGTATGTTATACAAAGTCAGCACAAAAAAATCAATATTGTTCCTGTACACCAATAATAAACTCATCAAGAAAGAAATTAGGGAATCAATACCATTCACAGTAACATCAAGATAAATGAAATACGTAGGAATTAACCTAACCAAGGAAGTGAAAGATCTTTACAGCAAAAACTACAGTACTCTGAAAAAGGTCAAATAGGAGATCTGAAAATGGAAAGATATCCCCTTTTCTGGGTAGGCACAAATAGTACAGTCATCCCTTGCTATACCATGGTTCATAAATTGCAGCTGTACTATATAGTGGGTTTTTAAAGAAAAATATCTAATTCTGTATCATGGAGTTTTCATTACATTGCAGGATTTTGTGGGATATAGGTATTTATATGATATTTATGATTTTAATTATTTTTGCCTAAAAATTTAAAACAATATAAAAATGTTAATTTAAACATATTAAAAGAATATTAAATCAAAATAAAATACAGTATGTAGTTCATCAGCAGATGAATATTATACTGTGCGCGATGGAAATGCAGTATGCCACCACTGCTTGTGTAAGTTTGCCAACATGAGATTGTACACAGCACACTATTGGCTGATGGAATGCAAGGTGACCAATCACAGCCCTGTGTTCTGTATCCTGGGCACTGATTGGCTCAGTGACCATAGCATTGGTCTGTTTGCTATCCCACACTGTGCCCATATGTTCAGCATCTGTCCCTATCCACTTCACATTGAGTACCCATATAGAATTTTACATGTTGTTAAAATTACATAGGTTTAAGATTGTAGAAAGTGTTTAAGAGCATGTGAAGTATTTGAGAATGTAGGAAAGGTTTACAGGAGTGTGGGATTTATAAAACCTTTACACACACACACACACACACACACATATATATACATAATAAAACAAATATAAATATAACGCCACTACTTTCTGGATTTTTCACCTATCATGGGGGTCTCTGGACTGTAACTCCCATGATAGGTGAGGGATCACTGTTCAAATGGCCATACTTCTAAAACTGATACACACATTTAACAAAATAGCAGTGACATTCCTATGAAATCAGAGAACAGGATCCTAAAATTCACTTGGAGTCAGAAAATATCCAGAACAGCAAAGCAGCGCTGGGCAATGAGAGCATGGCAGGAGGAATCACAATTCTGGACTTCATGCTATAACACAAAGCTACAGTAAAAAAAATAGCATACTATTGGCAAAAAAACAAACGGGAGTCAGTGGAACAGAATAGGCTGCAGAAACAACTCCAAAGACATTCAGCTACCTGATCTTTGACAAGGGGGCCAAAAACTTATGCTGGAGAAGAGAGAGCCTCATTAACAAATAAGTTTGGGAAAACTGGCTATTCTCATGAAGAAGACTGAATCTAGACCCATATCTTGTACCATGTACTAAAGTAAAATAAAAAAGGATCAAACATTCAAATGTCAAAACAATATGTTGGGAGTAATATGTTGGAAGATAAATTAGGTACAATTCTGGAAGATATAGGCGTAGGCAAGGACTTTCTGAACAGAACCTAAGCTGCACAACAAATAAAACCAAGAATCAATAGAGAGGATCATATCAAATTAAAAAGCTTTAAAAAAAAACAAATTAAAAAACTTTTGCATCACAAAGGAAACAATCAAAAGAGAGAAGAGACAATGTACAGAATGGGAAAAAGTTTTCACTACCTGTTCTTCTGAAAGAGGACTAATATCTACACTATATAAAGAACTGAAAAAATTAGATCCCCCAAATAAAAGACCCAATCAAAACATGGGTAGCTGAAATAAACAGATACTTTTCAGAAGAAGAAATAGAAATAGCAAATGAATACATGAAAAAATTTTGAGCATATCTGGCCATTAGATAAATGCAAATTAAAGCAACCTTGAGATTCCATCTTACTCCAGAATGAGTAGCTAACATATCAGATAATAAGAAATGCTGACAAGGATGTTGGGCAAAAGGAATCTTTCTTTATTGTTGATGGGAATATAAAGTAGTGCAACCATTATAGAAGTCAGTGTGGAGATTTCTCAAAAAACTAAAACTATGAATTCTGATTGACCCAGGTAGTCAGGCTCCTTTAGGTATTTTCTTGGGAAAGTTAAAGACATTGTATTATAGTGATACATGCATACCCATGTTTATAACAACTCAGTTCACAATAGCTAAATGTTGGAAATGGCTTACATGTCCATCAACAAATGAATAGATAAAGAAAATGTGGTATTTTTACAGAATGGGATTCTACTATGCCATAAAGAAGGATAAATTTGAATCATTTGTAGGAGACCATAATGGTAAGTGAAGTAAATCAGACATGCAAGCTTAGATATTGCATGATTTCTCTTGTATGAGAAACCCAAAATATAAGTAAAGAGCACAATAAAAGTTAGACAATAGAAAAAAAAAGAGGGAGGAGGGATGTAGGGTAGGTAAAAATATAGCCAGTAGTGAAGGGAGGGCACAGGGAAGTAAAAAGACTGAAGATGTGTTATGTACTTGTACCAACTCCTCATAATGAACATAATTATTATGCCCTCTAAGCATGTATTAATAACAATTAAAAATATATATAAAAAAGATAATGAAGTGAAACAGGCACCAAGGCAAGGACCTGTGAGGACACTGGGAAGTTGGCTATCTGCAACTGAAGGAGAGTTTGTCCTGATACCGACCATGCTGGAACTTTGATACTGGCCTTTCCAGTCTCTGGAATTGTGAGTAAGTACATTTCTTTTGTTTAAACAAAAAAAGTTATGTTTCCTAGGGCAGGCATAAATCAACATTATAGGTTTGCATAAAACATTGACTTTTAAGGGTCCCATCGCCTAACAATCTTGAGAACACTATTATGTGATAAGAACTTTACACTTTAAGTGGAAGAAGGAGCCGGGCATGGTGGTACACACTTGTAATCCCAATATTTGGGAGGCTGAGGCAGGAGGATTGCTATGAGTTCCTGGCCAGCCTGGGCTACACAGTGAATTCAAAGCAAGCCTGAACTACCTAGAAAGACCCTGTCTCAAGAAAAAGAAAAAGAAAGAAAGAAAGAAAGGACCCGGTCTGTGGGATTCCCATGGTCTGTTTTCCAAAACATTTTGTTCTTAAATTATTTGTAAATTTTTCATATTTCATCCCCTAGATTCAGAAAAAGTAAAGTCTGTATTTATAAATACCAATTTATTGAGAAAGCCAAGTATTTATTCTATTGTTTGTGTGGAAATTTTTTTATCTTTCAGACTGCAATTGTATCCCACTCGAGGACATCTGAACACACATAAAATGTAATTTTGATCTTTTTGACTTGAATTACCAGAGCATTTCCTCTTTTATTCCTCTGTATTAGAAGCTCTATTCATGAACCTGTTATGAAATTTAATTTGACTGGAAACATCAACATAACTATTTTAAAGTGTATTTGTACCCCAAATTGCAAATTATAAACACTATTTGCCTGTGGAAATTCAGGTTTCATTTTTCCAGGGAGTGAAATGTGAAGATAACATTTTTAGGGAAATACAAAGTTTTCTCATTTTCCTGCCTCCACATTTAGTTCCTTGCATTCTGAAGCTAAAATATGAATCATTCAGGACATATTGATGGGTTGTGTGGGAATCTTACTTTTTAATCCATTGATAATGATCATTTGAAAGTCATTACCATATATATCTATATATCTTTGATAACACATAATATGTGTGGCTTCTCCATTTCTTGTCATGTAATATTTTCTTTTCTTATTCTTTTTTTTTGCAATTATAAGAAGAGATATCAACAGTTACCCCAGCATTGCTAAAATGGTCAAGTATTGCTGTGTTCTTGCTGATAGAAATCTAAGCAGAATACCCCGGGTGCTCTATCTGAATTACTGGTAAGTTAGTTTACATTCACGAATGATGTTTATATATTTGGGGTTCAGAATGTACTGTCTCTACATTTCTACCCTGGAAAATATTTTGACAATTACTTAAAATGTTTCTTTTTTAAAGCCTCTATTTGGAGATCTGGGAGAAAATAGATCAGGTTGGATAATCAGATTATCTATAAAATATGCTAGTCATATAGCATGTCCTATTTGTTTGCATAAACAGTACATGTATTCATTGCAGAAAAATCCAAAGCCACAGATAATAGGAACAAATTGCTTGTGGCACCTAGAGAGATTACCACAATAAATTATTGTATGCAGCAGAATATATAGTCAGAAACTTAGTTAATAATCATTCTTTTCTTCTTAGAGAAACATTCTTCTTACTTTATGTAAGGAAATGAAGAGAAATTGTGGAGTTGCTAGTGGGTGATTCCTGTATCCACCTGCTGTGCTTGAAGAACCAATTAGTTTCAACTGCGCTTAAGAAGCAGGAGGAATCCGTTCCTGTTGGAGAGTCTTAGAGAAGTTACTGAGACTTGAGGGAGAAATGGGAGACAGGGAAGTAGTCAGACTCTAACCTGGGCTTACTAAGACCAGATTTAAGTCATTGTTCCGGTATTGGTCAGCTTTCTCACTGCTGAGTCAAAAGGGCCCACACCCACAATTTAAAGAAGGAAAGGTTTAATTTAGATCATAGTTTCAGGAATTTAGTCCATGGTCAGCTGGTTCTCAGACAGGAACACCATGGCAGAACAGTGTGGTGGAGCAAAGCCATCCCCTTCACGGTGGCCAGGAAGCGAAGCAGAGAAAAGTGCAAGGAAGAGACACTCCTGCTGACCTACATCCAGCTGGCCCTGCCTAATAGTACACTTAGCCCTCAGTGGGGAGTGTAGTACCCTCATATACCATTCACCGCTGCAGGAGTCTGAATCCAGTCCAATTGTTGATTAGGATTAGTTGGCACAGCTGCTAACCACTGTGTGACTTTGGGTCAGTTAGCATATCTCTGGGCACCAGCTTTCCCATTTATGAAATGAAGAAGATGGGCAAAGGGAGACTTAAAGGTGGGGAGTAGATCACAGGAATCTCTACTACATTGTTCCTACTGACTTAGTTGGGAAGATGGGTGTGAGAAAGCACTGTATTCCTATTCTGTCAGAGTGATGGGGAGAAGAGCGAGACAAGGGAGAAGAGGACCTTTAAAAAGGGCTTAACTAAAAGCCTCATCTGATCTAATATCTTCATTCAGGACCTCACCCTATGCTGTCCCACAGGATGGTCTCCAGCTATGTGCTGCTGACCTTTCAGCATATCCAAGCTGAGATGCACTGTAAGTATGAAACACATTGTAGATTTTGCAAAACTTGTACAAAAATATAAAATATCTCAACAATTTATTTATTTAGCTTTTGGTTTTTCTGAGACAGGGTCTCCTATGTAGCTCAGGCTGGCCTTGAAATCACTGTGTAGTCCAGGCTGGCCTTGAACTCATGGCAGTCTTCCTGCCTCAGCCTCCTGAGTGCTGGGACTATAGGCGTGTGCCACCATGCCTGGCTCTTTTGTGTTTTTTTTTTTTTTTGAGACAAGGTCTCCCTGTGTAATTCAGGCTGGCCTTGAACTCATGGTGATCCTCCTGTCTTAGCTTCACAGAGTGTTGGGATTACAGGTGTGTGCCACCATGCTTGGCTTTCAACAATTTTAAAATATTTATTGAACGCTAGAACAGTGAGTGGATTAAATGAAAATGCTATTATACATTTATTTTACCTGTTTCTTTTAAAATTTTTTAATGTAACAAGTAGAAATTTTAAGATGAGCTATATGGCTCACATTCTATTTCTACTGCATGGCAGTGATCTAGTATATGAAGACAGTGAAATATAAGAAAAAGTCAGTGAAATATACTTAGGGAAAATGTGCAATCACTAATTTCTACATGGGTATGGAAGATTTTAACAATTGTAAGAATGGCCAAGGGAAGCAACTGTCTTCAGAACCTAGATACTAATCAGATCAAAGCAGGAAAATGGGAGTACCTAAAATCTTTGAAGGTAAGGAATAACACTCGGTGTCCTAGTGATGGACAAACCTGAGCTTCCACAGAACAGAGCAGTTCAGAGGGAGTCTGACTGTGGAGAAACATGCCAGTCACACTGCAGTGCTTGCTTCTTTTAACTGAGACTTCCTGCAGACCACGTGCAATTGCATTAAGAAAGAAGGAAGGAAAGGGAAGGGGGTAGGAAGCAGGATGATTTACAAGGCACATTTATGGACTTTATAGATTGACCTCACCAAAAGAAGGAGTTATACAATGTACTCATTGTGTCAATCAGTGATTACAACTCTGATAAACTAAATAGCAACTCTTCTTCCTGGAAAATTTCGCTTACCTCATACTGATGAATCATTTACTTCCAGAAAATAGTACATTTACAGAAGGCTCAGTTTAGTCCCTGTAATTAAATTCTGTTAGCAGCGTAGGGTCAGATTTCATGTTAACACGACAGAAGGGAGACTAAAACTCTAAAACACCCTAAAGCTCTAGCCTTGGCCTTTCATGGTCTTCATCTTCCTAACGTGCAGAGCACCTCTTGATGGCAATACCTCTCCCCTTAACATTTTCTTCTCTGTTGCCCTCTGGTGATGTGAGGTCTGAGGACTTCTGTTATCTCTTCGACCTTTCTCGAAGGGAGCAGTGCAGTACTGATTGAAGAGCAAAGGTTGTAGGCTGTAGCAAACATCTGGGGTAATACTTTACTGTGTGAAGTGCATAGTAGGCTTGCAATAAATTGTAGTAATTATTACTTTATTGCTTTTGGCTGAATATTTTCCTCCAGCCAAGGTTTAAAATTAAGTTCCATTATAATATATTATGGATTACATCTATTCCTTTAATTTCAAATGTTAACTCTTTATTGTCAGATGATTGCAGAATGCATATCTATGGATGCAGAGTGTAAGCATTTTCAATGTTGTCTAGACGTGGCAGGTTGGATAACACACACAGAGGCTTATTTCTTCCAAATCTAGCTCTCTTAATGTCAATGTGCCTCTTCATTTTTTGCCAGGTACAGTGTCATAGATGTGTACCTAGGCCCCCTCCTGTCCTTCCTGCTTCATACACTGCAGACTTTATGAGTGAATGGAGGCCAGAATGCTAATAAATCCCAACACAAGTTGGTATGTCTTTGTCTAAAACTTCTAGGGAACCACAGAAGTCTGATGATGGGGTCAAAATAATGTTCTTTGACTGACACAAATTTGAGAGAGAATGTGTTGACAGGCCTTAGTGGCGAGGTTTTGGGCAGGTCTTAGCTCTTTGTCTTAGCTCCTTTATTTGTAGAATGACCATTGTGGACTTTATCTGAAGACTTCCTAGAGCTACTCAGATGAACTTCTAGAAAGCCACTGGAATGTGTATGTTGATTCTTAATAGACTACAAAATAAAAAGCTATTTATTAGGACTAAATACATGCACAATCCTTGCTTTTTGTAAAAAATTTAACCACAGAGAAAATGAAGATTATTAAAATCACCCTGAATTCTGGTTACCTAGAAATAATAATTTTTCAAAATTTGGTTATAATCCTAGTGGAATTCCTAATAAGAGAAAACAATAAATATTGACTTATAACTTGCTTTTGAAAAAAATTTTAAGAAAGGGTATTTGCCCAGTTGTACAGGCTAGACTTGAACTTTCATCCTCCTGCCTCAGCCTCTCAGAGTGTGGGGATTACAAGTGTGTACTTGAAAAACTCTTTAATATACTACACCAGCTTTCTTTAGTAGTGATTGTTAACTTAGACTAATCTTTTGTAATGGCCATATCACATTGTATTGTGGTTCACTGACACCTTACCATTGTATATTTATTTATTCCTTTCATGATGGACTTGTACACTAGTTCTGATTTTCCACTATTCTGAATAGAAGTGTGATGAATGTCAAGTTGTACCAAAGTGCATACATGTGTTTGAGCACACTCAGATCAGAAGGGAAGCAGACTTATTTTCCCAGGTAGGCGATTAAGAGGCAGTCAGTAGATATACTCTGATAATCAGATTTTCCCTGCAATGTCCCAATTTCCGGTTTGCAATAGATTTGTGCGTTATGATCATTATTTTCCTGAAAGGTAGAAACTTACAGTTAATCATTGTGACTAAAAATTAATTTTGTGCTATTAGAGATGAGAAGGTAAAATTAAGTATCCTTTCCTCAGCTGAAGCTATTACAGTTATTCTAATTAAACCACTCCTGATGCACATGATAAAACATGTATTGGCAACTTATTTCATTTTAATATGAAAGTTTCTTGTCTTTCAGGTTAAATGCTCTTCTTTGTTTTATTTCAGTTAATAATACCTCAGACTTGGGGCTGACACCATCTCTTCTTGTTAAACATTGACTATTATTTTTCATGGTTTGGGTCAGGTGAATGAAAATAAAAGTCAAACATTTCTGTAAGTTAAAAAGATTAACTTAAAAAATTTAAATTCCCAAGCAGACTAGTAGAATGTTATAAAGTAATTCTCAAAAATTTGTTTGGGGAATGAATTGTAGAATATTTTCTCTTTTATCCCAGAACCTCATAGAGTGCTTTGAACATAGTGAGAACTAAATAAATATTTGTTGAAAAAATGAGTGAATGAATGAAACCGTTTTCAATCTGCAGCCTGAATATTGGCAAATATTGGAACCAGTGGAATGAGTTATTTGTACAATTACATAATCTATCTGGATTGTCATAGAATTGATTTTTCTTTCTTTAAATTTATAATGACACATAACAATTGCACAGTGTGATGTTTTAATATATTGTATAGTGGTCAAGTTAAGATAGTGAACATATCCATTACCTCAGACATTTATCAATTTTTTGTGATGATAATAGCCATATCCTCTTTTCCAACTATCTTGAAGTGTATAATACACTACTATTATGATTATCCTAATGTGCAGTAGACCACCAGAGCTTATTTTTCCTATCTTAACTTCATATCCATTGACAAACTCTGTCTTCCTTCTTTCTTATCCTTCCTAATCTCTGTGTGTTTGTCAGCTGTAAGAAAAATACTTGAGATAGTCAATTTAATAAAGAAAATGTTTTATTTTGGCTCACGATTTCTGAGGTTTCAGTCCATGGTCCCTTGGCTGAGTTGCTTTGGGCCTGTGGCTACAAGGCACATTACGGTGGGAACATGCGGCAGACAAATACCCTTATGTGGCTAGAGAGCAAAAAGAGATAACCAGGAACATAAGGCCACACCCCTGATTACCTAACTTCCTTCCACTAGGCCCCATCTCCTACAGGTTTCATCGTCTCCCTATAGCACCTAAGGCTGGGGACCAACTTGTCAACATATAATTTGGAGCACATTCAAGATACAAATTATGACATGCTGGTAACCACTACTCTACTTTCAGCTTCTGTGACCTCAACTTTTTTATATTCCACATATGATAGAGATCATGTGGTATCTGTCTTTCTGTACTTGACTTGACATATCTTTCAGTTCATCCATGCTGTTGCAAATTAGAGGATTTCATTGTTTTTTTTAACTGAGTAGTATTTCAGTGTATATGTGTATCACATTTTCTCTATTCATTCATCGATTGATGGACACTGTAGTCATTTCCATTTCTTATCTATTGTAAATAGTGCTGCAGTGAATATGGGAGTGCAGATGTCTCCTCTACAGACTGATTTCATTTCCTTTGGATGTAGACTCAGCAGTGGGATAGCTGGATCGTGTGGTAGTTCTATTTTTAATTTTTTGTGGAACCTTCCATACTGTTTTCCATAATGACTGTACTAATTTACATTCCCACCAACAGTGTCTAAGAGTTCTCTACATGCTCTCCAGAATTTGTTTTATTTTATTATGTTTTTCTTGTTGTCTTTTCAACAATAGTCACCCTAAGTGGGGTGAGATGATATTTCATGTAGTTTTTGATTTGTATTTCCTTGATGATTAGTGTTATTGAACATTTTCTTTATACATCCCTTAGCCATTTGTATGCCTTTTTCCCCCTTGTACTTAGAAATGAAGTGAATGTTTTTCACTAAACATAATTTACAAGTTTTACCATTCTCAAGATCTGTTGTTTATGAAAGGGTTGGAAAACTGTGCCCTTGAACCAAATTCAAACTGTTGCCTGTTAATACAGCTTGTGTTAAGTATGATTTTTAAAACATTTTAAATGGTTGAAAATAATCAGAAGAGTAATGTTTTGTGACAGGTACAAATTATATGCAATTTAAATTATTGTACAATTTAAATTAAGCATTGGTGTGTTCACTATTTTATATATCATTTATAGTTGCTTTTGTACTGCAGTGGTGAAATTGGGTAGAGTCCCACAAAGTCTGAACTATTTACTGTCTGGTCTTTTACAAAAAAGTGCCAACTCCTAGTTCAGATGTAAAACTGCTTCATGGAGACAGAGAACATTTACTTATGAGCTGTACTGAATGCAAGAGCAGTTAATGACAGGTCATGCTGGCAAAGGGAGGTCAAAATTATATTTTTATTTTGTTAATACCTTCAAAAATTATAGTGGCAGCACATTTTCTTTTCTCTTTCATTACCCATAATTGAAAAGACCAAGCTCATGCAGTGCAACAATGTTACCTGAAATTGCATCAATACAGCACACTGCCAAATGCCCAGATTGCTTAGCATCTCCTTGTACCAGGGCTGACAATTCACCTTTCTCCCTTCTGGACCCCCAGGATTCCCTGCAGGCCCTGCCTGAACTGTAGTCCTCTAGGCTGGCAATACTAGCATTCCCCTGCAAAGTTTGAGACAGGATTTTAAAAATAGAGTCCTTGGATCTTTATTGAAGAATTGAAAATGTTTATCTATACCCTCAATATACGAAATTGTTGAATTCTTATTTCTATTTTAGGTTTGAGATTTTTATTTTTATGAGTTTTATTTTCTTCCATAACAGAAATACTTTTTTTTACCAGATTCCTGAGTGAAACCAAGAATCACCCTGGAAGAAAACAGTTTAATTATTTTTATTCCAAAGCAAAACTGCTATAATGCTGATTATAAACGAGAGAGGGAGGGAGGTTTGAATAGGCGTGTACCCTGTGTCCCTGACATCCCATCATGCCAGGCTTTCTCCAACTTTAACATGCTATTACCTATTGTCTCTGTAGGGTTTTTTACAGAGGTAGAACCAGTAAGATATATGTAGCTGTTATGTTTAATTACTTTATTTTTCCAGGGTTGGCTCCTGAGATTGTTGGGGCTGCTGAGTATGAACTGTGCAGGGTGGGCCAGCAGGCTGGAAATTTCAAGGAGAAATGATGTACTCTTGCACCCAAAGGCAGCCTGAGACAGAAATAATTTCTTTTCAGGGGACCTCAGACTTTGAAGGCCTCAGATGATTGGATGAGGCCCATATACATTGTGAAGTTTGTTAAACTGTTTCACTCAAAGTCTAAAGATGTATATGTTAAGGGTATGCATGACACATGTAATGCCTTTTTCTTTAATGAATTCTGTCAATTTCATTTTTAAAATTAATGGTAGCATGACTTTAAAGTCACAGGAATTTAAAATACTATTGATATATTGAATTTGACTTCTTAGGATCTCTCTCAGTTTAACAAGCTTGTGTAGATTCAGTGAATTTATGAGGATATGATAATATGATAGAAAAACATGACACTCTAGCAATTCATGTTATAATCATGAAACTTGTGGGTATTTTACTTTACACAGTGCTTTAACTATTTTTCTCATTACTGAGATAAAATACCTGATACCTAAAGTTAAAGGAGCAAAGGTTTATTTAGCTCACAGTTTGCAGAGGTTTCAGTCCATAATCATCTGGCTCCAAGGCAGGGTGGCATGGTAGAGGGACAACAGTTCATGGTGGCAGAAGCAGCAAAAGCAACAATGGAGGGAGAGACAAGCCTCTTTCTGTTCCTATACTGTATGCAAGCTGCCTGCTCTAGGGTGGGTATAGCACTCATACCCTTAATCCTAGCCAGAACTATGCCAAATCAATCAGTGGACTGATTTAGTAACCATGTACCCTTGACCCCAGCACCACAAACTCCAGACACAGCCTCTTCTGAAAATTCTGCACCCCCTTATGATTGCATGAGGCTTTGGGGGGACATCTAGACATGACGTATGGCATGGGAAACCAAGGTTACTAATCAACTGACCCTAAAATAGGAAGGTTCTCCCAGATTAACAAAACTGGGCCCATAGTAACCACAAGTCTTTAAATGTGGATGATGGAAGCAGAAGAGGAAGTCAGAATGATAAGATGTGCTGTGGATTGAATGGTCCTCTCTACCTCTGTAAATTCATATGTAAAAGCCCTTCTCTGTAATGTGATGGTATTTGGAGGTGGGGCTTTGGGAGAGAGATAATTAGGTTCAGGTAGCGTCCTGAGAGTAGAATCCTCATGATGGGGTAAGTTCCCCTGAAAGAAGAGACACCACTGAGTTTCCTTCCTGTCTCACAGCTATGTGAAGACACAGTGAGAAGGTAGCCATCTTCAAGCCAGGAAGTGTGCCCTTACCAGAGCCTGACCATGCCTGCACATTGACCTTGGATGTCCCACCTCTGGAACTGTGAAGGGAGATGTCTGTTGTTTAGGTCACCTAGTCTGTGGTGTTTGTTATGGCAGCTTAAACTGACCAAGACATCCTGTGAGAACTTGGCCTAAAATTACTGGCTTTGAAAAGAAGGAAGAAAATCACAAAGTAAGGGAAATCGGCAGTCTCCAGAAACTGGAGAAAGCAAGAGAATGGATGGTTACATGGACCCAGCAGAAAGAAGCACACTTTGTGATACCTTAACTTTTGCTGGTAAGGGAGACCACTCTCATAATTATGCTCTAGAGCACTGTACGATAATACATTTATAACTGGGCTTGGTGCCACATGCTTGTAATTCCAGCACTCTGGGAGACTGAGCTGGGAGGATTGCAAGTTCAAGCTGAACATGGGCAACTTAGCAAAACTCTATGTCAAAATAAAAAGTAAATGTGAAGGCCCTGGGCTCACTCTCCTGGACTGCAGAAAACAAACAAGCCCCAAAAGGAGACTAAATTTGTGATTTTTAAGCCACGAAAGAGTGCAGCAATTTGCCGCAGCAGCAATAGACAACAGAAGCCAGCAGGGCTTAGTAGTTTTAGCAAATTCAAGTGTATTAAATTTCAAGCTGCAGTTATTAAAACTAGAGATAAAGGTGTGTTGAAAATATTTCTAGGGCATGTCTTTTGCAAAACATCAAAGCCTACAATTACTTTTTTCCTGCTGTTTTCAGTGTGGAGCCTTTACTTCAAACACTGCGAAGAGAATCTCATTGGTGCTATTGTTTAAGCATTATGGAATAATTTATAAGGGGGAAGTCAAGATTTTACTTGCAGCTAATTTCTACATGCTGATTGCAGAACAAAAATTGGCTTTTGTGATCTTTTTATTTTAGGTTTTTCTTCTTCAGACAAGGTCTCTCTATGTACTATAGGCTGCTTTGAACTCACTATGTAGCTCAGGCTGGCGTTGAACTCACAGTGATCCTCCTGCCTCAGCCTCCTGTGTGCTGTGATCTCTTGATGTAATTTATCTTCTTGTTCTTCAAAAAAGGCTGAGCGTGGTGGCACACGCCTGTAATCCCAGCACTCAGGAGGCTGAGGCAGGAAGATCGTTGTGAGTTCGTGGCCAGCCTGGACTACAAAGTGAGTGCAAGTTCAGCCTGAACTGCATAGCGAGACCCTGTTTCAAAAAGACGAAAAAAAAAAAGATACAATTTATCTTCTAAGAAGTTCTATCTTTTCCTGGGTTCTAAAAACAGAAAGAAGATAATTGCATAAAATCCAGTATTTAGTTGGGTTTGGTGACACACACCTGTAATCCTAGCTCTCGGGAGGAAGACTGCTGTGAGTTCCAGGCCAGTCTGGGTTACAAAGTGAGTTCAAGGCTAACCCGAACTACACAGCGAGATGTTGTCTCAAAAAAAAAAACAAGACAGTACTAGTGTTTAGTAATGCTATAATTAATAGTCATACTTACTTCATACTAAGGAAATATTTAATTTTTCTAAACACCCTGTGGATTATTTTATCTTACAGATAAAGAAAGAGACGCAGTATTCAAGTGGTGGAGGTGTCAGTTTGAACAGAGGCAGGCTGACTCCTGAGATAGTGGGTTAAACCATTTTATATTGTTATACCTCACAACTGAATTATGTCCTTAACTGCAGGCTTAGCAAAGCAATTTTATTTTTTTTTATTTTCAAAATTTTTAAATTTTTTTTTAGCAAAGCAATTTTAAAAGGAAGAAGTGGGATTCTCAGCAGGATTCTAAAATTATCTATCTATCTATCCATCTATCTATCTGTCATCTATCTATCCATCATGTATCTATCTTCATCTGTCATCTATCTATCATTATCATTTATCCAGCCACCCACTGATCAATCAATCTGCTTTGGTCTGGTTGGAGGAAGAAGATCCCTAATCAAATAAACTGGGTCTAGAAATCATGAAGGAAGTGAACAAAGGCTTTTCTTTCTTTCTACAATCTTTCTTGTTTTCCAAGAGACTTTTAAGAAAAGAGAGTTTATTCCCAAATTTAAAAATAAATTATTCCCAAGTTCCTTTCTTCCCTACTTTCTCTCCATCCATGCAGGGTAGAAAAAGGCTATTTTTGAAGTTTGTCCACCAAAGTCCAGTACATCATCCTGAGAGAACTGGCACAAGTTAATGGGAAGTTCATTAAAACAGAAACTAAAGATACAGGTTCAAAGCCTTCTGTGGTTGTAAAATTAAATGTCTTCAGTGGTGGTTTTCTCCTTTGGAAAATGTGGATACTTATACCTTCTTTCCTGTATTTTTTTGTGGATTAAGTAAAATAACAACATGTGCATAGGGTAGGTGCTCGGCCTTCCCAGGAATATGCTCCCCCTACCCGCTTCCCTGCTCTTTTCTCCTCTCTTCTGCGTTCTAGACCCAGAGCTGCACTCACTAGTTTTGAGCCCTATGGCAAGTTTTTTAATCTCTGTGATCTCTTAATTTCTTTTATCTATAAAAAGAGGAATTTGACTGCCTTGGATAGTACTGTACCCACTGCTCTTTTTTTTTTTTTTTTCCCTCTGCAGTAGATAAAAATGTGTTTATGGGCTTTGAAGACTAAATCACTATTCAGTTAATGACGGAATGTTAATCTTCATTAAGTTCTTTAACTTGAAATTTGTTATGCAATTAATAGCAAAGCGCTTTATATGCATTCTCACAGAGGCACACGGTGTTCATAAATTTGAATTTATTCTTGTCATGTGCCTAACACGCAATCAGGGGCTTCTCACTGCCTTAGAGCAGTACAGTTTGCTTAATGAAGGCTTCCTGTGATCCTTGCCTATGTGTCTAACCTCATCTAACACTTCTTTGTTTCTCTTCACTTTGGTCTTTTAATATTTCACAACATACCAGGACATTCCTTTGTAAGCTGATGTCCATGAACCTTTCCCGCCTTTCCCTCTCTCTTCTGTGGTCAAATTCTCAGCCTTCAAATCTTACCCTAACAATCACTTTGTCCAGGGAGAATTTTGTTTTCTTCGTAGTTTTCTATCCAGCTAGACCAGCTGCCATGCCATCCACACTTGATTCTTGCTCATTACTTTTTCCTTCATGTTATTTTTCTCAATTTCAATTAAATTCTTATTGGATTAATTGTTTGGTATCCATTTCCTTCAAAAGTTAAGTATTGTTGATAACTGACCCCATAGCTTTTAGATATAAAGGTATGTCTGCACTTGGAGATAGGGTGTTTAAAAGGTAATTAAAGTAAAGCGAACTCATCTGGTGTATACGTGGTTTGCTTATATATTGCATTGAATGAATAAAGGATATTTTGGCAAGTAATAAAACTGAGACCTGTACTGAGAATAAGAGGCTAGATAATGTCTTCCTATCAAGCAGATGACCGGTGGCAAAACCAGCTCTTGGATCTAAGACCTTAAAGCTGAGCCTCTTGCTTAAATACATTCTTTTTTACATTTGAGAATAACTGATTTACTTGAAAAGTCTAATAACGTTATCACTGAGACAAGTTTTTTTTAATATTTATTTTTAAATGGCTACATATATATTTACTTTTAAATGGCTAAATACATATTTATATAAATACATAATACATATTTATGTTGTGCAACTTGATGTTTTCATATATGGGTACACTGTAGAATGGCCAAGTCCAATTAACTAACACATATTGTCTCATGTGAGGTATCAGTTTTTTTTTTTTTTTTTGGTTTTTCTCCGGTATCAGGAACCGAACTCACGACCTTGCGCTTGCCAGGCAGGCGCTTTTGCCGCTGAGCTAAATCCCCAGCCCCCGAGGTATCAGTTTTTGACATTGTAAAAAATAGGTCCTGTGTATAACCTCATCTGAAGTTGCCTCAAGAGAAAAATATTTTTAAGAACGTGGTAAGGAGGCAGCATGATGATGGTCCTTCAACTGTTATCACAGGAATGTGAGCAGACAAGGGTAGAAGAAACACTTGTTCCCCATTATTAAAATTAAGGGGCTCCGTAATGGTTCTTCCTACTATAAGAAGTGTGTGAACGGGAATTTCAAAGAGTTCCTAGGTTATTAGCTCAAGATTGTAGTTAGTTGTGGCTTCAACACTTTGTTCTTTCTAAAAATTCTGTAGTAAGTGGTCATCAGCTTACATGTGAATATGCACGATCATCACGCTTGAAAATCAGTCATGCTCCTCTCAACTGCTGAGCCAGGTTCTAAGCTTCAGTTCCCATGTGATCAGTGGTCACACAGGATGATGACACTGGTTTGCTAGGATTATTATAACAAAATAGTATGAATTGGATGGCTTAAACAGACATTGTTTTCCCATAGCCCTGGATGCTACAGATCTAAGTCAAGTTGCAAGTTCGATTTCTTCCGAGGCCTCTCTCATTGACTTGTAGATGGCTCTCTTCTCCCAGTGTGTTCCTCTGTGTGCATGTGTGCTAATCTCTTCTTCTCACAGTGACACTAGTCATAGTGGCTTCCCCCATAAAGGCTCATTTTACTTAATTACTTTTTTAAAGCCCTGTCTCTAAATGTAGTCATCCTTTGGTATGAACTTGGGATCAGTTCCAGGACCCTGCCACAGACACCAAAATCCACAGATGCCCAAATCCCTTCCTTACGAATGTGTATTTTAAATCATCTCTGGATATTTCTAGTACTCAAAGCATACTATGTAGATAGTTGTTCTACTATACTATACTGTTTAGAAAATAATGACAAGAAAAAATGTACAAGTTTAGTTCAGACTGTTTTTTCAAATAGTTTTGATCTTTGGGTTGTTAAATCTGTGAATATGGAACACAAAGATAAAGAGCATATGTTATACAGTCACAATATAAGGTACAGGAGATTAGGACTTCAACAAAGAAATTTGAGAGGGGATGCAACTCAGTCCTTAATAGTGATATTCAAATTAATTAAGAACTTGTTAGCCATAGATCCAGACCTATTGGAACAGATGCTAGCCATAGTTTTGGCCAAGCATTGAGAGCCCTCTGCTATTCTTTAGTTGATAGGATATGGGGTGATAGATGAGCAGGTGCACTGGGGCAGTGGGGGGACATTTAGGTGACTAGGAGTAACTGCTCTTTACCAATTGGTAGAGAACTACTTCAATATTTTTAAAAGAAGTATACTTATTTTAGGGCAGGTCAGATGAATGTCTGCATTGGATGTGTATAAGGGGTTAAGCCATCTATTTTGAGTACAGCAAGTCTGACTCCTTGGAGTCATTGCTAAAGTTGAACTCAGTCAATCAACATGGGGTAAAGAGATCCTATATGTCAAGGTTTGGGGTTTTGCAAAGGGAACAATATAATACAGAACACATATTTTATAAGATTATTTATAATAGTCACCCAAAGAATCATATACAAAACAATGCAAGCAATCTGTCCACACACTAAAGACCAAAGAATCCAGCTCAGGGCCTGAATCCCTTGGTAATGTCCTGCATGAGTCCAACTGAAGACGTAGAGCCCATAACAATGCCTCCCATGAATCCAACTTGCAGCCTAGAGCCCATGACAATGTCTCATGCAGGTCTGTTTCATGGATCTGCACTGTGAAGGCCTAAAGGTCAGTGGTGGAAGCTAGAAAGTCTGTGCCAGTGGGATGAAGGATCTGTGCTAGCAAGCTGAGGGATCGGCACTGGGGCCAGGAAGTGATGCTCAAAAAACCAGGACTCCCCCAAAAAGTACCACAGCCATCCTCAACAACAGTGAGGTCTCAAGTTGCTCCAGCAACTTCCTAACAGCTTCCCAACAGCCTCTCCTCTTCCTCTCCAGGTCTGCCCTTTATGCTACCAGCAGCAACCCTCAGGTGGGGGGGGGCGTCTCCCATACCTGGCACCATGCCAGTTCAGTTCAGCTGGGTGTTACAAGTTGACCACTAGTTGTCAATCTACCACACTACATTCAAAGTACAAGCAGAAAGAATTTCTCTTTTTTTGACTTGCCAGAGTCTTAACGGTTTTCTTCTGAACAGTGGGGTGGCAGGTGAACTAGGAACTGGGGGAAATGCTCACTAAAGGGCAGGCAGGTGCTGAGGATAAGGCAGCTTCAGAAGGTGGTGATGTGTGGGCAAGGTCAGAGGGAAACAGAAGGCTGAGTTACCAGTTAAGATGCTTTTACATGGATTCAAACTTGAGCAGATAAAGGCCATAGTCCAAGGTGGTGAGAAGGAGAGGGGGTGGAGGGAGCGAGGTTGTGGACTCTCTTAAGAGGCTCAAATGATCCCAGTGGCCACCCTCAGCTATTCTAGCAGAGAATATGGCACCAAGGCGGTCCTGGAAGCTAAAATTATAAGTGTTGTATTTTCCCTTATCTCAGTTCAGGAGCAGAGCCTGAGGTCAAATTTTGGTTCCTCCAAGGCCCTGCATGGGGACTATGCCTCCTAGAAGGTGTGAAAAGTGACAGAAGACTGAATGAGATGTGTCCCTTACATCAGCTACTTTCAAACCGGAAGATTGTGAGTGTATTGGAGAAGAGAGGATTGGTGATGTCAGGGGAGATGGTACAGATTTGAGGTAGGCAGGGGCCCATAAAAGCATTTGTGTGCTGATCTAAGGTGCTCAGAGGCAAACATTAAAAATTTGGTTACCTATTATAATACAGATCAAAATAAATTAATTTAAAGGAAATTACAATGTAAATAACAGTATAAATGGAATCCAGATATGGCAAAATCTTGAAGATGGTATAAAAATCATCAAAGTTTAGGAATTTCTGACAGAGTGTAATCAGAAAACATTTGACTAGGAATCTGAGTCGGGAGACTTGTGTTCTTGTCATGAAGTTTATCTAGTCTCATTATTTCCCTCACTCAGCAAATATTTATCAAAATTGTACTACACATTAGCAAAGAAGTGACTGTGTGGTTAAAATAACTTATTACTGGAGGGAGAAATAGGCTTTTGAAAATTTTTTTGCATAATGATCTGGTATTTCATTTTAAATGCTTTTGAGTAATGAGTCTCATTTCAAAAGATCACTAGAGTAGATTTAAATTAAAGTGAGGTATTTCATTTCTCAACAAAATAGGAAAATGAAATGAATGTTAGTAGATGAAGGCATTAAAATCAGAAATAGGAGGTGACCTTTTTCATTTAGCAACATGAACGATAGAAAAATCCACCTTTAACCTGATCTTGTTTATCCAGTGCTGGGAATACGTGTGGTTCCTCGCAAAGTGAAAGTAGAAATGACAGGGTCCTTTCCCAGAGCAGCTCAGACCTGAACATTGCTGAACAAAGCAACAAAGCAGAGCAGAATACAGCATAATTGAGTGGATGTGATAGAAGAGGTCTTGCTAAAGCAGTGCGCTGAAAGTGTACGAAATGAGCTATTGAAACAGGGAGGCTGGGGCAGGGAAGGTAGGAGGAAGAGCATGCTCTAGATTTCTCAGTGGGAAGAAATAATAAACGTGAGGTGAAGAGGACACAGAAGGGTGAATCAGGTGTGCATGCACATCAAGAAACTACTCAACAAGAGTCTATTTAACATGATTCTTTTTTTCCCTTGATATTTGAAGACCGGCTGTCTTAGTCTATTTATGCTATTTGCAACAAAGTACCTGAGACTGGGTATAGTAGTACTTCGGTTCACAAATCCTTTTCTTTGTGGACAATTTAGTTCATTTGGTAAAATTTTGTTTTTGTTTGTGAACTCTGCATTGGGTGACAAACACAACCATGGCATCTGTCCTGCAGGAACATGAATGTGGAATGAATTAAGTTCATGAACCAAGACACCACTGAAATTTGTACAGAAATCTATTTCTTGTGATTCTGGAGGCTGGGAAGTCCAAGATCAACACACAAGGATATGTGACTTTGGTGAAAGCCTTCTTTCTGTGTCTGTACACGGTGGAAGGAGCCAAAAGGGCAGAGATGAATGTGTCCTGCCATAGCAGAAGAGATAGTAAACTTCTTCTAACTCTTTTGTTTGGTTGCCAGTTCCCTCATGTGGGCTCTATTCTCAAGAGTTAACTGCTGAAGAGCCCATCTCTTAATACTGTAACACTGAAATTTAAGTTATAACATGTGAATTAAAGAGGCATCCATACAGTCAAACCATAGCACAGAGCTCTTGGAATCTTCTTGTCCCAATATGTCCCAGTGAACACAGATTTCTCCATGTTTGCAGATGAAATATTAGAGGGGGCAACTGGTATACTTCTGGGAGGTTTGGTTGGTTTGATTAGTAGAATCCACAGGTAGAGCTTTGCAGTACATCCAGGTGTGCGTGGTGAGTCAATAAATGCTGTGAAAGAGGCAAAGGTATCAAAGTCCTTATGAATGTTTCTGGCAGTGACCACATAGCCCTGAATATGGACAGTTGCCTGGTGGGTCCTTTGCCTTTGCCTAGCAGCATCATCTCCACGACTCTCTCCTGCTGTACCATGGCTCAGGGTTAAATTATCATGGTGTCTCTTCCACTGGGGCTCCAGCTTCTCTAATTTTCTCCTACTTTGAGTCATAACAATAATAACAGCTAATATTTCTTGAGTATTTAGTATCTGCCCAGCACTGTTCAAAGTGCTTCATCACAAAGTAGTAGAAAACTCCACTTAAGACCTGACAAAATGGAGGCTCAAATGGGTTAAGTGATTTGATAGGGCCTAGAGCTGATAAGTGGTAAGAATGGAATTTGAACTCAAGCTTTCCTGTTCCTGGCCTTCTTTTTAACCATCTTATAATCCTGCCTCCCAGGACGCCTCATGGAAGCTAGAGGGAGCTGTGGGGAGAATCATGGGATCTCAGTCAAAGTTGTCTCAGCATCACCTCCTCTTACAGCCACACCCCCTAAAAGCCAGCATCCTCTGAATGCTCCCCTTACAAATTGTCAGTTTCCTCCTCCTCAAACAATTGTGGTGACCTGGAATGTGATGCCACATGAGGCAGCCTAGTCTATTTTTAAATAGCTCTATTGTCACCCAGTTTTTCCATATTTTGAGTGAAAATAATTTCTCTCCCTAATTTCACCTACTTGTCCTAATTCTGTTTTCTAGAACTCTACCAAATCAGACTTTTCTTTCTTCTGATGCACAAACCTCTAAATATTTGATGACCCAAGGGCATTTGGAACAGTTTCTTACTACACCCCACCCTTCTTTCCTTTATGTGCAGCAGAAACACAAAATTTCATTCTCTAAATGTGACGGCCCTTTGCATTCGTTCCTGTGAATGGCTTATTATTTGTGCCTATTGGCCCAGATTGACACACACGAAAGACTGGTTTTGTTCTAGTGTATTTGATTGAAATATTAAGTGGACTGCTATACAGTCTGCAGAGTGTTTGCTTTTGAACTTTGGTCACTTGCGACGCTGTCTTCATACTTGGAGCTGTTGGCTACCTAGGACTGAACCGTTAAGCCAAATCATATGTACCTTCACAACTCAAAATCAGCAAGAGAAAAATGGAAGACAGTATAAATACACTTTTGTGAAGATGGAGGGCTAAGATGCAATAAAAGCGTGAGGAAGCTTGGGGCTTCACAGGGAAGACCTTGAAAGAGATGAGGAGGCTCCTGGGATGGGCCTGCGGGATGAAGCCTGAGGCATTAGAGACTTGCAGGACAGGGAGCTGGAGCCACCAAGGGAAAGACCAAGCTAGAATACATTTGACAGTTCACTCCCACTCTTTGCTCCTAATCCTCAACCACAAACTTCATCTGCAAACATTTACTGATGCTGCCAAACAGTGGGGAGAGATTGGTGTACAAAGAAGGTGTCAGCAGTCTTTGGGGCCTTAAAACCACAGATTTTTTCCTACATACTCTGTTCTAAAATTAATCTAGTTTCTGCCTGCCCCAGGCTGATACAATGTTTTTAGTTATTTAAGGTACAGCGTTTACCCTCCACGATTAGGCTTTCCTTTGCTCTTCCATTATAAGAGCTAACAAAGTGTTCCCCTGTTTGTATCTTTGAAAGCTGTGAGTGGACATTACCATTAGCTTCTGTCCAACTGCTGCTAGGTTCTTCAGAATTTTATAGGCTGCACTGTGTATCCAACACATTGTTGTGTTTAGTCAGGGAAGGTGGGCAAAATTTGAGATACTCCTGTATCACCAGGGAAATGGAAAACCCACACTATGGTCATGGATCTATTAGAATACTTTGGCTTCTTCGTATACCTCATGCTATTTGATGACTTTCCTTCACTAATATTCCCAAAGCTTACCATGATCAAACCCAGAATATTTAGTCTATCATGGTACAAGTGATAAAAAATGATTGGAGATGAAAGGGACATTATGGTGAAATAATCAAAGAAAAAGCATTTCAGTCATGCATAGGTTTTGAACTTGTATTTTCCACTCTACAGGCGTTGGTTGGTGCAAATTTCTCAGGCATGACACCATGTTCTTGCATATCTGGATAAGAGGACCGGGCAGAAGACAGGAGAGGAGAGAGCTATCTAACCTTCCTCCGGGGATACAAGAATGCTTGCCCAAGTCATTCTGTTATTCATATATGCTGAGTTTGACAGTGCAATACTACCAGTTATGGGAATGATGAAACAAATATTTTAGTCAAATAATACAAGAAAAATAACAAACATAATTTATTGGAAATGATGTCTCTTCAAAAATTGTTTTGTTTTTAGTTTTTATTTTTATTGGTGCATATTTGCACCACATAATGTTTACATTCCTTGTGGGGAGTTAGTGCATGTGCATAACCAATCTTAATTCCTTTTCTCATCCCTTTCTCCTCCCCTCCCTTCCCACCTCTTTCCATCTCTTGATTCCCTTCCCATTTGCAAACAATCTATCTCTCTATTTACTAATATTTATATTTTGTTTTGCTCTATTTTAGATACTTGGTTTCTCACATAAGAGAAACCATGCAGTGTTTAAGCTCATGTATCCAGTTTATCTCATTTAACACTGTGATCTCAAGGTGCATCCGTTTTCTTACAAGTAGCTGAAGTTTATCCTTTATGGTAGAATAGTACTCCGTTGTGTATAAATGTACCACTTTCTTTACCTATTCATCTGCTGATGGATGTGTAGGCTACTTCCAAGATTTAGCAATTATGAATTGTGCTGCTATAAACATGGGTATGCAAGTATCACTCTAATGTGATGTCTTTAACACTTTCTGGAAAATATATAGAAGGGGAATAGCTGGGTCAAATGGAATTTCAGGGTTTTTTTTAGGGAACTCTACACTGAAGTCTATAGTAATTGTACTAATTTATATTCCCACCAACAGTGTAGAAGGGTTCTTTTTTCCCCTTCATCCTTGTTAGCACTTGTTATTATTTGACCTCTTGATGATAGTCATTCTTTCTGGAATAAGATGGAATTTCAGGGTTTTAATTTGCGTGTCTTTAATGGCCAGACATGTTGAAATTTTTTTTTGCATGTGCTTATTGCCTATTTGCATTTCTTCTGAGAAGTTTTTATGCATATCAGCCACTATTATTGGACTGGGAATTTTATTTTGGGGATTTAACTTTTTTCAATTTTTTTTTTTTGTACCAGGAATCAAAATCATGACCTTGTGCTTGCCAGGCAGGCGCTGTGCTGCTGAGCTATATCCCAGGCCAGGGGATTTTATTTTTGTTAGTTTTTAAAATATATTCTAGACACTCTGTCTAAGGAATGGATGGCAAAATTTTATTCCCATTCTGTAAGCTGTCTCTTCACTTGGTTGGCTATTCACTTTGCTGTACAAAAGATATTTAATGTAATATAACCCATTTGTTGATTACTGGTGCTATTACTTGTATAACTGGGATTCTGTTTAGAGAGTCCTTGCCTACATTATGTCTTCAAGAGTTTAACCTATTTTATCTTCAAGCAGATTCAGTGTTTTTGTTTTAACATTTAGATCTTTGATCCATTTTGATTTTACTACTTTAGGACATGGTGAGAAAGATGAGTCTAGATTTAATCTTCTGCATATGTATAGAGAGTCTCATTTGTTAATGAGACTGTCTTTTTATGTTTTTGGCCCCATTGTTAAAGATCAAATAGTGAATGTGCTTGGGATTGTTTCTGCAGCCTCTATTCTGTTCTTTTGATCCAAATGTCTGTTTTTGTGCCAGTACTTGCTGTTTTATCACTGTAACTTTGTGATACAACTTGCAGCTCAGAATGATACACCTTTTGCTTTGTTCTTATTCTTCAGGGTTGACTTCTCTGAGCCTCTTCTAGTTCCATATGAATTTTAGGACTGTTTTCTTTAGTTCTGTGAAGAATGCTACATGTATTTTAAAAAATTAAGTTTATTGGTACATTTTAGGTATACATGATCAAATTCATCATAGGGAATTTGTACTTGCATATGTTATATCTTGATTCTTTTCCCTCCCTTCCCGTACCCTCCCTTAAACCTCTCTTCCCCTACTTATTTACAAAAGCTTTGTTTCCATTTTCCCTTCATTTCTTATTTTTTCCTCTCCCTTCCTTCCTTTCCTCCTCTCCCTTTCCTAGCTTCTCTTCCCATTTGGATATTTTCTTCCTATTTCATAATATCTATTATACATTGTGGTCCTTATTTACACTTTCAGTTTTTCATAATAGAGAAACAATGCAGTATTTAAGAATGTGTGTCCGATTTATTTCACTTAACACTATGTTCTCAAAGTGCATCCATTTACCTAGAATTGTCTCAAGGTTATCCATTTTGATGGCAGAGTGGTGCTCCATTGTATAAAGAAAACATATGTTCTTTATCCATTCATCCATTGATGAGCATTTGGACTGTTTCTAATATTTAGTTACTATAAACGGTACCACTATAAACATGGGTATTCATATATTGCTGTGGTATGATGCTTTTAATTTTTTTGGGAAGATATAAAGAATGGGACCAGCTAGGTCAAACTGAACCTCTAGTTTTAGTTTTTTGAGGAATCTCCACACTGATTTCCATAGTGGTTGCACCAGCCTACATTCCCACCAAGAGTGGAGAAGGGTTGTTTTCCACCAAGATTGGAAAAAGGTTTTTTTCTCCACATCCCCACCAAGCATCTGTTACTGGTTAATTTCTTGATAACAACCATTTGTTTTGGGGTGAGATGGCATCACAGCATTGTTTTAATTTGAATCTCTCAAATGACCAGTGATGTTGAACATTCTTTTATATATTTGTTTGCCATTTTTACTTATTCATCTGAGAAGTGTCTAATCATTTCAGATGCCCATTTCTGGATTGGGTCTTTGAATTTTGGGGGTCTGATTTTTTGAGTTCTTTATATATTTTAGATATTAGCCTTTTGTCTGAGGAAGAGCTTGCAAATATTTTTCCCATACTGTGCATTGTCTGTTCACTCTGTTGGTGATTTCTCTTTGTGTGCAAAAGCTTTTTAATAAGATGAGATCCCAGTTGTTGATTCTGTGCAATATTTCCCATGTGGTCTGCATTTTGTTCATAAAGTCTTTGCCTACACCATAGTCTTCAAGAGTTCTACCTATTCTATCTTCCAGCAGGTGGTGTTTCTATTTTACTATTTAGATCTTTGATCCATTTCACATTTAGTGTAGTGCATGGTGAAAGATATGGATGTAGTTTTAATCTTCAGCATGTGGAAAGCCATTTTTTCCATTTAATCATTTATTAAAGAGGTTGTCTTTCTTCCAGTGAAGGTGTTTGGCTCCTTTGTCAAAGGTAAGGTCACTGAGTATGTCTGGAGTTGTTTCTACATCTTCTAATCTGTTTCACTGATTCTTGGGGCTGTTTTTTGACAGTACCATGCTGTTTTTATCACAGTAGCTTTGTAATAATTTCAGGTGAGGGATTGTGATGCTCCCTGACTTTTATTTGTTGCCCAGGGTTGCCTCTTCCAATTCCAAATGAATTTTTTTCTCTAATTCTGTGAGATATGCTGTTGGAATTTTGATTTTATTTCATTAAATCTGTATAACAATTTTGCAAGTATGGCCATTTTTCACTATATTAGTTCTTCCTACTCAAGAACAAGGTATATATTTCCATTTTATGATATCCTCTTCAGTCTTTTTAGAGTACTGTATTTTTTGTCACAGAAATCTTTTCTTTCTTCATTAGATTCATTCATAGGTATTTCATTTGTTATGCTATTATTTAATTGCTGGCTTTGCCTGGTGGATTCATTCTGTTGGCATTCATGGAATATTGCTTCCCTTTCAATTTCAGTAATGAGTTTGAAAAATAGTAGCATTAGATATTTTCTAAGTTTCTTGAGGAATCCAGCAGTGATTCCATCAGGTCTGGCCTTTTTTTTTTTTTTATAAGTTTTTAATTACATCTTCAATTTAATGGACTGATCTTGGTTTACTTAAAATTTTTACATCTTCTTGATTCAGATTTGGTAATACATATGTATCTAGGAATCTGCCATTTCTTCTATGTTTTCTATCTTATTAGAATATAGGTTCTTGAGTAGATATTGATGATCTTCTGGATTTCTATAATATCTTTTGTGATTTCACCCTTTTCATTCCTGATGAATTTGATCTTTTCTTTCCTTTTTGATAAGATTGGTTTAGAGCTTGTCAATTTTATTTAATCTTTCAAAGAGCCAACTCTTCTTTCATTGATTCTTTGTATTCTTTTCTTAGTCTCCGTTGCATAAATTTCTGCTCTTCTCATTATAATTTCCCCCATCATATGAATTTTGGGATTGATTCGCTGTTCTTTTTCTAGAAGCCTGAGGTTCAACATTAAGTTTTTTTATTTGAGCTCACTTGGTTTTTCTGATATGGATATTTACTGCTCTAAATTTCCCTCCTACCCATTGGTTGTTCAGGATGGTGTCATTTAATTTCCATGTATTTATGAAGCTTTTGTGGTTTCTTTTCCCATTGATTTCCAATTTCATTCCACTATAGTCTGATAATATGCATCGGTTAACTGGGATAATTGCAATTCCTTTGCATTTACTTAAGTTTATTTGATGAAGTGATATGTGGCCTATTTTGGAGAATGACCCTCATGCAGCTGAGAAGAATGTGTATTCTGATATTGTGGAGTGAAACACTGTGTAGAAATCTACTAAGTCCATTTATTCAAAAGTTTGGTTTAGTTCTAATACTTCATCACTTATTTTTTTTTTTTTTTTTTGTCTAGTTGATCTATTTGTGAGAGTGGGGTAGGAGGTCTCCCATTACAATGATCTTAGTGCTTATTTGATTTTTTTCCATTAATATTTGTTTTATATAGTTGAGTGCACTGCTATTTGTTGTATATATATATGTATGACTGTTTTCTCTTCTCTTAGATTTTTCACTGTACAAAGATATAGTGATATTCTTTGTCCCTCTTAATCAGTTTTGACTTAAAATCCACTTTGTCTACATATAGAATAGCTTCCCTTTCTTTTTTTGGCTTTCCATCACATGGAGTAGTTTTTTCTCTCCTTTGACTTTCAGTCTATGAATTTCTTTTTGAATTAAATGTATTTCCTGTATGCAGCAAATTGTTGGATCTTGCTTTTTGATCCATTCTACCAGTCTGTTTCTTTTGATTGGTAAATTGAGACCATGAAGATTGATCGTTATAACATATGTATTGACTCATCCTTGTCATGTTATTTTCCTTCTGTTGGCTTCCTTTACTCCACCTCCCTTTACTTCTTTGCTGGCTGTGCCTGATGGATTCATTCTGTTGGCATTCATGGAGTTGTAATCCTTGTTGTCTCTTTCTCTATTGTCCTTCAGAGTATTCTGGAGTGGTGGTTTTGTGTTTACGAATTTCTTCAGGTATTCTTTTCATGAAAGTATCTTATTTCTTTGTCAAATTTGAGAGATCATTTTGAGAAGTGTATCAATCGTGGTTGGAGGTTGTTTATTTTTAGGGCTTGAAATACCTCATTCCAAGCTCTTCTTGACTTGAGGATTTGTGTTGGGACATCTGCTGTGATTCTAATGGAATTTCCTTAATGGTGATTTGTTTCTTTTCTCTAACATCTTTTTATATTTTGTTCTTCTGTTGAATTTCTGGAACCTGACTATTATATGTCTTGCTGTTGATTTTTTTGGATCATGGTTAATTGTACATGCCTCACTTACCTGTATAATTCTTTTCTGTAGGTCAAATTATTTTTCCCTGCCACATACAAAATTATTTTTGTATGTCAAATTATTTTTCTGCTATGATAGTTGTGAACAGGTTTTTTATGTCATTTGTTTTTTCACTGAATCTAATCAGTCTTACGTTATTCTTCTTTGCATCATCCAGCAGCTGCTGGATTGATTTCTCATGATCCCTGACTATATTTAAGAAATCTTTCTTTTCATGATCACTAACCACAATCTTATCCTCTATATTTGAAATTCTGTCCTCACATTGGATCATTCTGCTTATTTTGGTTATTAATTCTAAGAGTCTGTTGATAGAATTAATTGGGTCTTCTATATAGAGAACCATGTAATCTGATAATTTAAATAGATGTCCCTTTTATTTCTTTTTTTTGCTTGATTGCTCTGGCTAGTATTTCAATACCTGTATTGAACAGTAGCACTGATAGCAGGCATCCTTGTCATGTTCCTAATTTTATAAGGAAAGCTTTCAGGTTTTCTCTATTTAGTATGTTGTTGACCATGGGTTTCTCCTAAATTGCTCTTATTAGCTTGAGGTAAAGTCCTTCATGCGTTTCTTCAGGGTTTTTACCATGAATGAATGTTACATCCTGTCAAAGGCTTTTTCTGCATCCACTGAGATGATCACGTGGTTTTTGTCCTTGTTTCTGTTTGTGTAATATATTTCACTTATTGATGTTGAACATACCTGCAGTGCTGAGATGAAGCCTACCTGGTCATGATGTATGACCTGTTTAATGATTTAGTGCAGCCTGTTTGCCAGCAGTTTTTTCTTTTTGAGACAGAGTCTTTCTATGTAACTCATGCTAGCCTTGAACTCACCATATAGCCCAGATTGGCCTCAAACTTACAGTGATCCTTTTGCCTCAGCTTCCTGAGTACTGAGACTGCAGATGTGTGCTACCATACTTGGCTTGCCAGTATTTTGTTGAGGATCTTTGAATTAGTGTTCATTAAAGATATTAGCCTATGGTTTCCTTTCTTGGTTAGGTCATTTTCTAGTTTTGGAATTAAGGTAGCACTAACTTCCAGAAATCATTCTGGTAGCACTCCTTCTATTTGATATCATTAAAGAGTTTGATGAGTATCATGTTAGATTTTCCCTGAAGTTCTTGTAGATATCAATGGTGAATCTGTCAGGACCTGGCCTTTCCTTAGTTGCTAGGCTTTTTACTACTTCACTCTCACTGAATGATATGGGGTTTTTCAAGGTTTTTATAAATTCTTGGTTTAGTTTTGATAATTCATATCCAAGAGTCTATCCATTTCTTCTGTATTCTCCAATTTCTTTGCTTGTAAGTTTTCAAAGCAGTTACTAATAATATGGATTTTAGCAGTGTCTGTTGTGATTTCACATTTTTCATTTCTAATTGCATTGATTTGGGCCTTCATTTTGACAAGATTGGTTAAAGGTTCATCTACTCTGATTTTCACTAGAAATAAACAGTTCTTTATTTTTTGCATTTAAAAAATCTTTTGCATTTTATTGCTACATTTTAGATATACATGATAATAGCATTCATCATAGGGAGTTTGTACCTGTATATAATTTATCTTGCTTCTTCTTTTTTTCCCATCCCCTTCTCCTCCTTTGAACCTCTCTTCCTCTCCTTATAGTTCATTCTTTTTTTGTATCAGTTTTATTAATTTCTGCTCTAATCTTTACAATTTCCTACTTTGTATAGCTTTGAATTTTATTACTGTCATTTTTCTATGACCTTGAGATGCAGCAGTAAGTTATATATTTGGGCTCATTGTGTATTTCTGATATGGGCATTCACAGCTATAAACTTCCTTCTTAGGACTCTTTTTCTTGTTTCTCCCTAGTTCTGGTATGTTGGTCTGGCATTATCACTGGTTCTAGGAACTGTCTAATTTGTTCCTGGATTTATTCTGTGACCCATTGATTATTTAAGAGACTATTGTTTTAGTATCTATGTTTTTTCATAATTTTTTGTGATTTCTTTTGACGTTGATTTTCAGTTTCAATTCACTGCGATCTGATAATGAGCATGGGACAATTTGAACACTTTGGCATTTACTTAAACACGTTTTATGACATAACATTGTTCTATTATAGAGAAAGTTCCATGTGCTGCTGAGAATGTGCATTCTGTTTTGTTGGGTGAAACGGTCTGTAGCTATTAAGTCCTTTAGTTTGGATGTTTAATTCAACTCTGATATTTCTTTGTTGATTTTTTTGTTTAGTTGATGATATTTGTGACAGTTTGGTATTGGTATCCTCACTATACTTGTGTTGGTGTTTATCTGATCTTTATGTCTAGCTATTTTTTTATGAAGATTAGCGTGGTGTTGTTCGGTGCATATAAATTTATCATTGTTACTGCTGCCTATGAATTGTTCCCTTAACCAACAGGTAGTGACTTTCGTTGCCCCTACTGATCAGTTTTGCCTTGAAATTCACTTTGTCTGAAAATACTGTATTTATTATTGCTTTTTAGGGTCGTGTTGCAATGTTTCACTGTCTTGATTTTTAGTCCATGAATTTCTTTTTGGGTTAATGCATTTGTTGTATACAGTTTACTCCTGCATTGTGTTTCTTGATGCATTATTCTGCCAATCTGTGTCTTTTGACTGGGGAATTGAGGCTGTGCATATGAGCTTTTTTCCCCTTTCATATGAGCATTGTTACTGAAAGGTACTGACTTGTTCCTGTCATTGCATTATTTTCCTGTTGCTGATATCCTTCTTTTCTAACTATCTGCTTAACTGCTACTACTGCCTGGTATATTCATTTGATTAGATTTTTTTTTGGCATTGTTACCTATGTTGTCTAGTTCTAGGATATCTTTGAGAATTTATTTGTGGTGCTGATTTGATGATCATAAATTTCTGGAGGTTCTTTTGTCATGGAAATACCTTCTTTACTCATCAATTTTGAAAGATAACTGTGCAGAATATATTAGTCTTGGCTGGAAGGGTTTTCTTTTTTAAGGCTTGAGACACTTCTCTCCAAGCTCTCCTGGACTTTAAGATTTGTGTTGTGAAGTGTGTTGTAATTCTAATGGATTTATTTTTGCATGTGATTTGATTTTCTGTAATATCTTTTAAGATTCTGTCCTTATGTTAGATTTCTGGAATTTTGACTTTGATATGTTGTGGAGAGGTTCTTTTCTGATCCTGGCTGTTGGGGTTATATATGTCTCACTTATCTGTACATTTAGGTCCTTCTCAAAATTTGGAGTGTTTTCTCCTATTATTTCTTTAAACAGTTTCTTTATGCCTTTTGTGGTGTCTTCTGATATTTCACTAATTGCACTTAATCTTGGATTAGTCTTCTTTATGTCATCTAGCAGCTGTTGGATTCATTTTTTATATTCTCTTATTTTCAAAGTATCTCTGAATAATTGGTCATTGACATCAGCCCTTTCTTGTATCTCTGATACTCTGTCCTCATATTGTTCACATCTGCTACCCATATTTTCAATAGAGATTTCTGTTCAGCAGCTTTTCATGGACTCAAATTCTTTGCTAAAGTGGTCACTCATGATTGTTTTGTTTAGCTCATCTTGTTTTTATTAGCATCTTCCGTAAACTCACTGTGGTTCTGTTTATTAAGTCTATTATCTGTTTAGTTACATTGTGTTTGAGCTTGCCAAGCATCTTATTGATCTTATCATTTTGAATAATTCATCTATATGACTTTTGATTTCCTCCCCCTCAATTCCCCAGGGATCAACTTTGCATAGTTGGGATTTCTGGAGTCATTTTGCTGTTTTATCTTCTCATGTTTCTACTATTGTTGTTGTGTGTGTTTGTGCTGAGGTTTTGCTGGTGTTTACATTGAAAAGTTTTCGTTGCTAGTATGGAGATCTGTTTAGTTAGGTTCTGCTTTTAATGATGCATTCTTGGCATAGCTAACTATAGGTCTTTGCTTGTATCTCAAGATCCAACTACCTCTGTTAATTCAAGAGGTGAGGATGAGTGTACAGTAGTACTTTGGTTAACAAACAATTTGTTCTATAATTTTGGAAAGATGGCCATGTTTGTATTTGCATGGGAGAGATGACTGAGGTTATGTTTGCCCCTGACATAGAGTTTGCAACAAAAACAAAATTCTGCCAAATTTTGCCAAGGTACCATTGTAATTGGCCCAGCACCTGGTTTTCTGGAATAGACCACAGTACAATTAATAACATAAATGTGATTTGGATATCGGCATGTAGGAAAAAAAAAACAATTAATAGCAACAACTATTTCATCCTGGAAATAGCAATATTAAATTCACAATCATAATAAGATCAAAGACAAAGTGGATACTGACATACCATATAAATCCATAGTATAGCACCCTTAACCATAGAAGAGAGATCTATAATTATTGTATGAACACTAAGAATAACCAAATATTTATATCAAGTATATATCTCCTAAATGCAACAATTATACCTCCTCTAACTGTGGAAGAAAATTTAAAAGTAATAGAATAGCATAGAGATAACTATCTAAATATTTATAAAGCTTAATGGTTCTACCTGTAAAGATAAAGGCTGTGGGTATGAGAGAATTAAAAGAAGAGAGAATTAAAAGAAGAAAAATTTGAAAACTTAAGCAACTGGAAATGAGAAAGAGGGGAGGAAAGTGAGATAAAGGATCCTACTAAAGAATAAAGGTAAATTAATAGAATTCAGAATAGGTAACCAAAAAGGACAAAGAAGGAAAAGAAAAGAAAAACAAGACAAAAAGAAAAAAATAAGAGCTTTTTAAAAACTTAAAAGGAAAAGGAAATAAAAAAGAAAAAAGGAAAAACCCACATCCCTCCAAAAAAAATCAATGAAGAAGGGAAAAAATTGAGTTAAAAATAAATAAGTAAAGAAAATTACTACCTCTCAATCTTTGAATGAGTGGTTTCTTTCCAGGATCTGCATTCTTGAAATCCAGCAAGTTATAGTTTTCTGCACCTAGCTTTATGGCTTGTGAGTCTGAAGTTCCAACTGCTCCACAGGCCCCACTGTCCATGTCTTTGCTTACATTAGTAGATGGGGACAGCAATCACACCACTGACCTGTGCTGGATGTAGGCAGTAGGAAGTGGGTTCAAGCAGACCATCTGAACTTATTGCCAGCAGTTTCAGAACCAGCCACCTCTAAAAGTTACACATGCCAGACTTAGCTTATCACCACAGAGGCAGGGGGTCTGTATCCTTTCTTGCTTGAGCTCAAACTTCTCAGGGGAGTCTATGTCTAGCTTGCGCTGTCTCAGTCTCCTAAGACTTTCTTTCACCCAGTCACGATGGGAGGGTAATACTGGAAACCCTGAAGTAAAGTTGTTTTGTAGTTGTTCTGTGGCTCAGTCTTTAACAATCAACCCCTTCGGAAAATAGCTCCTGATTAAACACTTCAATCTGGTGGGCCCTGCATTGGATTTCTTCTCCAGCTCTACCTTGGCTTGCAAAAGAAAGCACTTTTGGAGTAGAATCTTATATTATTTTTGAGGTTTACAACAGCCATGGGTTTTTCTTGGAGCTAACACTGCTGACTAGGTCCACCAATTTTCTCTGGACCTCCTGACCCCGGGGGCTTACTTTTTTGTCTATAAAGACAGGTTCCCCTCCCTGGAAGTTGGGAGCTGAGGTGAATCTTCCAAGTTGGTTCATTCTTTGCTTTGTGCTCCATTTCTCCAGCTTCTCCGCAGTTTCCAATTCTCCTGCTAGCTCCTTTCCAATTATGAAGATCTATTTCTTTTTTTTTTTTTCTTTGCCAAGTTGTTATTTTCTAAGTGCCTGGACTTTGGGTTTGGGAAAGGCTGTATTTTGCTGCTGATCATTCCTCTACTATTTTCAAGACCTTGTGGGGACAAAAATAGTTTTATAATTTATTAAGCAATATAATGACGAAGACATTCTGACTCAAAGGCTAATAAATTTGCCACAAATCCCACAGATGATGCATCACAAACTTAGAGATTCTAGATTCTTAGAAATGCTATAAAATAATCTGTAACAACTATATGCTTCCTTGGGATTCTTACAAATCTTATAAGTGCATTGCTTTGTCTTATATTTTATATAGCACATTTTGTATGTCTTGTATATTATTCTATATGATCTTTGTTAGATTCACACATGTAGACACCTTGACCCAAAGATGCTAGCTGTGTTCATTTACTCCCTGAATGGACATTAACTAGACACTGTATAAAGGAATCAAGGCAAGTTTTTGACCTCTTATGATCTTTTATCAGGATAGGAAAATTAGGCATAGAGACCTGGAACAGAGAAAAATCCCATTAATTCTAATGTGTGTGATATTTTGGCTTAATACTAATATGCAACTATAACCAAAGCAAGATTCTCTTGTCATCTCCTTCCGAGCAGGGCTGTCAGGGAATCATCCTGCATTCTTTTCCAGGCTCTTAGCCATTGTGTTGTAGGAGGCTAAGGAAGGAACCCTTCAACAGCAGGCAGTTTTGCCAGTGAAGCCTAATCTGTGCAAAGAAAAACAATGGAAAAGATTTTCTAATCTTTTGGCTTTTATTTGTCTCCTAAGTGGGGAACTGAATCATTCTAAATAGCATATAAAATTAATTAAAGTTGGAAGAATGTGACCAAGCCTGTGGATTCCCAGGGCTGGGTAAGGAGGTGGGTGGTACATTTTTTCCTTCCAACCATAACCATCTTTTGCTATAAATGTGTTTAGAAAGTACCCGTGGGCTGTTTTTGTTTTCACTCCCTAACATGGCTTTGGTGTGGGAACCGGGGACTCAATTTTACTAAGTATGAATTTCCCTTTCAGTAATGCGGCTATAAATGCTGATCGATTCCCCTCTATCCCAAGGTTGCAGATCTGATCCTAATACGATGACATCAGATTTAAAGTCATTTTAGCCTTAGTTAAAATACTGTCTTTGTAGCTCCTTTAAATAGCTATCTCTTTTAGTATACTTAAACTTGTTTTTTCAGAGGGACAAAGAGTAAGGAGAAATAGAGAAATGCTGTGAAAGAATTATCTGTTAGTAATTATATGTCACTTACTTATCTGTCAATTATTTGTCAACAAATAAACTTATGAACTAAGAGCCATTGTTAATAAAAAAAGTGAAATCATCTTTGAATGTTTGCAAATCCAGCATGATATCTGCTTCTATTTATTGACATTTGATTTATACCTAATAGCTCAAGAATACTTATTTATACATACTTCCTGATAAAGATGTAGACTTTTGAGATACTATGGAGAATCATAACATTTAAAGGTGATTTCATGCTGTAAGATAAGAATGAAGCATGTTCAATACATACTTCCCACGCTGTCAGTGCCTCATTCCAAAGGATGGAGTAAAGTTCAGTGATTAGGAGCCTGGGCTCTGATCCATCCTGCTTGTTTTGTGTTCTGGTTTCATTTCTTTTTGTAGCTGTATGACTTTGATCAAGTAATTTAACTCACCTGGTTTTGGTAAAGTAGTTTTCATTATTATGTACCTCAGAAGATTATTCTTTTTATTTTTACTTTTTGGTTTTTTGAGACAGGGTCGAGGTAAGTTCAGGCTGACCTTTAACTCACTGTAGAACACGGGCTGGCCCTGAACACAGTGATATCCTTCTGCCTCAGCCTCCCAAGCTTGGGATTAACAGGTGTGTACCACTACATCTGGAAAGGAGGATTATTCCAATGATTTAATAAAGTAATATATGTAGAACACTTACATTAATGCTTAATATAAAGAAATTGTTCAATAAATGCTCTTCTGTATATTTGTAGAGAATTGGACTAAAATGGAAATATTTGGTCTCTACAAGACAGGAAGTTGTTGTCTACTAATGAATATATACTCAGAGCTGCACACAAGGGACACTCATAGATACGTGATCAGTGGGGACCTGTATTAAGACATTCAAATGAAAGAACACCATATAATACCTCCTGAGTGTCCAGGGCTAAGGATGGAATTGTGGTCCTCCAAAGGATGTGTTAAGTCTTATCCTCCAGTACCTCTGAACATCCCTATTTGGACATAGGATTATTGCAGATGGAATTAGTTAAGATGATGCTATACTTGATTCAAGTGGGCCCCAATCAAATATAAGCTTTATTCTTCTAAGATGAAGGCTATTTGAATGCAGAGACACACAAGAGAGAATATCATGTGAAGATAGAGGCAGAGGTTGCAGTGATAGATCTGTAAGCCAAGGTCCACCGGTTGCCAGCAACCACTGAACCTTAGGAAGAGTCAAGAAAAGATTCTGTCCAGAATCTCAGGGGGACTGTGGCCAGGCCAACACTTTGATTTTTGACTTCTGGTACCTGTAACCATGAAAGAATAAATTCCTGTTGTTTTAAGCTGCCTCGTTTTGTTATTTTGTTATGGCAGCCCTAGAAAACTATTGCAACCGTTACCTGATTGCATAGAAATACCCTAGAAACTGTGTTTAGTGGAATTATTTGGCTTGGTACACAAATAATAATATCTGTCCTTTATTGAGATCCTACTATGAGCCAACCATTTTGTTAAACAGATCGTATAAAGCACTTTGCTAAATCCTTAAGACTGTCCCATGAAGAGTTATCACATATCATTGAAAGTGCAGAAGCAGAAAAGATTTCAAGTTATTTGCTGTATTTCTTAGTCACTTTCTCATAGCTGGGACACAGTACTAAGCATCCACAACCCTTAGGAGGAGAGGTTTGTTTGGGCATATGGTTTCAGTCCGTGACTGGCTGGTTCTATAGCAGAGATGGCAGGTGGAGGAAAAGGTGCTCAACCCATGGCTGTCTGTGCAAAGAAGCAGAGAGAAAAGGGAGGGTTCAGAGACAAGAACACACCTTTGCAGGAGACATTCTTGGTGACCCACCTCTAACCAGGTCCCACCTCCTTACAGCCCATTCAATATGAACTCACCAGTGGATCTATCACTATGATCCAATCACTTTCCAAAAGTGCCACCTCTGAACACTGGAGAATTTTGGGGGACATTTTTGATCCAAACCATAATATTCATCCATTGTTTCAAAGCAAAGTTGGGAATTCATTCCTGTGTGTTTAATTGTTAATGGCTGAAGTATCCAGCCTCTTACAACGCAAAAATGTTGTGTATGTGTAGTGCCAGTTGTCTGATTTCTGTGCATGTGCACCACAGTGTCATTCTGATCTTAACAGGACAACAGTAGATATTGGATGTCTACTTAGATTCATGCACTTACTGAATGATTTAGCTACTTTTGTCACTGCTGATATACACTATCTGATGCCCACAGTTTAAAGGAGGGAAGGTTTTTCCGCTCCTGGTTTGTACAGGTTTCACTTCATAGTCAGGTGGATCCAAGGCAGGGCAGCATGGCAGAAAGGACTGGCAGAGGAGAAGCAGCTTATGGCTTAGCTCATGGGAATCAGAAAGGGGGATCAAGGGAGGAGAGAAGGGAGATATACCTTTCCAGGCTACACCTCCAGTGACCCATCTCCTTGGACCAGGCTTCATCTCCTAATATCACATTTAGCTATTAATTTATCAGTAGGCTAATCCACTGATGAGTGTCACACACCCATGATCGAACCATCTTCCCAGATCTTCACCTATGAGTCCATGAGGCTTTGTGGGACATTCCATTATGAATCATAATACTCCTTAATTTACTGACTCCATGATCTTCTTGACAAGTCACTCATTCCCTTGGAATAATTTCCTAGTCTAGAAAATGAGGATTGATGTGGCCACTTACTAAAGTTGTCCCTAAGAAATCACCTTGATATAGTTATTGACCAGGAGAAGGAGAATGATCCATATTGGTTTCCTCCTTTTGCCCTATTATCACTGACTATATAACTGTCTCTTTAAGGAAGTGGTTTACATGGGGAATGATTTTGCTTCCCAGGGAACATTTATTGATTTCTCAACTCAAAGATATGAAGGGTGGTGTTGCCATCATCCTTTGAGTAAAGGTTAGAGATTATGCTAAACTTCTAACAATGCACAGGACAGCCCCACCATGACAAAGATGTCAGTCGCTGTTGATAGTACCAAGGATGAGAAACCATTCTTTTAAGTAATCAGAGTGTTACTGTATTATGGAGATACCACGTGAAAGGTGATATTTTCTCCCTGGCTCAACCATAGGAATAATTTCATTTGAGTTCTATATTCTGGATGGTGGAAGCTGAATTAAGCCTCTACTCTTCCAACCACAAGGTGAATATTTTGAAGCCCTAAACCCAGAGACTGTCTTTGGAGATAAACTGTTTAGAGAAGTAACTGAGGTAAAATGAGACTCCCAAACAAGTATGACTGACTTCTTTATAAGAAAAGGAGATCAATGGGCTGGGGATTTAGCTCAGCGGCAAAGCGCCTGCCTGGCAAGCGCAAGGTTGTGAGTTCGGTTCCCGGTACTGGAGAAAAACCAAAAAAAAAGAAAAAAAAGAAAAGGAGATCAAGACAGACAGACAAGGAAACTGAGAACATACACATACAGACAAGAAACCAAGTGTTATGGTTTGAGTATGTTCCCTATAGTTAATGGGTTACAAACTTAATTTCCGGTGCAGCTGTGTTGGTTGGTGCTTAGCTCGTGAAGGCTCTGCCATAGTGAATAGGTTAATGCTATTATCACAGGAATGGGTTCTGACAAAAACAAGCATTCAGTTCATTTTCTGTCATGTACACATGTTCTCTTGCCATTCCATCTTCTGTTATAAGATGATTGAACAGCTGCTGAACAGATGTCAGCACTGTGCTACTGGACTTCTACAACTAGCTGCTATAACTGTGAGGGTTTTTCCCCCACGAGTATGGATTGAATCCAGAACTTTTGCATTGAATTATATCCCCAGGCTCTGAATTTTACTTTTATTTTGGGACATAGTCTTGCCAAGTCTCCAAATTGCTTGGGCTGGACTCGAACTTGTGATCCTCCTGCCTCACCCTCCCAAATTGCTGGGATTACAAAAGTGCACCACTCTGATTGATTCAATTCCTGTTCTTTAACATAGTTCATTCTAAGTATGCTCTGTTCTAGCAGCACGAAATGGACACAGAATGAAAGTAGACATCTATACGCCCAGGAGGTAGGCATTAGAAGAAACCGGATTTCCAACAGCTTTGTCTTGTTCACCTAGTTTCCAGAATTGTGAAGCTATTAGTAACTTCTAGAAGTTCTCTGAACAGAAAAGCTGACTTAATGTGGCCTGTTGGTAGAGACACTATTGCTTTGTCTTTAAGGATAGTAAAACAGTCATCCTTCTGTTGTCTGATCTTATGTACCAGTAACATCTTCATTTCTTTCAGCAAAACTGTGACAGGTAACCATATTAAGACCTCTGTTGTGGCCCGTAGGATGACTTCTGTAAAAACTCGTGATCAACTGGCCATTTTTTCACTTTTGGGGCAGTTTAGGTAGCTATGAGTAACTCTTTTTAGGGCACCATGTTGATAAATTAAAATTTTATTACATTACTGCCTTTTCTTTGTGTTAAAGTTAAAACTGGCTATTTTCTTCAAAAGTTTAGAAAATTAATTTTACTTTATATAGTGAGTACTATAAAAACTAGAGAATTCAGAAAAATGTTACCAACTAGATGAATAAAATCATCCATAATTTTATTATTCATGGCAAATTTTTCTGTTATGATAATTATATTTTTGGAGTCTATTGAATCTGTTGGACTTTCCACAAAGGCTCAGATATAATCCAAGTATTTGTTTCTATTTAAATCCAAGTATTTGTTGTGTCTATGCTTGTCTCTCTCCCTGCCTTCTAGTTGGAGATTTCTGACGATGGCTGAGAATGTTAGATTATACAATAAATAGCAGTTGTTAGGGTGTTAGACATTCATTCTAAGTGATAAACCCTCCCTATAATAACACATTTGCTTTACTGGATCTCTGAAGAAGTCTAGTGATGAAGTTATTATCACTACTTTTTCTAGTACCCAGCTATGACTGTCAAATACTTTTCTGTTGTATTTGTCTCTAATCACTTTTCACAGGTTACTGAGTATGGCAGGAGATGGTAATGTTTTAATTTTTGAACTCAGTGATAGAAATGTTGATGAACTAAAACTTGTTATCACTTGGGTCTGGGATTAAGTTTTGGTTTATCACATTTGTTAGCTGGTTATCTCAGAGAGGACACTTTACCTAAGAAATCTCTGGTATTTTATGAAATGAGGGTAGTAATGCAATTCTAGTGTAGTGCCACAAGGCATGTGGTTGTAGTTAAATGAGAATGATAAAGAGGTCATGAACACAGACTCTGCACCCAGCCTGCTTGGATTCAAGTCTTATCCTGGGTACTTATTGTAATCTTGGGCAAATATCTTCACCTCCTGGTGTTTCCAGTTCCTACATGGCTAATAAGGGTAAAGGTAGTTCCAAATGGAAATCTGCTATGATAATTAAATAAGTTAAGGTATATAAAAGACTTTAGCACAGGCTAGGTGATCAGTAATGTTAGTTGTTGTTACTATTATTATTTTGTTATTTTCATAGGCATGTAAAAGCCTGGAGCATAGTACTCTTTCACTAGATTGTTCTTAGAACTCTTCTCTAGACTTGTCAGTGTCCCCCCTACCCATCTTTTTGATGCTTAACATTATAATGGATAAAATGGAACTTTGCTTTCAAGGGAACACCAGCAAGCTATGAAAGTAGCAAGCAGAGAATAGTAGCTGTCATGAACAACTCTAAACAAGGCCCAATGAAGTTTCTTTTTTCATCACTTTCTCTCCATCAGCTAGGTAAAGAACTGGGCGCCCCATTTTCCTCACAGCAGCAGGGAGCCGGGAGAAGCAGGACAACAGCCTGAAATACAGGATTCCCAAAAACCTTTACCTTCATTATTTCTACTTTAAAATACTCATGCTTCACACCATAGATTTTTTTCCTTATGACGGAGAAAAGAGTGTAGGATTTTCCTGAGTTTTACTTCAAGAAATTCTTGTATCTGATGAAGGTACTCTCTGCTCTGCTTGAGTCTCCATTATGTGGATGCCATTTTATTGAAAACAATATGGATTGACAAAGGATATAACTCAGGGTCTTACATATTTAAGAAGGAACTGTGGACATATGATGGTAATAGAAGCTATCATCACTGGGCAAAGATTTCTGATGCATTAGGTTTTTTGGGGTATAGATTTGATAAGATACTGGCATTCAACACAAGAATAAAAATAAAATCATTGTTAATGTCATTGACCTATATCTCACATACTGTATGCAAAAGAAGGTAAGCACAGTTATCCAAAGTAAGTCTGAATATAGCTAGCCCATGTAGTGCACTTGTTCTTTTCTTCTGAATCAATGTCAAAAATAATTTCATTGTACTTCATTTCAGAAGTAGAATTTGTAATAGATTGGACAAGTGCTGGGCTGAAGTTTCTTTTTCTTTTTAAATAATTTTTAAAATTCAATTTCTTTCATGTGCCAGCTGCTTTCACAAATGCCATTTTGCTACATGAAGAATTAATTATGCAAATTAATACTATTAAAAGAAAGGTAGGAAAAATATTTAAGTCTTCACCAGAGGGTATATTATTCTTGTGTTATTAAAATAAGCTGATATTTCTTTGAATAGAATTAAAATTCAGAATTTAGTATTTCAAATTGTCTTCCCCCTCTAGGACTGGACTTCTAACAAATAACCATTAGAGATAACACTTTCATAGCACTGCATAGCAAGATTTGCACTCATTCCAAATATAGGTTCAAGGCCCAGATTCACCACTTAGTACGAAGCCCCATTTTCTTATCTATACTTGCCATCAGGGTTGTTGTCAGAATTATGATTCACAATATATGTGTAAACCAGCCTGTAAGGTAATATATGAGTGTCAGAAATTGTTAACAAAGATTTAAAATATCACCACCTTGAAGCAGATGTTCAAATCACGTACTTCTTATTCACCCTTAGTGCTAAACACAGATTGAATTTATACCAAGTACATCTCACTGAACCTGGGGGCGCCCATTGACTTAAACATCTCCATTTGCACAGACCTTCAATGAGAACTGTTCATATACATATTTACACTAATTGTAACATCGAAAACTGCATTCAGTTATAAAAAAATGGTAAGATAAAAAGAGAAAAAATATTGCAAAGACTTGTTCAACATCTATTTTGCCTCAGTATCTTATGGTTTTATAGTGTCATCTCATCCCATTTTCTTTTTCAAAATTGAGCCTTACCACATAGGCCACCCCACTACCAGGATGGTAGTACTGAGGGAAGAGGAAAGAGCTATAGAATTATAAATTTAACTGTCTTAGGTCCTACTTCTGCAATGAGAGGCAGCAGAGTGGAGTGGCTAAGCTCATGGAATTAGATGCATCTGCTAACATTGGACAAATTACTCTGAGACTCAGTTTATTCACCTGTAAAATGGGAGTGATGTATCACTTTTTTTGTCTAGTTTATCTATCTTTTTGTGACAGTAAGGTATTAAGGTCCCCCATTAAAATTGTGTTAGTGCTTATTGGATTTTACATGTCCATTAGTATTTGTTTTATATAGTTGGGTGCACCTGTATTTGATGCATACATATTTGTGATTGTTATTTCTTCTTCTTGGAATTTTCCCTTAACAAATATGTAGTGGCCTTCTTTATCTCTTTTGATTAGTCTTGACTTAAAGTTCAAATTGTCTGCAAATAGAATAGCTATCCCTGCTTTTTTCTGGGTTCCTATTTGTGTGAAGTATAGTTTCCTATCCTTTGACTTACAGTCTATGAATTTCTTTTTGAGTTAAATGTGTTTCTTGAATGCAACATATTGTTGGATCTTGTTTCTTGATCCATTATGCCAGTCTATTTCTTTTGATTGGTGAATTGAGAACATTTACATTGATGCTTATAGCTGCTATATATTGGCTTGACCTTGTCATATTATTTTTCTACTGATGGTTTCCTGTCTTTCACCTCTGTTTACTTGCTTGCCCTGCCTGGTGGATTCTTTCTATTGGTACATTTGAAGTTATGGTCTTTATTATCTCTTCTAGAATATCTTTCAAAAACTTTTGTAGAACTGGTTTGATTATCATGAATTTCTTCAGCTGTTTTTTGCCATGTATGTATTTTATTTCTCCATTATTTCTGTAAGACAATTTTGCAGGATGCATCAATTAGGTTGAGAGTTGTTTCCTTTCAGGACTTGAAATACTTTGCTCCAAGCTCTCCTTGACTTAATGGTTTGTGTTGAGAAGTCCGAATGATTCTGATGGGCTTTTTAAAAAAATAGGTGCTTTATTTCTTTTTATGTAACAGCTTTCAATATTTGCTTCTTGGGCAACCCATTTGGGAATCCTCCTGTCTCTCAGGAGCTGTTCCTAGTCCCCATTCCTTTTACCAATAAATTTTTCTACTCTTAACCTCTGTTACTCCTTAGAATTCATTTGTTGACTGCAGGGGTCACGAACTCAGTGTATTGGACATTTAGCAGGGTGGGAGTTATGTGTATTTCTCCTGTATCATTTGGAGGTCTTATGTCACTGCTACTAGTTGAAAGACTCAAGCTTGGAAACCAGTTTGGAAGCTGGCTCCAAAAGCTCTAACTCTTCAGCCACATACATCTTTGAGCCTCAGTTTCCCAATCTTTGAAATAGAGTTTGGAGGTATTTTAGTTCAGTGGTGATGGGGGTGTAGAAACATATTTGCAGATGGGCATGAGATGTTGTGGGATACTGCAACCAAGCCACAGTGATCCAGGGCCCAGCATGTGATTACAAATACCAAGACCCTTTCTGAGGCCTGTGGGTGAGAAAGAGCCTGACAGCCCCTCTCTGACCCTTGTGGTGGTTAAGGCCAACGGTTCTGTCTGGATCTCCTGATGGCAACTCAACCACCCAAGTCCTGCTCCACAGGCTTCTCTAGTAAAGCTAGAGAAGGCCTTCTCACCTGTGCAGCAGAGTGCCATGTCCCTCTTGATTTAGCTTCCCCATGGTTTCAGCAATAGGTTCTCCACATTGTCTACCTTCAGCTGCAAAGGCATAACCTTGTACTCACTCCAACCATTTGGTACCCTACAGCATTGCAAGCCAGACCATCAGTGGCAGGGAAGAGGATGGACCATTCAGTGGTGGCAGGGAAGAGGATTCAGTGGTTGCCATGGTGGCAAGGAGCTGGAGGCATGCTCCATGTGCAGAGGGCCAATGCAAAGCCGAGAGCAACAGCTGAGGAGGTGAATCTATTCACAGTAGGTATCCAGCAGGTGAAATCTTATATGCCAAGACCCCAGCAAAACCTAAGAGTTTTTTTATGAAAAAAAGCACTGACTTGGAGTCAAGAGTAACTAACTCCTCACTAACCTGGTATTGTGGAAGTCATCGTGCCTCCTTGGATCTCAGTTGCCTCATCTGTAAAAAAGAAGATAAAAATTACCTGTCTGAAGATGAACTGGAGGACCATTCTACTATGGTATTATTTTCTCTTGGTCACTTGTCTACTTGCTTCTCTTCAAACTGTGCCTATAGACATCAACAAGACATAAGTATGAAATACTGAACCATGGAAAGTGCAAAGATAGAATCACCAGATACTGGATTTTATTATGATTAATAACTCAAGCAAGTTATTGATGTGCTACAAACAGATAAACATATCAGAGAAAAGCTTCAGAAAGCAGACATAGAGGAAATAAAGAGCGGGAGGCTAAGCAAAGAACTGGACTTAGTACCAAGTGAGGACAAAACTTGATGAATTGAAAAGGCAAGAAGTAGGAAGGTTAAGAATGCTAATTAAAGCTAAACTGGATTCCCTCCAAGATATAGGCATGGGCCACAAAACACTTCTAAAACAATTTGATCACCTAAACCATATGGATCCTTATAAGTTTGAATCCACAGATTTAGATATTCTAGTAAAAGTGGCAACAAATGATTTGGAGCACTATGACAAGACTCAACATGAAGAATTTAAAAAGTATGAAATAGTGAAGGAACTTGACCAGAGAGAATATTTAAAAACATTAGATGAAGAAAAGAGAAAAGAGAAGAATCTAAATTTGAAGAAATGAAAGAGAAAGCTTGAAAATCATCACAAAGTTAATTATCCAGGAAGCAAAGAGAGAGCTAGTGATGCAATATGGGAAATTCTTTGATTATCTCCTAAAATAGATACTCCTTGGTAGCCAGTTTCAGAATTTCTTAGGTATTGTGTTTGTCAAGAATGTTTGTGCTGGGCTGGGGATATAGCTCAGTGGCACAAGCGCCTGCCTGGCAAGCACAAGATCCTGAGTTCAATTCCCAGTACCATACCAGTGGTATGGGAAGACACTGATGGATTGGACCCTAGTGACTTTGACCCTAATACATATTTCAAATTATGTGATGTCGATAGTGATAGGTTCCTGGATGAACAAGAATTAGAAGCCTTGTTTACTAAGGAGTTGGAGAAAGTGTACGATGCCCAAAATGAAAAGGATGATATGGTGGAAATGGAGGAAGAAAGGCTTAGAATGAAGGAACGTAATAAATGAGGTTGATACAAACAAAGACCAATTGGTGACTATGGAAGAATTTTTAAAAGCTATAGAAAAATGGAATTCTTGGAGCACGATAGCTGAGAGACATTCAATTGGTAACAGTTCTTCCCAGAGGAAGAACTAAAAGAATATGAAAATATTATTGCTTTCCAAGAAAATGAGCTTAAGAAGGAAGCATATGAGTTTTAGAAACAAAAAGAAGAGCTACAGCGTCAGCATAACCAGCTTGAGGCTCAGAAATAGAAATATCATCAGGCTGTACATCAGATGGAGCAAAAAAAAAGTTACAACAAGGAATTGCTCCATCAGGTTCAACTGGAGAACTAAAGCTTGAGCCATGCACTTAAAGTGCTGAAGTTCATCAGAACTTGGAAGAAAACTGTTCATTCAACATGTGTTTCATCTTTTAGCTCCTTTTCTTTTTTTTTTTTTGCTGCAGAAATATTTTAAAGCATACTGGGAATAGAGGAAGACATCTTTAAACAAAAAAATTTGGTTTCTTGTGCTGAATGTATGGACTCTTGATTATTATATGCCTTGGAGTAGATTTATTTTGGTCATGACTCATTGGAGTTCTGTATGCCTCACTTAACTATATGTCAAATTCTTTTTCCCTGCTTGGGAAGTTTTCTGCTATTACTTCTGTGAATAGATTTTTTATGTTATTTGTCCTGACTTCTTTTTCATTGACTCCAGTCAGTATTATATTGTTCTTCTTTGCATCATCTTGTAATTGTTGGATTGTTTTTTCATGGTCCCTTGATATTTTAATAGATCTTTTTTGTGGTTGCTAGCCATGATCCTGTCTTCTAAGTCTGATATTCTGTCTGTACTTTTTTTCATACAGTTTTGCAAACTTTCAATGGAAGTTTTAATTTCCTGGTGTTTGTTTGAATCTGTTTCATGGATTCCATTTCTTTCCTATGTTGGGCATTCATGATTTCCAGCATTTTTCTCTGCTTCTCTATTTTTTTTAATCTATGTCTATTCTAGAGTTACTGAGCAAGTCCTTTGTTATTGTTGTCAGCCATCTCTTTTTTAACCTGTGAAATTGTTTCTGTTCTGCTGTCTTCAATAGCTATATATATTTTTTCTGCTGCTGTCATTCCAGAAGATTCAGGTAGATGACTTCTGATTTCCTCTATCTCATTGTCCTCTGTATTTGTCTTGGGTGGGCTGGAAGCTTGGAATTGTATTTTGCTTCTGTGTCTTGTCATTTTTAATTTTTTTGTTTTAATTTGTTTTCTTTATTGTTGTTTATATTTTTTATATGTTTGGTAGCTTTATCACTGGTATCAAGGATTTTCTAAGAAATGTCTATTCCTCTGAGATGTCATCTAGGTGTATTTGGCTGTTGGTCTCTGTGCCTGTCCCACAGTTCTGTCTTTCCACTTTGTTAGGAACAAGGAGTTGCTATGTATTTGGCTCCATATCCAGACTTCTAATTCTGGGCTATGGGGATGATTATAACCTCAAATAATATATCACAATGTTGTCATACTGGGGTGAACAACTGATTATAAGTATGGCATCCTTAAAGTAGTACAATTAGCAATAACAATATCATCAAACACAGCCTAAAAATTGACTCTGTGGTAACTGATACTTTGTATCTCTAACCCTAGGAACAAGCTCTATAGTTATGTAACAGCATCCAACATAGACCAGGAACTTGTACACAGTGAGTTTCCCCTTGATAGAGTAATTTTATACAGTGGAGAAGGGGAACTTAAGAGGGATGGTGAGAAAACAGAGCAACAACTTTAGAGAAATCCAGTGGAAACAAGGCTGAAGGACAAAAGATGCTCACCCAAAGTTTGGGAAGCTGGAGAAGAGAACAGGAGAGAAAAAAGGAAGGAGAAAGAAAGAGAATATCAAGATGAACTAAAATGAGTAGAGACAATTTTCATTCACTTGTAAATATCAGAAAATCAAGAAAGACAACTAAGGAAAGAAAGGGACAAGACAGAGAAACCAAATAATAAAAATTAAAACCTAATCAACCACCCCTCCAAAAAAATTCCTCTAGTGCCTCCAGTTTTGTTCTCTAGTCAGAACTAGAATCTGTACTGAGTAACCACATCAAGTGTGTAGTAGGATTACTGCTGGGTGCAGGGTTGATCTTAGCCACATCACTGACTTCTCATGTCTTGGTTGTAGGGTGGGGTAGTGCCCTTGTCCTGTCACCAACCAAGGCCACTTGCCTGCTTCCACCACTGGTTGCAGGGTTGGTGATTGTGTCCTTGACCCACTGTTGGCCAGGCCTGCTTGCCTACTTGTGCTGCTGGTCAAAGAGCAGGCAGCTGCTTCCAGTCTACTGAAACTAGGGCTAAGCTTTTGGCTCCCTGCAGAATGGGCTCTGGGTGGTCCTGGCTCCTACTTCCTGGCAGAACTCCCCCCATCTGCTGTCCATCTGCAATCTCTCTACTGTGCCTGGATAATCTTTCCCTCTTTCCACTCAGGGATATTGGCAGTGAAGCAACCTGAGAGCCATGCTGCTGGAGTTTAAGCCATGAGCCATTTGAAATAGAATGGAATGGTGGTCCTGTGCACTTACTACCTTTCCTCTGGGCAGCTAAGTACAGGGCAAGTTTTTAGTTCCCTCACTAACAGCTGATTGGAGAAGTGCTCATGAAATAGTGTCTCATGCTTTCACTGCTGCCTCTGACTGTACAAGACTCTTTTGTTCCAGGTCAGGTCTCAGTCTCCCAGTGAGGAGCAAAGTTGCTTTTGCTGCCCAACAGAGTGACTACACAGCTGCTCTAGTTGCATCATGTGGTCTCAGATCTGTGCTGGTGAACTGTTTCTTCTATAGCAATGAATCCTATTTTCTTCTCCATTGTTGGTTCTCTTGTGGTTCCCATGTGCCCTGCACTCCCTTGGGATTACTTCTGGGCTAGTGTTTTCCAGACTCTCATCCTTTTGTTCTGGAGAAGATGAGTAGCTGATACTCAGTACTTTGCCATTTTTTCTGCTTCTCGCACCTTCTTTTCAGGATAAAAGAAAGGCTTAAATGACAAGTGAAGCTTTTCAAGCTCTGATACCCATTCACATCACCTGGGATTTGTGTGGAAGTGTACACTCTGTTTCAGATGCGTGGATAGAATCTGAGAGTCTGCATCTCTCCCAAGCTTCTGGTGATGCCCCGGCTGCATCACACTTTCAGTAGCAAGGATGTATAGCAATATTTGCTGGCTGTTGTTACCTGCCTGCCACTGACCTATATGTCATTACAGTTGTTTTGCAACTGCCTTGTATTAGGTATTAATATGTTTTCATTTTTCAAATAAAGCAACAAGTCCAAAAGGCTGATAACTGAGTGCACTTGAACCCAGTTTTCTTGATTCTAAACACCATCTTCTTTCCTACACCTGGAATTCTTGTGGACATAGGGTATGAAGACAACACAACAGACCTAAACCCTTGCTTTCTTGATCTTGCATGCTAGAGAAGAAAGATTTCTTTTCTGTGTAGGTTGTAGGAGAAATCCATACACTCAGATGGCTTCCAGATACATTACATGGCTTATATTTTTTCAAATATTAATTTTTCCCTAATTATATTTGTGAGAAAAAAGCAAATAATACTGAGTAGTATAAAAATAAAGTATAATAAGCTTCCCTAAATGTCATTGCCTATAGACAGCAATAATTGAAATGTATATATTCATATACATGCATATATTTAGTTTACATATATTAGTTTGGGGCTATGTAAGAAATGATCAAGAGTCAGCAATGTCCACTGGGTTCTTCACTTAGAGCCTCACAAGGCTGAAATCAAAATGTCAGTCAAACTTGGTGCTTATCTGAAGACTGAGGAGAAAAAATTCATTGCCAAGCTCCAGGGTTTTTATTCCTTGTGCTTGTGGCTGATATCTTTGTTTTCTTGTTGGTTGTTGGTTTTTTGACTGGGTGGGGAGTGTCACTGTAAGTTCATTAAGATCTTTTCTATGTGATCCCCTTCATTACTTTATCTTCAGATCAATCAGGTAACATTGAGTCCTTTTTGTGCTATGAATTCCTGACTTTTACTTTGCTATCAAGGCTTACATGATGGCTTAGGTACTTTTCTCATTGCTGAGACAAAATATGCAACACCCAATGTGAAAGGAATGGAAAATGGGAACTGACTTTCCACTAATGCTGGCCTGTATTAGGTGGTCATGCAAATGCTAGGTAGTGGTCTCCAGGATGACACATCTCTTTATTTTTCCTGTGACAGTGCTTGCTTTTTCTACTTTGCTGCTTATCAGACTTTTTTATGTCAGAGATATTAATAGGACATAATTTGTATTGCATATATCTTTCCTTGTATTTATTTATGTACTTTGTTTTTATTTTTGAATCTTATTTATCTTAGATATTTTTGTGGAGAAATAATGCTTTAAGAAAAATGATCTCAATTAGATCTTTCCTGAAGAATCTGATACAACCCACACAATTTTTTCTCTCCCTTCCTCCCTTCCTCTCTCCCTTCCCTTCCCTTCCCTTCCCTTCCTTTCCCTTCCCTTCCCTTCCCTTCCCTTCCCTTCCCTTCTTTTGTCTTCCCTCCTCCCCCTCCTCCCCCTTTCTGTCTCTCTCTCATCTCTATTTTTCTCCCATTTGTGGTATTTGGATTTATCCCAATGCTGTTGCACTGAACTATGTTCTCAGGTCGTTTAAATTTTTTTTTATTTTGGTACAGGGTCTCCCAAGTCACTAATTGTTGTTTCTTAATCACAAAAACCTTATCCACAGCCAGCAGAATGAGGGAGTCTATCCATGGGGAAAGATAGCTTATTATACAAGTCCTCATTTTCTCATTAGCAAAAATTACTGCATACCAAATGTAAGAAAATTATAATCCCAGCAGTTTGGTTGGCTGAGGTAGTAGGACTGCAAGTTTGAGCCCAGCCTAGTCAATTTAGTTTCTTAGTGACACCTTGTGTAAAAACAGTCACCTAATTCTTCCTTTGGAAAATTAAAGATGTTAGTTGAACAAAACCATTTACTTTTGCATAGCAGTCTCATGTGTGGAGTTATTCCTTCTGAGCCCTAAAACTCAATATTGCACAAATAAGACCCAAGAGGACTGTGTAACTGTTAAGAAATTTTTTGTCTGAGCACCATTCATATGTAACTTTACAACAAACCTCTACAATAGAGGTGAATCATGAGTGTGGCTATTTTTCCCCTAGTGTGTTTAAGGATTTTCATCATTATAACCTTCTTGTGACTTAAACAATTTAAGAGAGCTAGTGATACCATAGGGGAAATTCTTTGAGTTTCTCCTAAAATAGATACTCCTTGGTAGCCAGTTCAGAATTTCTTAGGTATTGTGTTTGTCAAGAATGTTTGTGCCGGGCTGGGGATATAGCTCAGTGGCACAAGCGCCTGCCTGGCAAGCACGAGATCCTGAGTTCAATTCCCAGTACAAAAAAAAAAAGGGCAGGGATTTAGCTCAGCAGCATAAGCACTTGCCTGGCAAGCCTGAGGTCATGACTTTGATTCCTGGTACCAAAAAGAAAAAAAAAAAATGTTTGTGCTAAGTATTTATTTATTTATTTTTATTAGGGTCTCATTATGTAGTTCAGAACAGCCTTGAACTCACTATGTAGCCTAGGCTGGCTTTAAACCATCAACGATCTCCCTGCCGCAGTTCCCTAGTGCTGAGATTATAGGTGTGTGCCACCAGGCCCAGCTTGTCCTCACTACTTTTCTAATGTGTCCTTGGGTAACAAGTTTCTTCTTGCTTCAAGGAAAAACTGGCTAGCGTGACTCTCAGTGCCTCTTGCTGACCAGCCTCTGCCAGGTGGGGATAAAGTTTCTTCTCTTCCAGAAGACTTCAAAAGCAGTATACAAAGCTCTGGAGAGACATGGGTAAACCTTATGCCTGTTTTAGATGAAGATGAGAGTATTATGCCAAAAGAATTAATGTCCATACAAAGCCAAGAGGACAGGCTGGCTTCATAAGGAGAACCAGAGCATGTTTTCCGAAAGACTCAGTGGGAAAATAAATCCATATTTCCAAATCAGTACTTTCCAAAGCTCATGGAGAAAAATAAATATATTTTTAGGGTAACATGGTTTTTGAAATTTACTACTTGAAATTTACTACTTGAAAGAATGTAAGTAATCCCCAGTGGTGCCTCAAAAAACTCTTGTGTGGACCACAGGCTTGGTTCTAAACTTCTAGGACACAGTAATATTGTCTTTATTATTGTCAGGGGAGACAAAATATATTTACATGGATCAAAAAATTCACTTCTTCTTTCTTTTTTTTTTTTTTTTTTTTTTTTTTTTTTTTTTTTTTTTTTTTTTTTTTGAGCTGCAGTTGCACTACATAGTTCAGGCTGGCCTCGAACTCACAGTGATCCTCCTGCTTCAGCCTCTTGTGTGCTGGGATTACAAGTGTGTTTCACTATGCCCGGGTGTCTCTTTGTCATTTTTTTCTTACATCAGAAAGATAAAATTTTCAATATTAGACGAAAAATTTGAAGAGACCATCTCCCTGTCAGTGGGCCAGTCCCTAAAATACTAAGCTACAACTTCCTGGGCACTGCAGAGTTGAAATACCCACATAAAGGCTACCAGTGTGTACCTGGTAGACAACTGTGCCTTATAGGTTGAAACTTGACTTTTCAAAAGTGGATTTTTAGTGAAATACTGTTCTAAAAGTGGAGGGAGGCAGGGTGTGTGTGTGTGTGTGTGTGTGTGTGTGTGAAAGAGAGAGAGAGAGAGAGAGAGAGAGAGAGAGAGAGACAGAGAGAGAGATGGTTTATGCCATGAATCAGTTCTGAAATGATTTCTCTCCTAAGTGTTACAGCAGTCTTTTCTTCTACACAGAGAAAATAATTGGACTTTTTGATCATTTGCCTATTTCTTCTCAGCAAACGATGCAGGAGAGGTGGAGGAGTAACTCAGAAGGAATGTACAAGAGGCAGGCAGAGGAAATTTAATTTTAGCTTTGTAAAGGATCAGAACTCAACTGTCTTTCCTGAGCTGAGAGAGAGGACTCCTGTCCTGGTTACAAATGTGTTCTCTGCTGGGGCAGCCATGCTGAGGAGGGGAATTAGCTGGGGCATTTGTGCATAGAAATAACAATGGAATAGAACATTTGGTGAATCTTTGGCTGCATAGTTTTTATAAAATTAGCCAAAACCAAAATGATTGCCAGTAGACTAAAAATAGTATCACACGTACTTTGCTATCTTGTGTCTCTTGTCTATTATTAATATATATTTCAATGTACATTTGCTATAATGATGTACATCTATACTTCCTAGTGTGGAGTTCCCACATATATGGAACACATCTTTTTTGTTTGTTTGTTTGTTTTTCTTCCAGTACTGGGAATCGAACTCATGACCTGTGCTTGCCAGGCAGGCGCTGTGCCACTGAGCTGTATACTTCCTAATTTGGGCATTTTGTCTTTTCCCAGTTATCCAGACTTCTGCATTTCTTTCTTTCTTTCTTTCTTTCTTTCTTTCTTTCTTTCTTTCTTTCTTTCTTTCTTTCTTTTTTTTATCTCTGTTGCTCCTTCAACTATTATCATCACTAGCTGCTCTTTCCCCTGACTCTTTTCCTGCCTCTTTTTTCCTGATGTCTTTAAAGGCAAACTTGTGAATTTTCAGTCTTTTAGTCCTTTAGACTTAGGTCTTTTCCTCTCTTCAATGGTTTCCACTTTTTATTCTTTGGTGTTTTGATTTTTTAAATAAAATACAATGTCATTTCTTATTTACTCCTATTATTTTTTAAGGGCAGTTCTGATTAATGACCAGAGCATTCAGATAAAGGGTTGAAATACCAAAGTGACATTTTGGGGCAAGACTTGGCAGAATTTCCAGACAGTTCCATGTGTTCCATGGCTCTGCTTCCTCTCTCCTTCATACAGATTTTTGAAACCATGGGGATGAAGCCTTAAGAAGTACTTTACTTCCTCTTTCAAGGCCTCAGAGAGCTCAGATTCTCATTTGACGAAGGAAGCAACAAAGGTGGACCAGAAGTCTTGGCAGATCCAAAGAGCCAGGAGCAGGCTGGTTGCTGGGACTGGACTGATTATTTAGTTCTGTAGCTATCTGGGTCCGCATGTCTTAAAGTGGGATACTGATTTCTAACAGCCAAAATCTGATGGGATGCATGTGCCATTCTTTTAAACAAAACAGAATGGAACAAAACAAAACAAATGAGTTTTAGGTTGTTAATGGAGAAAATTGATGCATGTTGTCCAGGTGTTACAAATATCCATCAGCAGCCTGGGGACTCTGACCAGAGGAAGACTGCAGCAGGAGCACTCAGCATCTCTCTATGCTCTCTTAGCCCCTCACTCAGACTGGGCCTTCGGAATTCTCCCCAGTACCCCCACTCTGGAAAGCTGCCCCTTTCAACTGAGTCAGGGGTGCAGTGTCCTTCTTGTGCTTCTACACAGCCTTGCTTCTGTGAGAGCTCTTGCACACCACTGTCAGGACCTCTCATCTGACTTTTCCAGGATGCTTGCAATGGCAGGGCACAGCCTGTGTGTCCACTGTGTTGAGCACAGGCCCGGTACAGAATGGGGCTGAACACATGCTTCTTGAATGGACGGATGAATGAATGAATACAAAAATGGTATCTTTTAGGAGAATAGACAAAGGAAAACTTAAGCCACTTTAGCTCCTGACCTTGTAAGGAACCTCTGCTACCAAGATGGAAAAAATGTGTTTTTGAACTCAAATTCTGTTTGAACTCCTTTTATTATTAAAGGAAATCAACAAAGTTGTCAAGAGCTGTATTATCAGTGGACAGGAAGGAGGGAAATGCTGACTCATTCCCTTGGGCTGGCAAAGTACATGATACGTTTCAGAAAATGGGGGAAACCACCTGTGGAAATCAGCACATCAGAGGCCTGGGCAGACACATACGCTCCATCCAAAGCCTGCTGTGGATCTCAGTCTAGTTCTGTTTACCTAGGCTCTGCATCTTGGGACCTTTATGCTGGACTCCTCCACTGGCTCAGGGATAATAAAACCAGGCAAGAAATACTGAACAGGTCCTGGCATGTGGTGTTTTGTGAGAGACGTGGGAGGGCAGGGAGCATGGGGAAGTTAATAAAACTTGAGTACAGAAATGTGGAAAGTTGGAGTTGGACGGTGGCTGAGCTGGAACAGATGACTTCTCTCTCTCTTTTTTTCCCCTACAAACCTTTCTATAGTAATTGAATTTTTAAAATTATCTTCTATGACTTACTTTGATAAACTAATAAAAGTACTTTTTCAAAACAACTGAAAGTCAGATGGTGATAGCTATCTCAGAGCACACAGGGCAGTGGGAAGGAATGCATGAGTAATAATCACACTGAGAAGAGAGGCTGTTTTTGTGTCTAGTTTGGCTTGTTTGTGAGACTACTGCTGTCCTGACCAGATGAGCTGGACACTGTTAAAAAAAAGAAGGAAAGAAGGAAAGAAAGAAAGAAAGAAAGAAAGAAAGAAAGAAAGAAGAAAGAAAGAAAGAAAGAAAGAAGAAAGAAAGAAAGAAAGAAAGAAAGAAGAAAGAAAGAAAGAAAGAAAGAAAGAAAGAAAGAAAGAAAGAAAGAAAGAAAGAAAGAAAGAAAAAGCTTGCTCAGGCTCCCGGGTTTAGTTCCTCACAGTCCAGCCTCTGTGCTCAGTCATTACTCCCATCTCTCTACTCCAAAAGCTGTCAGCTCTGTGGCTCATTTACCTTCACTTAGCTAAACAAAACAGATAAATGGAATGATTTCAGGGCTCCAGGAGGATCAAAACTCTCTCACAGAATTCAAGATTCTCTTGGGGCTAAGACCAAGATCTTCTCTGGGTGACCTGTATTTATTTAGTTATCAGAACAAGGGAGGAGAATACTCAAGAAGGGTGGGAACTGCTCAAGGACTTCCCAAGTAAAGTATCATGTTAATTTAGGAGAGCTATGTTAACTCCAGAAAGGTCTCCACCCAGGAGTGAGATGGCTGAGGCTACAGTCTTTATCTAGTTGGCATTGGAGCCAGGTGACCTTGTCTTAGCCTTTGAGGCTTTACAACTTCACCCACCATTACAGGCCTCAGTAAGGACCAGTGACTCACAGAGGTTCACTTACTATGAGTCTGCTGCCCATCTCCAGACAAGGGGCCAAGGCTTTGGACAGACTCATAAGCATAGAAAGCCAGTTGGTTAATTTAAGTCCTGCTCAGGGCTGCTTTGTAGTGGTCTCTGTCACTTTTCCTCTGTTTCCTGACTCACACATTAATCTTATCTGTAATCACTCTCTCAGACACACCCAGAAGTAATGCTTTCCCAGTGATTTAGGTATCCTTCCATTCAGTGAAGCTGATACTCGTAATTAACCATGACAGTGTCATGTGGCCGTTGTTCATCTCTGCTGTATCGTGGCTCATCTAGGCTGCTCCCTGAACTGTGACCATTGAAAGAAGCTCACACCAACTTGAGATGTTCTGCTGTTTTCTGACACTGACTCCTCATGTGCCACTGTTGTCTATACTGATTGGTTCTACTTCATTAATACTGTGGAGGAATGGTGTGACTTCCTTGTCCCTAGTCCAGGCAATCCATCTTTCTGTAGGCCACAGGCAATGGCAAAATGATCAACAGTCAGGTCTGAGTAGGAAGACACCCGATTTGTAAGACTGACAGACCTGTAACCCACCTTGACATTTCAAGCTACTAATGTGATATCATCAAGTACAAAATGATGGAAGGAGCTGTGCCTTATAGGTCTGATAGATGCAAAAATCTTAGAAGTGTAGATACTATAGTAACACACAGTATAATAGTGTATTGTCACTGTAGAGTGATAATTTTGAATATTTCTTGTCTTTATTTTTAATAGAATTTATTTAATTGTGAGTTCAAGTAGTTTAATGTTTTAATAATTTCTAGGTTTAAGAACTGGTTGCAAAATTTTCTTTTCTTTCTTTCTTTCTTTCTTTCTTTCTTTCTTTCTGTGTCTTTGCTTTTGTTTTGGTGCTGAACATTAAATTCAGGGCCTTGTGCGCTCAGCACATATTATACCATTGAACTACACCCCTAGCCCCACAAAATTTCTGATGATTTAATAATCAGATATCTGAGTCAATGAGCCAGCTCTGGCCCACCACTAACAGTTTACTAAGTCTGCTTTTTCAAGACAGTCTCTGGAAGGCTCCTAATCAAATGTTTAGCTGAGTTCCATGTTCCTTTTCAGGGGCAGCTTGAAAGAGATAAATTTAGACTTATGCTTTACTATACACAGGTTGATGTAGAGGTTGATGTAGAGGCGACCAATGAGATAATATCCTCCCAATGACTAAAGAGGAAGTAGGGCAGAAGGCTCCCTGCCCATAGAATCAACCTTGCCCCACATAGCTCACTTTCCCGATGGTGAGAATAGATCTCATAGGCAGAATGTCAAAATCTCTCAGACTCTCAAAGCAAATTCACTCCATCACTTCACAGAAACTTATTTTGTCAAATGAGAAACCCACCAGGTTTTTTTTTTATGTTGTTTTAGTTGACTAATTTTCCTAATAGCATTGTAAAGAGGAATATTGAATTTGGGTTCCTGTAGCAGCTGAAGGAAAGGGGTTGGAAGAGGGAATTGTTAACTTTCTAGGAGCGTGTGTTGATATATTTTTCCTGCTGCCTGTCTGCCAAGCCATATACTTTTCTCTTCATGGCCTTTTTTTTCTCCAGAGTTTCAGCTACTTGCTTCTCCACTGTGCTAATTCTGCAGCCCACCCTGTCTCTCAGTACTTTGTAGATGTGGTAGGTCAACTACTGGTCAACTTGTGATACCCAGCTGAACGGAATCAGTGTGATTTTGGGTGTGGAAGGCCCATCCAAGGACACTTGCCAATAGCATAAAAGGAGAACTGGAGGGGAAGATGATGTTCTCTTGATACTCCTGGAGAAGTTTGTCATGCAGATTTTCCTAGTATGAACTCAGCTCTTCTCATCACCAACTGACCTTGGGTTCTCACTGTCACTGAGGATAGCTCCTTTTTGGGGGAGCTCTGGTCCTTACTTTAAGCATTACTTCCTGGCTTCAGTGCAGTTCCCTCAGCCTCCTGGTATAGATCTTTCATCCTGCTGGTGCAGACTTTCTAGTTTCTACCACTGACCTTTGGGCCTTCCCAGTGCAGATCCTTGATACAGACTTGCATGAGCCATCATTATGGGCTTTAGCCCTCCAGTTGAACTCATGCAGGCATTGCCATAAGATACAGGCCCTCAGCTGGATTTTTTGAGTCTCTAGTGCATGGACAGATCTTTTGCATTCTTCTGCATTTGGTTTCTTGGGTGAATATTATAAAATAATCCTATAAATTATGTGTCTTGTTTTTAATCTATTCCTTTACAAACCCTGACTGCAACAGTAGATATAGGAGAGAAAGTAGTGGTTGTAGCTCTACCATTAGATGCTCTTTATTCTAAAGGAGTTATTTTGTTAAACAAAAATAGAGAGTGGCTGGGAAAAATAACAAGCCCAAGGGAGTTCTGGAGGTGAAATCCTCACAAAGCATTCATCATAGCATTGGTCTCTGTTCATGGAATGATCACATGGTTTCTTAGTCAGCTATGTGTTTAGTGATACTGGATTCAAGTACCTGGGTCTGCATGGGTTGAGAAACCACGGAAAGCTAAGCAGGGGAATGACAAGATTGGATTGGCCTTAGACACTGAATTATAGTAGCAATATGTGAGATATACCAAAAAGGGGAATTTGTGAGCCAGGAATTTGCTAAAAAATCATTAGAACCCAGATGAAAGTTAAAAGCCTGAACTGCAGCCATGGAAGTAATGGACCCTGAAAGCCTTTTCCTGGCTACCCCAGCTTATCCAGCCCTCCTTATATGCTCCATTACTGTGCTCTTTATGTCAAAATTGTAAATCTATGTGTTTACTTATCATTTGCTCCTTCATGAGACTGAAATTTCCACCAGCACAGGAGTTAAGCCTCCTTCATTTCCCAAAGTATTCTTAGCTTCCCAGCATAGTGTCTGAGTACATAATGGGAGCTCCACAAACATTTGTAGAAGAAAAAGTGGAGTCAAGAAGAAAGAAAGAATTTTCACTGGTGGGAACAGCTTAGCTATGTTTTGGGAAAGGGATAGATGCTTATGGAAGATGGGGAGGAATGGAAAGACAGAGAATAGATAATTCTCTAGAATTAGAGATAGAGAATAGATAATAGAAAAGGTAGAGAATAGATAATAAGAGAGGGCACAGATGTTGAGGCAGAAGCAGCAAATGGGATAAAAAAAAAAAACAAGCAGAAGAGATACCTTTTCAAAGAGAAGATCTCATCTCACATGGAAGGAAAAGAAGTGTTGCGTATGGAAGTTGATTTGGATTATAGTTATTAAATGAGGGTGTCTATTTTCTGAAGTGTTAGGGGCTACTATCAACTGAGAGAGAGAGAGAGAGAGAGAGAGAGAGAGAGAGAGAGAGAAGATGATGAAGAAGAAGAAGAAGAAGAAGAAGAAGAAGAAGAAGAAGAAGAAGAAGAAGAAGAAGAAGAAGAAGAAGAAGGAGAAGAAGGAGAAGAAGAAGAAAAGAAGGAGAAGGAGGAGGAGGAGGAGAAGGAGGAAGAAGGGGAGAAGGAGGAGGATGAAAGGTGAGGAGAGAAGAGAAAAGAGAAGAGAAGAGAAGAGAAGAGAAGAGAAGAGAAGAGAAGAGAAGAGAAGAGGAAGAAGATGAAATGGAAAGAGGGGGAGGGAAGGAAAAAAGAGGAATTAAGAGGGTGGTTAGAATTTGACAAACTTACTCCAAGAGAAGGAATAAATTGGGGACCAAAAGTGTCTAACAGATTTCTGCAGGACACTCCAGCTGAGAGACAGCAGGAACAAATGAGCGAGCTCCAGATATCTTGGATGAATGAGAGGCAAGTGCCTGGGAAGATGAGGATGGTGATGAGAACTGTGGGAGCCCATTTCTCTTCCATGTCAATCACGTGTCTTACTGCAGTAAAGGAAAAGATTTCAGGACTCCTGGGATGGGTTCAGATGAATCATTCATCTTTCCAGCTATTAAGAGTTTTGCATGTGTTAAAGAGGATACAGACATCAAAAACAGAACCTCAGCAGTTTGCTTCTTTGGAATAAGTCTCACCATGGAACTGGAGGCTGCTGCGTCCTGCTATGTCCTAGATTTGAAAGGTAACCACCCTGCACTCTGACTGTCTATGGCAGGAAGGTGGCTTCTTGAGAAACCCTACTTAAATGCAAATAGCTTTAGCATTTGGATGACTGTCGCCCATGAGAGAAAGTGTATGAATTTAAACTTTGATAAGCCTGGATTGGATTCCTGGCTCTAGAACTAGGAACTCTGTCATCATGGATATAAATTATCTAACCCTTTCAAGCCTCCATTGTTCAAAGTAAAATGGGAATAATCACTAGACTGGTAGAAGGAGTGAATGGGATAAAGCATGCAAATAATCCAGAAAAAGTCAAAGTGCGAAGTTGATACTCAATAAAAATTTCATTTTCTCCCTTCTCTTTTCCTCCTTTCATTTCTCCTTCACTTACATTTTTGTCACTAGTTTACTCTATTAGATGGCAAGACCTCTTAGGACAAAAATGACTGCTTTGTCATTAAAAATAACTTTTTATTTTTCTTAATACAGGCAATTGTTAGCTAAAAATTTCAAGTAATGCAAAATGACAACTGCCCTTACCTGTCCAGAAGTCAGTCTCATTTTTCAGAGCAGAACCTGTTCAGTGCTTAGCAATTTTGGATTTTAAATATTCTAGCATCATCTCCATTTGTCTAACAGGATTTCATTTAGTTTTAGTTTATTACCACATGCGTGTAGTAAGTAATGTTTCCATTCCTTATGTGGAGTTGGTACATGTATAGAACACATCTTAATTCCCTTTTCATCCCCTTTGCCTCCTCTCTCTCCCCATACCCATCTCTTGATCCTCTCTCTCTCTCTCTCTCTTTCTTTCTTTCTTTCTTTCTTTCTTTCTTTCTTTCTTTCTTTCTTTCTTTCTTTCTTTCTTGTACATGTTTGCAGCACACAACGTTTACATTCCTTGCGTGGAGTTAGTACATGGGCATGACACAACCCAATTCCTTTTTTCATCCTTTATCCCTTCCCTCTTTTCCCTCCTCCTTTCATCTCTGGATCCCCTTCCACTTTTATCTCCCTCCATCCTATTATCTTTTATTTTTAATCTGGGTTTCTCATATATGTGAAATTTAAGCTTGTGTGTCTGATTCACTTCCACAACATTATGGTCTCAAGATGCATCCATTGTCCCATAGATGAGTCCAGTTTATCTTTCCTTATAGCAGAGTAGTACTCTGTTGTGTATAAATACCACATTTTCTTTGTTCATTCATCTGTCTAACAGGATTTGGTATTGTTATTTCCTGATTTATAAATTTTAAAGTTTGTGTTCCAACTTTGACAGAAAAAGATGTAACTTAAACTCTCATGCTATTTTTGCTTCACAAATAATTATCTCTAATTCCTCTCTGGAGGAGTGTTAAATAGTAAACAAACATTTTACTTTTTTTCCTATGCATTCTGTGTAACATCCCTTGATTCCCTATAGTGTAGGATTGAACATTATTATTGTCATTCTTCCTGTCAGCTTTCTCACTCTCACTGCTTTCTAACTTCTGTCCTCTAGACTTTTATATGGTTATGGATGATAAAATTTGCTTTTTCTTACAGAACAGTAGTTATGTCTTCTATACTTTCTTGATAGATTCTAAAGGACAAATGCTAGTAAATAGTGCTTACACTGTAAAATGCTAACAATCTTAGTTTTGAAATACTAAGTCATAAATATTTTATGATTTTCTTGTTTGGGTTTTTGTTTTTCCCAGAGTTTCTAATTGTTTTTATTTATCTTGCATGTAAGCTTCTATTATATCTTTAGCTCTTCCAGTGTCTCAGTGATCAAATATATAGATTTCTCATTTCTCTTAATTACCTTCTCCATGAACTTTTGTTCTAATGTTGATGAGTTACTCTCCAGAATGGTTGCAAATCTGTTGCTCTGGAACGTTCACTCATGACTTCTCTGAGTTGAATTAACCCTGATCAATATTCACTATCTTCCTCTTTCTTTTTTGCTCCATTTATTTTACAGAAAAAAGTCACCAAGTTAATATCTAAGAAGGTGTATGTACGCAGTAAAGTTTCTAAGTCCTTGCATGTCTAAAAGTATACTTACTGACCTTATATAAATGAATGGTTGGGTTGGGATAAAAACATTTTACTTGAAAACTTCTGCTATTCAGTGGAGGAGATGGCAGTTGCACTCTTTTCCCATTATCTGTCTCTTTATGGTTGCTTTTACAATGATACCTTTCATTCTTAATGTTCTGATATTTTAAAGTTATGTGAGTGAATGCACATTTTGTTTTCCCCTATACAATGTGTTGCGTATGTAATGGGCCTTTTCAGTTTGAAGTGTCATAAATAGTAGAATATTCTCTTTTTCCTTGAAAATTGCTGTAATACCTTCACAATACCTTCACAAACACTCTGTATGCAACCAACTCAGTTTGTAAGCAGAAGTGTTTGGCACAGTTTTGCTTCATTTTGCAATCTCCATATTGTGTGATGAGTGGGACCATGGCCATCTTTCCAAGAACTGGGGAATGAATTAAGTTCATGAACTGAGGTACCACTGTATTTCATTTTTTTCTTTCTTTTTCCTGGAATAACTTTTGTTGAGTATTGGACATTATATTTAAGTAGTTCTTACCACTATCTATCTATCTATCTATCATCTATCTAATCTATTATGGTTTAGATATAAATTGTTTCCCCCAGAGTCTCATGTGTTTGGAAAGGGTTTGGAGTATGAGGGTGCTACGCTCATTGGTAGACTCATCCATTGAAGTCTTCAGCAATTCTTCTGCTACTGTTGGGAGACAGGACCTGGCTGGAAGAGGCAGGTGACTGGGAGTGTGACTGGGAGTGTGACCTGGAGGGGTATGTTCTTGTTCCCAGTCTCTCTTTCTCTCTCATATTTCTGATGGTGTGACATAAGCAGTCTCCCTGTGTCAGGCCCTTTCACCATGTTGTTCTACATTGGTGCCGATCAAACTTTGAAAACCATGAGCCAGAATGAATCTCTCCTGCTTTACATTGCAAGTGTTGGATATTTTGTTCCAGCAATGGGAAAGTGGCTAACATTCTGTCTGTCTATCATCTACCTATCTATCTTTCTATCATCTATCTATCTATCAATCTATCTATCATCTATCATTTAACTGTCCCTTTAATAGTGCTTTAACAGGGGTTTTGGTGGGAGCAAAATTAGATTCTTGTGCGCAATCTATTGCTAATCTTTTCCCAAATCTAGTTTATACTAGATATTCATGGTATAATTTTAATGAGTTAGGGAGAATATATATGTTTAAGCCAGTTCTAAAATGCCATCTCATTCATTTTTACCTTCTCACATTACCTATTATAATGCATTCTGGATACTAGCTGCTCAATAAATAATAGTTAAATTAAAATATATACAAATTAGACAGTCTCTGTTGTGCTGTGCCTTCAAATTAATGGGACACTAACAGCATGCAAAGCGTATTATATACCATGCTTCAGATGAAACTGTCCCTCCAGTGCCTTTCTACTTTCCCAGCTGAATCAAGGACAAAGAGACTCTTCATGATTAATCCTTTTGTTTTCACTTTTAAATAAGCCTCCAAGGAAGTGTGGCCAAACACATTTATTACAACTTGTAAATCAGCAATATTAAAACTGGTATTAGCTGTGACCAATTTAAGTATTAGGAGGGTGGGGTTCAGCTGGGCTCCTGCCTCTCCCAGAACTGTTCCGAGTTAAAGCAGATCAAGATGCTAATAATTAACTTTACCAGTGGGCTTGCATTCATGGAGCACTGGTCATCCATTCCAGATGAATTTGGCTGAGTCTTGATGAGGTGGTTGAGCACAGTCTTAGACAAATACTTTCGCTTTAGGGCATGATGAGTTAATTTGAATTGAAACTCCCTACTTGCCTCCTATAAAGCATAGCTGCCTACATTATTTAAATACAATTTGTTTGCATGGTAACATACTGCTGGATGAAGAACTGGGTTTTGGTCCTAGCTCTACTACTTCCCAGTATAAAATTCTCATCGAGTACTCTTAGCTTTCCTGTGCTCGTTTCCCTATTTATGTGACTCAATCGATCTCACTCACACCGGATCCCTGATAGTGGGGTTAATACCCGCCTGTGTGGAAGTGATGATAACATGATACAATGAAGAATAAATCTTATTGGGTCTCTTTAGTTTGTGAAGTATTATAGAAATATGAAGAACACTACTTGAAGACAGTGCTTATCACTGTTAAAGAAGAACTGAGTGGACTCATATTTTTAAAAAATAGCGGACACAAGGCCTCTTGAGCCCTCTACTCCCTGAGTAGTTTAGAAGCATTGCACCAGTTAAACCTTTTGTGCATAGTGTTTTACTTCTCAATAGTCTACCCCCACCTCTTTCTACTGAAGACCAGGAGATGGTTGAGATTTTGACTTAATGTAGGTTCTAATCTTTGAAAACGTCTTGTATTTTGTTTGGCTTCTTCTGGTCTTGAAACTAAATTCCCGTATCTCACTACTCAGCTTATGAAATTATTTTGTAAACAACAAGGGAGATCAAGTTTGAGAGGTTATCTACCTTTGCCTGTCCCAACATCCGAAAGATTCAGTGATGCTATTGTGTTTTCTTAGAGTATGCTTTATAATATCAAGGGCTTTCAGTCTTAACTGAATGTCATTCCCGGCCTTCAGAAGAAAACCCATTTGTGCTTTGGTTGTCTGTTCTGGGCTGAGGTTCTGACACTGAAGAGTTTTAACACATACTCTCTGTGACAGTCAGTTGGAAGATAGACAGACACAAAGACATTCTCAAGGCTTATTCCTTTATTTCTAAAATACCTTGTGACCGGTGGAAAAGGCGTTGATGCTTTTCTTTGTTTCTTTTAGTATGTTCACAGCAATATTGAAAAGGAGTGATGCCTCCTATCCAGAGAGTTTTCTTTTCTTTCTTTTTTTTTTCCTTCCACATGAAAGGTTACATTGTTTTACCCCCACAGTTTAATGCCCTGGAGAAGTTGACAAAAGATCAAGAAAGATAGAAGAATAGTTACTGACTCATTTTCAGAGTGGCAAGCTCTGGCTACATGAAAATACATAGATTTGTGAGAGTGGATCCTTGTTATGTTTTAACAGTCTAATGGGGTTTACTTTATCATTAGTGCCTTTAGTACTGCTTGTACCTGATCTAACCAGGAATTAAGCCTTTAAACTGACTTTGTAAACCCACAGCACAATAGTTACTTGACATCCTAGATTTAATTAATGTAAGTGGAAGATGTATCAGGTTTTATTTTTTTACCTCTTTTTTTACCTAATCTCCTCCCTACCTTTTTATTTTTGGAACTTTTTCTCAGAGAACTGCTTCTGCTCCCATCTCCCAACTCATTTATTAGTTCTGGGAATAAAAATACAAATTAACATATGAAACAAAGAGAGACGTGTGTGTGTGTGTGTGTGTGTGTGTGTGTGTGTGTGTGTGTTGATGTTTTGGTTGGATTTTGCTTTTGTTTGCAGCACTGGGAGTTTTGCACTAAGTTACCCTGGCCCCGTTTCTGAGACAGGATCTTGCTAAGTCTGTAGGCTGGGTTTGAACTTGGACTCCTCTAGCTTTAGCCTCCAAGAGTGCTGGGATTACAGCCATGCACCACCATGCTTGGCTATTGTTTTAGTATTCTTAAAGCATGTACAGTCTGTGGTGTGAATTACTTTTGTGTAGTTGCTTATTGACAAGGTTCCCAAAATTACAGATGCTAATGTCTCATCCTAAGTATAAAGGGTCTTAGCAAAAAAGACAAGGTCTGATAGAGCCAGGGGTGGAAGTGGTGGCTGTCTAGTGACTAGGAAAAGCTACTAGTTATTAATTCATTAATATGCTACTCTAAAGGACAATAAGTTATTAATATAAATAAGATTAGCATTGGCTTAAAATTCGGTTAACTACACACATGTAAAAATACAAATTGAATGGTAAAATTCCATTTGGAGGATTCTTGCTGAGGATTTTCCCAGCAATTTCTGGTGTGAATAATTGGTTCTTCTAGGGGAGATAAGAATATATGAAACAAAGAAATCTTAGGAGGGGCAAAAGAGAATAGATGTTCAGTTTCTGATAGGATGAATTTGAAGTGCTGAAGGCCTGTTACACAGAACTGTTCAATGGGAATTTGACAGGGCTCCCATTTGTTGGTGAGAGGCTTGTGCTGGGTGGACAGATTTTGAAGTCCCCAGTGTGTGGTAATCACTGGGAGGAAATAGAGTCATTTACAAGAGCAGGTGAGTAGGAAAAACAACAGGTCAAGTACTGGGAAATGCTGATAGTATACTTCCTGGCAAGATGAAGAAAAAATATCTTTGAAGAAACAGAACATCAAAGAGGTTTAATGGGAACCAGTAAAACAGAGTATTATAGAAGTTTGCAGTAAATATTAGAAAGGTCACTTAGAACAGTCACTGAGCTGCTTGTCAAGACAGCATCAATCTGATTCTTTCAAGGTAGATTGAAGACTTCCAGTGAGAAGAAAGCACATTGCTCCACACACAGGGGACTCCAAGCACTCACCACTTCTCTTTGGGGGAAGCAGTCATGAGACAGGGCCTAAAATAGCTCACTAATACCAGAGGGTGAAGGCCCAGGATAAAGTTGGATTAATATGTGTCCATATTTATTCTGCCAAGTTAAATTTTTAATAGACATTTTCTTAGCAGAAAGAAAATAAATAGGAGAATGTGAAATCTGGTTCTAATTCCCCAGCTCCATTTTGAGCCTTTTATTATATTATATTGTGACCCATTTTCATAAATATACATGAGTACACATCATACAAATCCTTGTATTTTTTTGCAAAGTAAACATTACAATTTCTGATCTATTTTCATGGTTGATATTTTTGATAGTATTACCCAAGTACTGAGTAATTACCAATGACTTCAAGCATCTTGGCAAAATATCTGGAAAAGTCAGCTGCAAGGTTGGTTTCTTATTTATTTTTTCAGTCTTTCTAGTATTTCAGTCACTTTTTTCCCCTTCTCAAGTTATTTACTACTCCCTGACCAGTGCTCAGATGTGAGTCTCTGTGAATTTAAATGGTCATGTAGCAAAGAAAAATTTGGTTTTCAGTTCCCATGCTTGGGAAGAGACTTAAACCTAATTACATGAATTGACATTGAAATATATTTTTAAAAAACCAATCATTTTCATGCAAAAACCTCAAAATAAAACACCTCTAATTTTTAAAGTATAAAAATATTAGTCTGAGTTGAGAGAAATCTTTTGCACTGCATTTGCAAATGGAAGGAGTAGACAAAAGAAAAAATTAGATCATTTAAATAACTTTATTTAGTAGTGACAAAATGGAATACTCTAATGTGGGAAGAATAGACACTGAGCAGAGACCATCAGATCTGTTTATCTTCCTACTAATGAAGTAATTTTGGGAAGACACTCTAACTCTCAAGGTCTGGGTTTTTTCATGTGTTAAAAGATTCAATTATATTGTTATATTTTTGTTCCTTACAGTTCCTGTGCTCTATAATTCCAAATAAGATTTTATTACTTGATATGTGATAAGATATACCGTAGACACTGAGTTAATTAGCATCCATTTAACCAGTCCACTAGATTAACCCAAACACTCCATTCCCTCTGAAACACATTAGGTGATGCTTGTCACTTTCATAGCCAGAAGATTATTCTAGTATGTCCATGCATTTCTTCTCCTGTCAGTTGAGCTTTATGTTTATCAAATGTATTATTCAGTTTTCCATTAGTATAATGAAATACCTGAAGTTGGTATAAAATTAAAAAAGGGAAAAAAAGGAAAGAAAGAAAGAAGATTTACTTAGTTTGGGAGGTCCAAAGGTATAGAAATGGCTCTGCTGGGGGCCTCATAGCAGATGGCATCACAGTGGCAGTAGCACATGCAAGAAGGAGAAATCACATGGTGAAGCATGAAGCCAGAGTGTGACTCAGAGGTTAGTGTTTGCCCTTTTATACCTATCCTCTCGTGGGAGCAACTAACTCACTCCACAAGACCCATGTTACAGTTTCCAAGGGCATGACCTCAGTTGACCTACACCCACTGGGTCCCATCTCCTAATGGGTCCCATCATTCTTATATCTCTAGGTTGTGGACCTAATTTCCCACACATAAACCTTTAGGGAACACACTTAAGCCATGTCCAAACTACAGTACCTAGAGTTAGCCAAGTTTGTGTCCAAATCTGTTTATACCAATTGTACATGCTATTGAAATTATATAATTTATTAACTAATATGAGCCAAACAATATGAGCATGGAAAGAGAATTACCTCTATGAGAATTAAAACTAAATGTTTTTGGTAGAATTTTTAAGAGCAGAGTATTATGTCATATAATTAAATGTGAACATGACACTGCAAACAATTAGGAAATATTCATAAATATCTACCAAAGTTTATTTTTATGTTTCTTCATAGCTGACTTTATTGTCTTATTCTACTGTAAAGAAATTGACCCTGGAGATCAAGTAGCCAAATTCCAATCAAACTAGTGCAATGTCCTACAACAAAAGATTGATGAATGAATATACAAGTAGGTAACACAAAAATAAGTTACTCAGGTATACATTTATAATTTCTTAACATTCCTCACTTTAATTATATTTTGGTTAAACAACTAATTACTAGTCTTGATTGTATCTGCTTGGAAGGATTTTGCTTTTATTTTTCAGATTGAGGTCAGGGCTGGGCTAGCTCCTTTTTTTTCTTAATATTAATGGCAAGGAGTATACCAAGGAATACTGTGAATACTGAGAACGTTTTAAAAAACATTAGGCATTTGGGATATAAATATGTATTTCAAATCTAATTATGTAGTATATAATGGTAGTATTATTCTCTGGGTTTGAATTCTGCTTCAATTCTTACTAATTCCTCAATGTCTTCAAGGCATGGCTTCCACCACTGAGACACTGCAGTAATAATATGAATTCCCTAGGCTAAGGCGATTAACTGTTACAACACAAAACACAGCCTCACTTTACAGTAGAGACTACAGATACAGAACTTACTCTTAACTTTTACAGTAGATTTCAAGTGCTTCTATTTTCCAGTTAACTTTTTATGTAATGATGGGCTCTGGCAATTACTGAATGAAAAAGATTGAACTTTGTGCACTTCTTAGAGGTTGATAAAGTAAGTTGCAGAGAACAATGGGAACAAAAGGACCCTGTAATCAGATTACATGGTGCCCTGAGGTCAAAGTCTGGGGGCAAGCTGAACCTTCAGTTGAGGGTCAGTGATCAAGCACGGGCTGAGCTCAGTGGTTTTTGCTGTGAACCTCCTTAGTGCCCCATGTGAGAGGCAGCACTGTGACTACTGCAGGCTGATGGATGCTTGCTCTGCCTCTTTTCCTCCTCCTTCTCTAAGAATATTTTTCATTAGTATGTGTTTTATTAGTATGTGATACATAATGAGTACATTCATCATGGAGAGTTTGTACATAGCCTGGACATATTGCAGCTTAACCCTTTTTATTTCTCTTTCCACTCCCCTCCCCGTGGCCTCCCCAATGGCCAGTTCCCCTTCCCATCTCCAGGGAGTCCACCTCCCTCTCACTTTTGCTCTTCTACAGCTGATTTTCAACACAGCAATGGGAGGGAGCTTTGCAAAGTTTAGATCAGATGCATCACTCCTGTGTTTGAAACACTTAACTCCTTCTAATTCAGTGCACAAGTCAAAGTTCTTACAGGAAGTAGCCTGTGAGGCTCCACCATGCTCTGAGCCTCCAGTTACTGGTCTGCTGCCATCTTTTATTATTCTCCTTATTCATTCTCCTCCAGCCACACTACTTGACCTCGCTGGTATTCTTGAGAAACAGTCCTGCATTCTCCTGTCTTGTGACCTTCATTTTTCTGTCCGTGTCACTCATAGCTACTTGCCCAGCTCCCTATCTATAGTCTTTGTTCAAATCCCACCTTCCCCATAAAATCCTACCTTGACCACCGCTCTCACATTCTCCCTTCCTCAGTTTATCTTTCCTTTTAAATTGTATAACTTACTGTGCTTATTTTTTCTTATCTGCCGCTCTAGGGTGTAGAAGGGATGATCAAAAGATGCAATGAATTTTAAATAGAATTTACTACAGCAAGAGACACACTGCTATTAATTCCCCTCAAATGCTCACCCTCACTTCAAACGTATTTATTCTATCATTCTTGCCACTTTCTGAAGCAGCTCTGGAAGTCTTCTCTTGAGTGTTCTTGAGTTGTGATGAAAATACAGTGAGCGCTGCTGTCCTGTGCCATCCAGCAGAAAGGAAGGTTCGTGAAAACAGCATGTTGTGTGCTCCATATCCATCTTAGTCACTGGATCTGTCGCCGTGTGAGTTCTGGCTTTCTCAGAGTAAAGATGAGGGACATCCTCACAGCCAAAGCAGTGCAACTAAACCCATTCACAAAAGAGGACTTCCAGGACTACTTCAAAGTGAACAATGAGATAAATATGTTTGAAGCAAGAAGGTATATTTGGAAGGAAATTAATGGCCATGTGTCATATATTTTAAAAAAAATAAACATTCATCTCATATTTTTCTATTATACCTTGTGAGTTTTATGAGGTTTGATCACTTGTTTGGTTACCTATCCCAAGAATCTGTGATAATCCTGGGCCCATGAGCTCATGAAATATTGGTTGAATGAATGAGGGAACAGACTAAGTGAAGGACCAAGCCTGAAAATAGCCATTGTATTCTTTGCCAATGGCTGAGGCAGTGGTAAGACTGTCAGTCTCTGGGAGTTTCTTAAAAAGGGCAATGATCTTTTCAAAATGGAATGGCTCTCTGACTTTGGGTATAGCTTGAAAATCTCCCATTTCCCTAGTTCCTACTATTTTCTCAATTTTATTGCCTTAAATTCATGTTTACTGAGGCAAAGAGAATTAGAGAACTGTGGATAAAACCCAGATGATCTAGATAATAAACATGTCTTTACTACAGTTTTGTGGCATACGGGCAAACAGCTATTAAAGCCTTTTTCCCTTTTCCTTCATTACTTGCCCCTAGTTTAGTTTAATGATTACCTAGTGATTTGGCAGTTATGGATTTTTTTCTGACTTTCACAGTTTCTGACCCTCTCCTAGGTACATACATTTTTGGTACTGCAGATTTCATTATCTTGCTTCCCTTTTTACCTAATTGCAGTTTAAATATAGTACTTTGCTTTTCATAGGTGTTATATATATGTACATATATATATAGCTCTTTTTATGTATAAAACAATAATTATAACATAGAATAATTATGAAATTATTTAGATTGGTCTATTGAGTATATGTTACCTGTCAAGTTGATTTACAAGGGTCATATATATATTTTCGCTAATCTTAACTCCAGCCTTGCAGGCGAGACTTTGAACTCAGCAAATTTACTGAGGACTTTTCAGCATGTACATGATCTTCTGACTGGTCCCCAATAGAATTGCCAGAAGTACTTGATGACAGGTTCCTGGATCTCACCTCAAGACATCTACAGATGGTTGGTATTTTAACTAACTTTCAAGGTGAAACTTCTACACACTCAAGTTTGAGAAGCCTAAGAAAAGTGTTAAGTAGAACATACCTTAGAATCCACGGAGGAGTGAATGCTTCGGTATCACCATTAGGAAGCTTTTCACCTATTACAGTGGAAGTTAACCTGTTTCCTGGCAAGTCGTATTTCACTTTTACTGCCCCTATGTATCACACACAAAAGCCAGCAAGACCCATGTAAAGTTTCTAGCCTGCAGATATTGTCCAAGGTGACCTTTGTCCTTTCATGGGCCAGATTATGCCCTTCATATGCTCTATTTACTCACTGTTGATTGGTTTTGTAAGGAATGAGAGACTAAATCATTTGGTCAGTGCAGCCAGGAACAAAAAGTAAAAAAAAGTATCTGAGAAAGTAAAGACATGTATCTGAATATGCCTTAAGAAAATGGTTAGCTCTCCTTAATCTTCCACTTATTGAAATAAAATGAAAATATTATGACTGAAAAGTCATGTGAGTAAAAATTTTGTAGATCTGTATCACTATGGTAACATCAGACAGGAAATGAAGTAATTGCCTAGATGAGAGATTGGCAAACTATGGCTCACAAGTCCAATCTTTCCTGCTACTTGTAAAGGAAGTCTTATTGGAACACAGCCTTGTATATTCTTTGCCTACCATTTTAACTGCTTCTACACTACTGTGGCAGAGTTGAATAGTTGCAGCAGAGGTGGATAAGCAGCAGCACCAAAAGATTTTACTATCTAGCCCTTTACAGAAAAGGTTTTGACCATTAGTCTAGATTCGCTATTTATCCTATATTTTCTTGTATTTTGTTTGCATTAGAAAATGAAAAAAGGATCTCAATAGATAGCTGTGGCATAAATGAATAGTAATTTTCCTGGTTAGATTCCCCACAAAAAATTAATGTAGGATTCCAAATTATAAGAAGTGTTAAACTGTAAGCTCTTGCCCATCCAGAATTACTCCAAGGCCATAAAACACATACAATATTCACTTACTGTGCAGGGAGAGAGGAGGCAAGACTTTATGGAGAAAAATTCATTTCAAAGTAGAGGACGTGATCACTGGGGTGTGAACAAGACTTATTCATTGGAACGTGGGAAAGGATATTATAACTTAGGCTTTTACATTGACATGTAGAGAGAAGAAACCAAGTGTTGCTAATATTTAATAATTGCTACTAGTCTCAGTACAAATGTACTATTAGATAGGATATTTGAGGCTTCTCAAAGGAGAAGTAGAAGTTATTCAGTCTCAAAGGACCAGCTGTGGAGTTCTTTACTGATTTCAGTGTATTGACATATGATAATGTTTGCATTTAGCTACTTAAGTCGATTTAGGGGTTTCATTATCTACTTTACAACAGGGATAAGTGGATTAAAAACATTCCTGCCAAAATACTTGAGGGTGAAGATAACTCATGCACCACTGAATAATGAAAAAATGGGAGAGGTGGGATTTTTGTGATTGTTTGGAACCAGTTCTTCAGTAGCCCCAAAAAAGATAAAAGATGAATTCATAAATTCTAGTGAATTTTGAAATAATAAAAGAATATATGTAGTAGGAATTCATTTCCTTTACTATTGTAGACTTTATTTGCGGTGAATGCTGTATTAAATTTAAACAAAAATCTTTACACTGTGGACTGGAATAAAAATGAGTGCCGTGAATTAGTAGGCAAATAATGAGATCCTTTACTTTTTTATATACTTGCATCTTTAGGAATTAACTTGTCAGCTATAACAACCATGAAAATGAAGTACAGAAATAATGAACACAATGTCAGACTGAATTACAAAGATTTAAAAAAATAATTAATTATATTAAGTACATATTGTTACCCCTGGTTTTTAAATAGTATTAATGACTTTTAAAAGTGAGGCTGAAGTATGTTTTTGTAAATTAATAAAGGGAAGAAAAGCTGAACAAATCATTATTTGCCATTTTATCTCATTCTTTTATAACTTCTATCTTGCGTATTTTATTATATATAATTTAGTATAGCAATACTATATATACTATAATACATAATAGTACATGTATATGTTACATTTCTTTGGAAATGATTAAAGAATATGCTTAAAATTTGTTTCACTCATACGTGGATGAATCAAAAAAAAAATAGGAGCCATTGATTCTTATAATGAGGTATGGATTCCACCTTGTGGCAGGGGTATCTTGGGTTTATTGCTGCCTCACCTCTGTTTTGGCTGAATTTCTCTTGACTTGCTGAAGGCCTGAAAAGAGTAACACAGGTTACAATAATTCCTCAACATATTTTTGCATAAATATTTACTTTATATTGGCCTATTTGCTTATGTAGTGTGCATTTTCTGTATTAGTGACGTTTGTCTTTATTTAAATACAGAGATATTTCTGGTTAAATTTGCTTTGTGCAATATCTTCCATAGAGAGATAACTCAATTCCTGCTACTGTTTGCTTTTGATCTGAGGAAATTATTGTATGATTATACACATCACTGAATTTTTTGGCTTTTATGTGTGTAATGGGTACAGTTTATAGATACTGGGTAGGTTTGGCATGTATTTTCCTGGTGTCAAAGGAAGACTGGTTTCAATGATACTGATTTTGTTTATATGAAAGCAATAATCACTTCCCTTAGGAGCAAATTCTACCCCACTCACTTAAACTTATTTTATATTTGTTAAGGCACAAAGAGCCCACTTTCATACCATGCATTATAATACATGAGCTAGCTCCTCTGTGACCTTTCTAGGCAAACTAAATATATACAATAGTACCCCTGCCCTACATATGTGATTTTGACTTTTGCAGTTTCAGTTACCCATGTTCGATGGAAGTCTGAAAATACTAAATGAAAATTCCAGAAGTAGACAGTTTATAAGGTTTAAATAGCATGGCCTTCTGAGCTGCACGATGAAATCTCATGCTGTCCTAGTCTGCCCTGCATAAGTCAGTGAATCGCGCTCTATATGTAACTTGCCTAACAGTCACTTAGCAGCTGCCCCAGTTGCCAGACTGCCTGTCCCAGCATTGCAATGCTTGTGTTCAATAACCTTATGTGGTAGCCAAATGCTACATAACGTTGCTTACACCATTCTCCTCACTTCACCCTTTCACATAGGCATTGTGTCATCTCACACTGTCAAAAGCAGATGGGTAGGTAGAGCAAAATAAAATATTTTGGGGCAGAGATGACAGTCACATAGGTTTTCATGTAGTATACAACTATTTTAACTATTATAACTATTTTATTTTGTGAGTTATTGTTAATTTCTTACTGTGTCCAATTTATGAATTAAACTTCATTATATGTTATACATAGAGGAAAACACATATAATGTTGAGTACTACTGTGGTTTCAGGCCTCTGCTGGGAATCTTGCTACATATTCCCCTGACTAAGGGCTACTACAATTTCCTCTCTGAATGGTCATGTCCATCTCAAATTTTTCCCACTGGAAACAATCATGGTTTTCAACAATACTGCTGACACTGGCCATTCCTCTCTTCAGTTCTTCTTTATTAAACAATAAGATTTCCTCCATAGATGGAGGTCAGTACTTGACTCTAGTAATTCTCTTTTTCCTCTGTCACTTTTAGCCTAACTTTAGAAGTTCTGCGTTTTGTATTTATCCAACAAGAAAAGTAGCCCAGAAGTAGCCTTGGCTACTAGGCTGACCAGAAAGTCTGGTCTTTGAGGATTTTTCTCCTGCATTGAATCCGGTTCTAAACATAAATCTCACAGCCCTTACAGGGCAACAAATGTCCAAATGCCCTACATTCCTCCTACTGCAGCAGGACGCTGGTGCCAATTATAATTAGAGCTCATGAAAACAGACTGGCACTAAAGACATGGATGGAAACAATGTGTGAGGGAGGCATAAAACAGCAGGGGTGTATTTCTCATATTTAGAGTCCCTGATCCTGTAAGATTTCATTCTTGAGTGAAACTGATTTGAATTCCACATATGCTTAGCTTGAATGTTTTAGAGAGGCGTTCACAATAATTGCCTCTGATGTGGACTGAGCACTGGTCTCAGGACTAAAAACATTTATTTCTTTAAGCAAAAGTTTAATCAGGTCAGTTTCATATAGAAAATTAATAGCTTGGAGAAAATTAGAGTAAAAAATAGAGAAAAATTAACCTTTTGAGATGTATTAGATTTGCTACTGTTTTAGAAATAGAAAATCATTAATTCATATCTTAGTTTTGCATCAGCTTGAAGAAAATATGAGCCTTCAATGTGTGTAACTAGTATAATGTGAATGGCATTCATTCTGCTAGTCAGCAAATCCCAGGCAGGAAACAGTAATGGTGAATATCACACATTTTATATTTATATTTCAACTACCTAAAATAGCCATTTATTTATGCTTATAATGTGCCAGGGATATATTAGGCATTTTATATAAATCATCTCAACAGTTTTCAATATATTTTTGCAAACCTGTATACTTCTGAGAGATATATCCTCATTAGAAATAGTAGCTCACATTGGCAAAGTGACCCATTCTTGGATTGGGAAAGGGCAGGATGTGGAACATAGGAAAATCTTCAGGCTGCAGAATCTAGACTCTAATTCTGACTTCAGGTCCTGTTCTAAGCCACTATACTCTAATAGCTCCCATCTCTCTTTTTTGTTTTCCTCTGCCCAAATGATCTACTACAAATATTCAAGGAATATAAGTAAGCTAAATTATGATCTTTTCAGAGCAAACAGGTTCTGGTTTGATAAACCCATGAATATTTCCTATCAGATCCCTTTCTTTATCTGCCGATGTTTGCTCCATATGTTTTGATCAAAGGCCTGGCAGAGTGAAGCTGGCAGGTAAGCTCTACAGGGTCGAGTGCACGGTGTTGGGAAGGATAGGAGGACAGAAGGTAATCACTGGGTTGCTGCTTCAGTAAGAAATCCAGTTCAGCTTAATGGGAAACTGGAAATAAATGGGAGTGGAGAGACTAAAAAAGATGAAAACAAGACATTGCTCATTTGGCAAGAGAAACAGGGCCCTTCACAGAAATGCTCCTGTGTGGCCTCTTGTTGGCTGTGGGAAGCTCCACTGAGGGACTGAAGGAGGGGGAAACATAAGACTGTTTTCCATACAACAAGATTCAAGTAAAACGCTACCTCCTTTCAGAACCTCCTATCTGAGCTAGGGCTGCATTATCCTGTGCTCCTACAGCTCTTTGTCCACATCCCATTGGCACAATCTACTTCATTTTATTATGTTGCAAACCTACTTCCAGGCACTGGACCCCCAGTAGCCTATGAGAGCTCAGAGTCTACCACATTTATGTTTTCCCTTTCTCGGTGCTGCCTGAATAAACAACTGTGGGCGTGCATTCTGATGTACAATGCTTGTGAAACCCCAAATCTGAACATAGAAGTTTATGTAAAAGATGTGAAATACTTTATGCTCTGTGTTGAGCTATTCTAATTCCTCACATTTTTTAGATTAAGATGGAACTAGCTCTAAACTTCCCCAGCAGAAGGAGGGAAAGCCATTATTACACTCTTGCCTTTCCCAACTCTTCTGAAGCATCTGGATCTTTAGAGGCTTATGTAGAAAAATATAGTATACCAGAATCTCACTCTCAAGTAGGCACAGGAGCTGGGGAATCTGCCCACTGTTACCTTCACTGGTTCTGCTGAGGCCACCAATTTCTGGCCTATGTCTCTGGCCCCGCCACCTCAGCCATTAGGAAAGTGTCAATTTATGCCATTTTTCCACTGAGAAGCATAGACTTTGAAGGGGCATGGTATAGAAGGAAACATGACTCAGTCTCTGACCCTTCAGGAGCCTTTGTTCAGGACACTGTTACTAATACTCATTTTTCCCTGACCCTGCTTGGCCTAGTCTCTCCAGAGTGAGTAGCAAACGCATGTGTCCTGGTATCTTCCTGTCTCAGAAATCACCAGCACTGTCTCTTCTTAAAGTCTAGAATTATCTTAGGGTCTGGGATGCTATCCCTTTTCACCTTTCTCAAAATAAATGATACCTTCTGCTCTTTCTTTTCACGTGAAGTTTAGAGGGTCATTAAAAATGACTCCAGCCTTAGAAACATAAGACTCTGTCCCATGCCCCTTCTTAGTGCTAGTGGTAGAATCTGTATTTTATTCTGTCTTGACTGGTAATCTGCTCTATGACTCTATGGGCAGATTTGTTTTTTACTGTAGAATAAAAATTCAAGTTAAATGATCACCTGCACATCACTTTGTTACAACAAAGAAGCATAGAAGTAGATCACATTTTTATTAATTATTCCCTTCCTTTTTAAATTGTGACTTAAATATAAAATCCTATCTCATAATATTTTAACATTTATAACTTATTTTTTAGCTATTGTAAAGAGAATGTTCCAGTAGACAGTCCAGAGAGGAAACACTGTTGCCAGATATCTCGCAGAGAGAGAGCTGCACAAGCCAGACTCACAGGGCTGTGTTGAAAAGAGGCCGCCCTTCACCGTCCCTGGATATCCTGTCACTGTGATGACTTGGCAGGAACTTCTCAGGACCAGTGTGAAAAGGAAGAACACGGAGAAATCTCTCCTGTAGGGCTCCTCTTGCCTGTGATTCTTTCATATAATTTTTATGCCTAGAACTTAATCAGTTTGCTGGCAATTATATATCAAGCATAGCCATTTATCAAAGCATATTCCACAGTACTGGAGAATGGTGGGCAGGTTCCCTTAGTCATACATTTTGGTACTGGTGATTACACTGAGACCTGATTGTTGGTCTATTGGACTCCTCTTTTACAGTGAATCCCTCCATTAGGAAAGCATCCTTGTAGCTCTTCCCTGCCTACTTATCTCTGCTGGGACCATTAAATATTGGTGAGACCCATTAGCTGAGCTTTGAACATTTTCTTTTCCTGGACACTGCTTGGCCTCTTGAAGAATGTGTTCATTTTTCAGAATAGAGGATGTAGAAACAACCGTAAGCACCTTGAAATATTTGACCTTTCATGAAAAAGCCAAAAACATACACTGGAGGAAAAATAGCCTCTTTAATAAATGGTGCTAGAATACTGACTACCCTCATGCAGAAGACTGAAGCTAATTCCATGTACTAAACTAAAATCAAAATGTATCAAAGAACTAAATGTTAAAACTGAAACATAACCTGCTGTAAAGATAAGATAAGTGAAGCTCTTGAAGATATAACTATCGGCAAAGGCTTTCTGAACAGAATCTCTGTTGCACAGAAAATAGTATTGAGAATCAACAAATGGGATCCTATTAAATTAAAAAGCTCCTGCACAGCAAAAAGAACAACAAAAGAGTGAAAGGGAAAAAAGTTTTTGCCAGCTATTCCTCAGACAGGGAACTAGTATCTAGAATATATAAAGAACTCCAAAAGTTAGGCACCCTCCAAAAGACCTAGTCAAAAAAATGGGCAAGTGAAATGAACATTCATTTCACAGATGAAGTATTAATGACCAATAAGTGATGACCAACAAATTCATGAAATATTCACATCACTAGCCATTCCAGAAAGAATGGCAATAATCAAGAAATCAAATAATAACAAATGCTGATGAGGCTGCTGGGGAAAAGGAACCCTTTTAGATTACTCGTGAGAATGTAAATGAGTATAACCATTGTGGAAATCAGCATGGATATTCCTCAAAAAACTGAAACTAGAAATTTTATTGGACTGAGTCATTTCCCTTCTAGATATCTTCCCCAAAGAGTTCAAGACATCATGTTACAGTGGTACATGTATATCTATGTTTATAGCAGCACAACTCATAATAGACAAATCTTGGAAGCAGCCTATATCTCTACTAACAGCTGAATGGATAAAGAAAATGTGGTATTTACACACAATGGAGTACTACTCTGCCCTAAAGAAAGGTAAACTTGAGTCATTCATAGGTAAATAGATGCACCTGGAGACCGTGGTGTTAAGTGAACTAAATCAGGTAGACAAAAGTAAATATCACATGTTTCCTTTTGTACAAGAATCCCAAAATATAAAGATTAAAGTAAGAGATAGATACTAGGAAGTAAGGAGATAACGCAAATGGGAAGGGATCAAGAGATGAACAGAGGGAAGAAGGAGAGGAGGGGAAAGGGATAATAAAAGGAATGTAAATGTGTCAAGTATGTGTGCCAGCTCCACACATGTAATGTTAACATTAGGTACTGCAAACATGTACTGATAAAAAAAAGAAAGAAAAATGTGTTCATTTTCTCTTAGTTTGAATTTTACCTTCAAAGGTGAGGTTGGTATATGGTACCTTGTCAAGCTGCTAACAACCTGCTCGGTAATAACATGACCTTGTGTTCTTATAGAATGACTCAGGTCTTAATCTTAACACTAAACTTAAGTGGTTTCATCTACTAAAGGCATCATCCACAACTGAAACTCTCTAAAGCCTGCATGTCTCATAAGTTAGCTCAGCACAAAGCTCTTAATCTGAAGTTGACATTTTAAAAAATAACTTATTGCTCAGGCTGGGTGTGGTGGCACAAGCCTGTAATCCTGGTACTCAGGAGGCTGAGGCAAGAGGATTGTGGCCAGTTCAAGACCAGCTTGAACTATATAGAGAGACTGTTTCAAAAATACAAAAAACAAAGTATACCTCAGAACCTATAACTTAGAACCTGAGCTCATCAATTCAGGAAACTGAGGTTAAAAAAAAAAAATCTGTATAGCATTTCATGTAGTTTTTTTTTTTTTAATCAAGATTTTATGCATTTCAACTGGGTATCAGAGACATTTTTTCATTTAACAAAACAAACACCTTGTCATATATATATTTAAAAGTCTGTTCTTCCTTCAATAATATTATGTCTTAAAAACTTGCTTTGGAAAGAACCTCATGTAACAAATAACATGGGTGTGAGCCTCTACATTCCAAGGCTCAAGGAGCTCATCCAGTGCTCTTAAGGCTCTACAGAAACCCACAAATTCCAGCCAGTGCAGACACAGTAAGTGCAGAGCACTCGTGACTGGTGCTGAGCGGTGAGTGGCTCAGTCTGGGATGAGAGAGGGGATGAGAGGAAAGATAAACAATCTAGAGACCTGTTTAGATCATGACAGGTGGCTGTTGATTAGGACAGGCATATGACTCACCTGGGTGCCATACAGGAAATGTCATGCCTTAGTTAAGAAGGAAATTAGATGCAAGGATAACAGGTATAAACTAGGAACTAAACAACATTCTAATAACACAGTTGAGGTGTGCTCCCTACCAAAAGGATCAGTTTTTAAAGTTGCTCTTGATAAAGGTAAAAATAGAGAATAACACTAACAGTGGTAGATCAGTGGAAAAAATTCATAAGAAAGTGTATAAAATGTGATGGGGGAGAGGGATTACATTGCATTCCTTTTCCCCTACAGATTCTGTGAAATGCAACTTGTTAAAAACCATAATTTACAATGAACTTTCCAAATTTAATCAGGTGCAGCCAAATGTATAGAGAAAGAAAGCAGATCACTTGTGGCCTGGGGCTGGGGACAGCAGCAAGGACTAACTATAAACTGGAACAGGAATGTTTTTAGGGATGGACATGTTCTGAAACTGGGTTGTGGTGTTGGTTGCATAACCGCGTAAATTTAGTGAAGATCACTGAACTATATACTTATGACGGGTGAGTTTTATGGCATGTGAATTTTACATCATAAAATTTAATAAAAAATTAGCCAGCTGCAGCTTCATGACATTGAGTTTTGGCAATGATTTCTTGGATGTGACATAAAAAACACAGGCAATAAATGGAAAAATAGATAAACTGGACTGAAAATTAAAAACTTCTATGCATCAAAGGATACCATTAACCTAATAAAAGGGTAATCCACAGAATAGGAAAGTATATGTGCAAAACATATATCTGGTAAGGGCTTAATAACAGGAATGTACACAGGTCTCCTACAACTCAGCAACAATAAAAGCAATAAACAAACAACTTGACTGAAAAATGAGGAAAGGGTCACCCGATTCAGGACCTGTCTTGGAAATCCAGGAGCTATTCTACTTCTCATTATTTCCAATAAAAAAAATTTCCTAACTTCAAAGAAAAAAAAAGTGAGGAAGGAACTGGAATAGACATTTGACCAGAGAAGATGGCTAGTCAACATTCAAAAATATGCTCAACATCACAAATCATTAGGAAATAGAAGTGAAACTCACAATGAGATCCCACTGCATCCCCACTAGGAAGGCTGTGAAATAAAACCAACAGGAAAGAGTAGGTTTTGGCAAAGATGTGAAGAAATGAAAATCCTTGTGCACTATTGATGGGAATGTAAAATAGTGTAGGCACTCTATAAAACAATATGATGATTTGTCAAGTAATTAAAAATATTGTTATATATGATCTAATAATTCTACTTGTGACTACCTACACAAAAGAATTGAAGGAGGGGTCTCAAATTGATATTTGTAGAGCCATGTTCACAACTAATTGAGAATATCCCCAAATAATATTTCCAAAATAACCAAAATGCATAAGCAAGCTCTGTGCCCACTGACAGATGGATGGAGAAGCAAAATGTGGTCTTAACATATAATGTAATATTATTCAGTCTTAAAAGAGTAAAAAGTTCTGATATGTTATCACACATGTGAGCTGTGAGTTCATTATGCAAATGAAACAAGCCAGTCTCATACACGCATACACACACACACACGCACCCCAAATACCATATGATTCCACCTGTATGAGAAACCAAGAATAGTTAAAAATTCATAGACAGAGGGCTGGGGAGATAGCTCAGCGGCAGAAGCGCCTGCCTGGTAAGCTCAAGATCTTGAGTTTGATTCCAGGGACAAAAAAAAAAAAAAAAAGAAATTCATAGATGGAAAATAGAATGGTGATTTCCAGTGCTTGAGGGAGATGATGGAAGATATATATTTTTTATTTCTTTCTATGATTTCTGGCTCATTACTTTTAGGTGACTATAACACTGTTGAGTGCTTTAGATCTCAGAAGCAGACCTTAGAAAAAACATTTGTCTCTCTGTCTCTGTGTTTCTCTGTCTCTCTCTGTGTCTGTGTGTCTGTTCCTCTCTCTCCCCACCTCTCTCCTGCCTTCCTTTCCCTGTTCCTTTTTCTCCCCAAGGCAGGCCATAGAAATTACAATTTTCATTCCCAACACAGGTCATGGAAACTCTACTCTTAAATTTTCTGACCTGCTTTGTCTAATAATAGAGGATACAGAGGTCTTGCCCCATGGAGATGAGGAAGGGATGCTGAAGAAAGGGGCATATAAGCTTTTTGAGGTATCCGCACTCAGTCAATTAGCATTAAATCAGACCCTCTTTGTTCACTTACATGTCAGCATGGTTGTCTGCACTTTAGCCGTGCTTATACAATTAAGTCTCAAAAAACTCTGAAAGGATGGGGTTCTGGAACTGTTCTGGCGTCTGAACAGTTGTAGGCTTGTAGGAAAGGGAACAAGAATTCATCCACATGCCGCCCTCTAGGTTCACCACGCTCCACAGTGACCAAAGCTCATGGGCTTGGGACCTTTCCAGAGCTGCCCTATGTAACTCTGACTACTCACTGGTATCCTTTAAAAGAGCCCAGTCTGTTGAGGCCTACTGCAGAATCTCCTTCATCCAAAACAATGGCCTCCTACAGTGTTTAACAGGATGTGAGTGGATTCAGGGTTATGTTGATAATCTGACTTTTCCTCTGCTATTCCTTCAGATAGTTCATCTGTTTTCTTGGAATTTAATTTCACCTTTGTGTGGTAAATCTCACCTAGACCCATTTTACAAATGCTGGTCCTCCAGTTCTAACTTTTTGGTTGGTTTTTACACTAGAATTTACCAAATCACCCCAGACTCCTCAGGGATACATAAACATTCATATGCATTGTCTATAAGTAGTGTTGGCCTCTTTAAATCCTGTTTCTTCCAATGGTCTTAGTCATTCTCTTATCACAGTGCTACCAGTATTCAGCCCCAAACTGGGTCTGGTCCTTTCTTCCTTTCATAACTGTTGAAGCAACAAGACTGAGTGAGTGGACAAAGAGGTTCTGATTTAATGCTAATTGACTGAGTAAGGATGCCTCAAAAGGAAACTTTTATTCTTGGCCAAGAATAAGAAAAGTGACTGCTTCTCCTAAACTTGCAAATCAACTTCTCGCCTTTTTGGGGGTTGGGAGGTTATAGACATGGGATAAAATAAATGAAGGAGAGTGATAGGCTCCCCCTCAAAATAAAAGGAAGGGATATTCATGTTTTTTCTATGAATGGGAGGAGATTTTCCAGGAATTTGAGTGCCACCTCTCTTTGATTCTTTTATGGTTCTTTCCAGTCCTTGTCATGACAGCCATGAAGTGTCATGGTATGGTGGTGGGAGGAGTCATTTAGCATGTAGAAGGAGTTTTCATGACGCTGGAGGTGTTTTGGGCGTCACTCTGGCAGCCATCTTAGAATCACCTGAAGCGGAACCTTTGGCCTGTAGATACCTATCCTCAAAGAGAGCAAGATTCAGGCAGGTTAGAAATTCAGCTGGGTCAAGTATGCAGTATGAGATTGTCCGGGATAACAGTAGCTTGGACCTGTGGAATTATTGTGGATGTTCTCTATTTCTTAGTGACTCAGTGGGTTTTCTGCTGTCATTGTTTCTATTCCTAAACATTCTGTACAAAACTGACAGGTATGTTTAAATCTTCAAGCATTCAGACCATCTATCCACAGTTAACCCATATCCCACTTTCCTTCCAGTATGATCAAAACCAATTTTCTTCTCCCAGTGTGAGTTTCTTGATATCCATATTCTTATTCTAAAGTGTTTTTGCCCTCTTTCTTCCTAGATACATTGTCTTTGCTTCTCTTTTTCTCACTTAAATCAATGCTTTCTTTGGGTAAAACTCCCTTCCCAGGAGCTTTCCTGGTAACTGCATCCTATAGTCATTTTAAACTTCTGTGAGTGGCCACCTTAACACTTACTCTGCCCTTTGGATCATACAGCGGGGTGTGGGCCCTATGAGCTATCAGAACCAGACAAAAATGACTAAAACAAGCTCGGGATGGGCAGGGTCACATGGCACATGAGTGTTGGTGGAAAGCCAACCACTGAGTTGGGTAGATTGTAGGACTTATTTTAAGTTGGGTAGATTGTAGTCCAAATTATAGGATTATTGTGATTATTAGATCAAATTAATGTAGGTAAACTTCCTAATAGATGCTCAGTAATGGTAGCTACTAAGTCTTTTTTCTGGCTAGGCTGATTGCTTTGCAACTGTTAAAGAAAAACTATGTTTTATCAATATAAAGATAATACAATGGGTGGGATGTGTAGCTTATTGGTAGAGTGCTTGCTTAGTACATGTGAGGCCTTGGATTCAAACCCCAGTACTGAAAGGTAAGTTGACATTATTCACTGTGTAAATAAAGTAATGACCATGTCAGCCCATAACTTCAACAAATAGGAAATGCTGCCCTTCTCCATTTCCCTTCTTTTTTTCTTTCTTTTTTTCTTTCTTTCTTTCTTTCTTTCTTTCTTTCTTTCTTTCTTTCTTTCTTTCTTTCTTTCTTTCTTTCTTCCTT
>NW_004955434.1:686942-713955 GCF_000276665.1 Chinchilla lanigera | reverse complement strand
TTTCTTTATTGTGTTGGGGATTGATCACAAGATCCTGTGTGTGCTAGGCAAATACTCTACTATTGATTTATATCCTTAGATCTTTCTCTTTTGAGACAGGGTCACACTAAATTGCCCAAGTTGGCCCTGTAATGGGGATCTTCCTGCCTCAGCCTCCAGAGCAACTGAGATTACCAATATGTGCCTGGCTCTTTTTGCTTAATTTTGACTTGATGCGAACTTTTAGGAGACTCTATATCAGTGCCTCTTGGGGCTGCTTACTTCTTTCAGTTCTGCACCAAGTTGTGCTATCTTTCTGTAATGTACTGGGAAAATCCACTATTCCTTGTCTCTGTCTACACCAAATCCCATTGCTCATCATTCCTTCAGATATTTGCTGTACTTGGAACTCAGAGATCTTTGGTCAGTTTGGAATACTAGGTTTATGTCCACATGGAGGTGGAAGGAAGGAAGGAAAGAAAGAAGAAAGAAAGGAAGGAAGAAAGAAAAAAAGAAAGAAAGAAAAAGAAAGAAAAAAAGTCATTCACTCATCTAAGTTTGCTTATTAGGCAATAAATTAACAGGAGAAGAAACCCTTGAACTTTAGGCAGAAATTAAAATCTCTGGATTAAAAGAGAATGGAAAAGGACAGATGGAATAAAACTATGTAAAAACCTAAAGTCCAAATATTATACAGTTTTTCATTTGAATCTTTCTTCCCTGTGGTAGAAGAATCATGCAGTGTTTAAAGGGTATTTCCAGTTGACTCAGAAAAGGAGAACCACAGGTCCTGCAAACAGGAGGAACATTCTAGATGAGTTCATGATTGGCTCTACTATACTGTTGTTATGTCATTTTTAAATTTTATCCTGGACCCAGGTTTCTTCATCTATGAAACACTGGTGTTCTAACAACAATTTCTTAAAAATGTACTTCAATTCCGAAACGCTGAGAATCATATGAATTGACAAAGTTGCTTTCACACTGTGGGCTGTACCATAGCTTTTAGAGGCACAATTACAAAAGGAAATAGAACTCAGAGGCAAAACAGCCTTGCTGTCTTCACAGGTGTTGCTGTTCTTTGACTATGCCTCTTTTCCAGCAGGGGTGACTTGATTCTGAGTCATAGTAATTGGCTGGCAAGTTCTACTCTTCATTTACTACTGGAATTTAAACTCTTTAAGGAACTGACCCAGAAATCTCCGCTTTCTCCTCCAGTTCCCCTCCCCCACCATTTATTCCCCTTGAACCCCGTAAGCACTAACAACAATTATTTTACAAATGAATGGAAATGACCAACTTTAAAGAACTGAAATTTTCCTCTGAAGACTTTCCTTGGAAAGTTGTTTCTTTGGACCACATTCCAACAAATTGAAACTGCCTTTGTCCTAAAATACTTACTCTGATTTTTTATTATTGTGCTTTATTTGTTAGAAGCACTTTCTCTTTAAAAGTCACAACAATCTTTTAAAGTAGATGTTAATGTCATTTTCAAGATCGAGAAGCCATGGTTAAGAGGGATCAAGAGGTTTACTGAATGAAGATCATTTATTAAGGAGCAGAATCAGGATACAATTCTAAGTTTTTCAGATTCCAAAGCCCACCTCTATGTAGAGATACTTTCAAAATTCTTTAATTAGGGCTAGAAGTAACAGCTTCACCATCAAAGAGGCACACTGATTTATAGGTCCGTATCAAACAATAATACCAGCAGCAAACTGGGCAGCCACTGCCTTTCCCAAATGCGGTGTGAATAGACTCTGCTTTTTAGCAGCTATTTCATAACACAGCATACAATGTTGAGATCTAGGTTTGAATTTGCAGTCATGGCACTCACATAAGGTCATCAGGAGCACATAAATGCAGTTACTCTACTCTTGAGCAATAGAAGTTTCCAGTGGGAGAAAAAAGAAAACATTTTTAATATAAAGATCTAGGCAAGAAACTGATTGACCCAATCCCATTAGAACCATTTAGACTAGAAATAATAGCCCTCTCCTTTCAGCTTATTCTGAATGAGCAACTATTTTCAGTGTGCATCCCATAATGACTCCCAATTCTCAGAGCACTGCAAAACCTTTCCACAGACTGAACAGGAGCATGAAGCCTGTTCGGGAGAGCAGGCAAAAGATACGGCTGCCGCACACCGACCGCCCTATGTGACATCTCCTGTGTGTTTGTTGCACACTCGGACTCCTCAGGAAGTGTGTATTTGAACATTAGATGCATCTCTTTTTTCCTGAGAACAATATTCTATAGATATTTGTCTCTTTAAAAATCAAGATAGAACCTATTTGTTTGGTCTTAGAAATCTCTGTATAATCTTCAGTGTTCCTTCTCATGCTTGTCCAGTAAAAGCTTTGCTGATTATTGAAAACTAAGTTTTGCTTAACAATTGTAATATGTTGTATGTAAGTTTTAATGTCATATAAGGAAGTAAATTGATCCATTTTTTCCTTATTTAAACTTGCTGTCTTTTTAAATTGCCATGGAATACTACCCATCTTGAAGATTGTAATTGTGGACAGGCCCTGTTAATGATTTGCTGCTGTCTTGTTACCTCACACAGGTGAGGAAAATGACCTTGCTCTGTGTTATTTGTGGCTCTATAACTTACATTTTCTGATTCTAGTATTTATAGAGAATAAAAAAGTTTTGGATGAAAAAACATTAATTATTTTTTGGTGATTATATGTAAGTTTTTGATATCCATATGTTTAAATGATATTCATAGTGTTTAAATAAATTTTGCTTTATTGGACTTTATATTTTGGTGAGTGAAAACTTCATTTAAAAACCCATGGTCTAGCTGGGCATGGTGGCCCACTCCTGTAATCCCAGCACTTGGGAGGCTGAGGCAGGAGGATTGTGTCAAGTTTGAGGTTACATAGCATTACATATGTAGTTTAAGGCCAGCCTGAACTATACAGTGAGACCTTGTCTCAAAACAAGCAAACAAAAATCTGTAGCCTATATCCTTATTGTACTTTATATAAACTATAATTTTACTGGAAAATATCTCCAAAATAATAAACTGAGAAAGGAATAAGTGTTAGGATTATTTGAAACTATTTCCAAAGAAGATTAAAGTTTGAAAAATCCAACTTCTGGGTTCTATCACTTCGGAGATTGTTTGTAGGTAGATGAGTATGAACACATGTATGTGTTCGTGTATGTAGATATGTACAGAGATTAAAACTATAAACAGTTTGGTTCTTAGTTTCACAGATGTGTTTTCATTTCCTGGGATGGTATTTTGTAAAACTGAATTTGTTGCACTTATAAAGCTGCAAATTCCAAAAAACGAAAACAAAACAACAAGAACGACAAAACCCTGAGATTTCTGCAAGCTCTTAAAATGGGAAAACATGGTAACATCAGGCCTATAAAGTCTCACTGCAAAAAGTGGCTGAAGTTAAGTGAAACTGAAGGAGGGAGTGGGACCCATGAAGGAGAGCTTTGTTCCCCACATTGTTGTATATTACCTACGTGGGTCCTATAGATTTCTGGGTTTGAAGTCTTTGTTTTGAAGAAAACTCCCCAGAACCTCCTTTTAGTGTGGTTAATAGTTCATCTGTGGATGGTGACTCATGGTAAGGAGGAGTTGGAGTATCTCAGGCCGGCTTGACAACCAGGTGCCATGGATGCCACTTGTCTCAGCTCTTTGAGACTCCTGTGGATCAGGGGCCTCACTGGGGGGAGGCAAGAACAGTTAAACAAATCCTTAGATTGCTGAAGATTTCTTCTGGACTTTCATGAGTGTGAAGAAAAGAATGCATCAAACTTCTGCTGTCTTTGAAGCTAGCTTGAAAGTATGTAATAAATAATTTTAACTTTCATTATTTATTTACTGTTTCATTGCTATTTACCAGAAAAGAGGTTTTATTGTAGTTTATAGAAACTCACTGAACACAGGCACCATCAGTACAGAGTTTTAAATAAAGGGTCATTGTTATTCTTTTATATAAAATCCTTGGCTTGCTTTTTTTTTTTTTTTTTCTTTCCTATCCTTACCTCTGGGAGGGAAGTTTCTGACTATAAACGTCCTCAGAACACACTTGTTTATGAACACAAGGGAATATGTGTTTGTAAAAGTGCATGCAAACCTGTAGGTTTGACTTGGCTTTCAGGGGAGGTCCAGCAATTACCTTGGTAATTAGCTTGATAAAAACAGCAGGTCTGTTTCTGTGCTGTGATAGATATTTTGGGTTTCAATTACTATAATGCCTGAATTAATTAGCTAGGCCATTTTCAAGCCGGAAAACATCTCCTTCAAGGTGGCGTGGATATTCCCTGCTTATGCCTCTGTTCCTATGTAGTTGTTAGAAGGATTAATTTTAGAAAGCTCAGCTTACAAGGTTCATTTTTCCTTACTGACAGTTCTATAAACTTGCCTTCAGATCTGTAATGGATGTCAGCACTTCAAAGAATTATAATCCTGTGTTTGATCCACTCTTCTTGCCCCCAGGAGACTGTGTGAGAGAAGGGACACTAGATACTATCAAGAAGCGAGCTTTGGAGAAGGTGAGCTGGAATAGCAATCAGTCATACAGGCAAGGGCTTTGTCCCTTTAATGAAGTTCCCCAACTTCCCTGCTGCTTTCTTCCCAAGTTTGGCTTTTAAGTTCCTGGTATGGGGAGGGACTTGGTGAGCGCTGAAGAAGATTGTAAGTAGAAGCCGGTCTTGCTAGCTAGCAGACATTGTTGCTCTAATTCTGCCTAAGGAGCATTTTCTGGCCATAGGTCATGACCTCAAACAGGAAGTGCCTCTGAGTTCCTCCAAACAAGGTATGTGGATGAGGGGGTGGAGTTCAGCACACAAACACCCAGCTGCCAATGTTTCATGTTTACAAGAGATGGAGAATAGGTCGCTTAAGGTCAAGGGTATATCTTTTTCCTCACTCCAAGGAGCAGAGTATTGTCTTACACTAGGTGCAATACTGACTTCAACTCCGGAGCTATATTTGGCTTGGTGTTTTTCTTTAATGCTGCCCTTCCTGCCTCTAAGACTGTTACCAGCTTTAAAAAATTATATGAATAAAGTGGTTTCAACTTAACTTATGTCAATATCTGATGAGTTTTCTGGAGGAAAATTGAAAGCCAGAACTTTGAAGTATTGTGCTTCCGAGGTAGGACTCATATTTGAGTATAAATTGCTGTTTAACTAGGATGGTAAAAAAAAAAAAAACCCTTAACCCAGAGTTGAAAGGTATTGAAGAGGTCACTCCCAAGAGGCTGAATCAGCACTACTTCAGGAAACCACTATTACTGGCTGACAGAGAATTACAGCAGCTTTGTATAAGAGTCATGTCTGTCCCTTGTCAGTGATCTATTAACACTGTCCAGTACAAGACAGCCCTAACACTAAGAAAACGCTGCTCTTTGCTGACCATCAGGAAACTTTAAAAACAGAACTCCGTAGTATCTGTGATTTTTGAACTGGAAACCACCAGTTCTCTGCTCATCTAGGGACACCATCATTTTCCTCCAGTGAATAGTTTGGAAAAATGATTCCTATTAATTTAAGGAAATGTTGAGCAGTATAGGTTATGTATGTGAGCCTGGGAGGCCATTCCCCTTGGTGTGAGGTAATCTGTTAAAGATTTGCTGTCTACTGGTGAATAGATGGGAGGGAGGAAGTAAATTTTATGAGTTATAAGGTTTGAGGAACATCTGTCCTTATGTTTCTACCTGGAAATGAACTTGTGAAATGCGCTGAAAAGAAAAAAGGAAAATCAAATTCACTAATGGCATACATCAAAATAATGAAAAACCAAACTAAACAAATAAACTCTGGTGATTGGACTGGGAGATTAGAAATAGTCCTTTAAGGCAGAAAAGGACTTGACCTATAGAAAGACTGGCTGGCTAATTCATGCCTTCCTTTGATTCAAACAAGCTATGGCTTTTTGCCATAGCACCCATGAGGGGGTAGGGGAAAGTGAGAGAAGACAGGGTGGACAGAGCTACAACACCTAATATATTTATTGGTATCACTGTTTTGCTGCAGTGTTGACAAAGTCTAATTTCCTGACAGTAAACATATGACTAGTGAGTTTTTAGTGTAAGTACTTCTCATAGGTTCACACACTCAGTGTTCACGTCAAATGTGTGAGGGAGAAACTGTGGTTAACCCCATTCTGCAGTTGGGAAAACTGAGAAACAGCGAGGTTTTAGTACCACACTCTGTCAATCACCTAGCAAGTAGAAGGGCCAAGAATTAAACTCAGGCAGCAACATTCTATTTACTACACTTTTGACTGTTATGCTAAAATGACTTCTGAAAGCTTTTGTTTTGTGTTTTACAAAGTCTGGTCTGAAATTTACCTGTATCAATTTCTTAAAGTGCTTCTTACAATTAAGTTTCCTGGCTTAGTATGTGAGAATCTCTGGGATTCAGGCCTACAATAATTTATTTTCTTTCTTTCTTTCTTTCTTTCTTTCTTTCTTTCTTTCTTTTCCTTTCTTCCTTTCTTCCTTTCTTCCTTCCTTTCTTCCTTTCTTCCTTTCTTCCTTTCTTTCCAATCTAAATGTCTTTTACTTGTTTTCATGTGTATAATTTCCCAGGCTGGAAAATCCGGCTCAGTGTAGAAGTGATGAGGGTGAGTATCCTTGTCTTCTCTTTAGTTCTTCTGATTTTTTTTTTTTTAGTAGTACTGGTGATTGAACTCAGGGACTCTGCCTGGAAACGTTCTATCACTGAGAAACCTCTGTAGCTCCTTTTATTTTTTTTAAATTTGGGGCAGGATCTCAGTAAATTGCCCAGGCTGACTTTGAACTTGCCTCAGTCTTGAACTTGCCTCAGTCTTTGAACTTGCTTCAGTCCTTCTGCCTCAGTCTATTAAATAATAGAGATTTCAGGTATCCACTACCATCCCTGGTCCACTTCTCTAGATTTTGAAAGGAAAAATTGAGCCAATTGTTGTTAATGTATTAGTAATACACCATTGACACTATAGTTTAGTTCTTCTATTCCTAATCTGGATTCCACCAGGAGACACACAACAGCAAAACACCAGTGTAGTTCTTATTTATTCATAGGCTGAAAATGTTGTTTTCCCATCAGAATACTGGAAAAAGAAGCAGGCATATACAGTTCCTCATAAACTATGACAATTAGCATCACTGCTAATGATGTCATGCTACATTGTTTTTATTGTATCCTACTCATTAAAAGCATGTTACTAATGTGGACCACATTCAAAGGAGGAGAATTAGACTCCATCATTTGTGTGAAGGTTCAAAGAATTTGTAGACATATTTTAAAACCATCATAGATGCTATGGAAAAAACAAACTAATGATGTCTAGTATGTATTGAGCACTTATGTGCCAATAAGTAAGATTCATTGTGTTCTATCTGCTTCTAAACCCTTTATGTAGATTATCTCAGTCCTCCCATAATTCTGTAAGACAGGTAATACAAGCTCTATGTTATAGATTAAGAATTTTAATTGCATAACTTACTAAAAAACAATGGCTGTGGAATTAAAAGACAGGCATTTTAGCTCCAGAAATACTTTCTTACTCACTACTATGCATTACATAGGACCCAGGAGACATAGAATGTAGTTCAAAATAGTAATCTGGGGAGGGTTCTGCTCTGCTCCAGGTGCTTTCCACGGCTGAAACTCCATTTTAGGAACGATGATTTCTCAGCTTTATCTCTCCATCTCACTCTGGTGACTTGGGTTAGTGTCTTGTTTACTTTTCTTTCTTTGCTGAGACAAAGTACCTGACACCCACAATTAAGGAAGGCAAGGTTTGTTTAGCTCACAGTTTGTGGAGGTTTCAGTCCATACTTGCCTGGCTCCATGGCAGAGTAGCACATGGCACAGGGCAACAGTTCAAGGTGGGGGCAGATAACAAAGCAACAAGAGCAAAAGGGCAGAGCAGCAAGAGCAAGCCTCTTTCCCTCCCTTATATTGTATGCAGGTTGCCTGCCCCAGGGAGGGTGCAGCACTCACACTTATAATCACAGCATTGGACTATGGATCAACAAAAACTCTGGAAGCCACCCCCATAACTGTATGAGGCTTTGTGGGGACATCTAGACACAAACCGTCATAGTCAGACACCTCTCTGAATGGGACCATTGGAATAACCCTGAGACCTGTGCCAGAGCTCTGTAGAGCTACTGCAGAGTGGCACATGCACAGAGTAGAAGGTGCTCACTGCAGTGATGGACTAGAGCAGGCAGACACCTCACATCTGAGGGCACCTGCCAGAGGGTAGGAAGTGGCCTGAGGATGCTCTTTGGTGCCTATATCTTGTTTAGTACTTAGTGAGATTTAACTCTGTTACTGGGCTGCCCCACCTTGTGCATCCTTAAAATAAATCCTCATTATCCGAGCAAAGTCTGAGCTTCTTTCTGCTCCTCATGTCTTCAAATACCCTCACCTACTGATTGTGCCACTAATGAGGCACACAGCCTGGAATAGGTCACCCCCTTATCAACCCAGCTCCTTTACCAGGCAAGAGGTGAGGTTTGGACCAGATGATACCTAACTTCCCAATCAGTGCCCATGTTTAGAATTTGAACCTTGGCGTGGGGGGTTTGGGTCAGAGGAACCCTGCCCCCATTTATTCCCAGCGCCTCTCCAACCTCAGAGTGATTTAAACTTGAGACTTTTGTTTAATGAGAAGCCCAGCCGCAGTGCCAGCGGCAGCCCCCACACAGGCTGGTGTGGGATTTGGTAGAGCTCCCTACTGAGCAAAGTGGACAGTGTGTGCCCTGACCCTCCTGTCTTTCCACATTTCTCAAGTGGCTGTGTTTGTTAAAGAGAGATGAAAATACACTGTAGGGAGTGACAACCGTGCCATGGGAACTGAGGTGAAATACAGAAAGGCTGCTGGGTTTGGTGGCGAGGTGGCTACAGTCCAGAGGGAAACCGGGAAGGGGTGGTTTTACAGATTCTACTTAAAATTCTGTTTCATCCAAGCAAGATTTGCAGTGCAGCAAACTAACACTTGCATTTCAGACGCATGAATCAAAAATAAAGAAACAGAATTTTAGATGCATGAGATCCCACAAAGGCTCTTTGACCTCTCACACTTCTATCTGCCTAAGACTCGGAGCCTATCACTGGCAAAGCTCTTGGCAAAACATCTGAAGACCTGGAAACTACCTGGCTCTGAGGCCAGCTTGTTGTGTGACTACGGGCAAAAGCTTTCTGGGATTCTCAGTTCTCCCATTGTGTTCTAAAGTTGATTCTGTCTGTTCCTGCTTATGTCACTAGAATGCTGCGCCAGCCAATGAGGTATTGGGAATGATTGTCTCCAGTTCCTCTGTAAATCTTTTGCACTAAGTCAAATATTTAGAGAGGGTTGAAGGTTAACTCTTTCAGGCTTTCAGGGAATTATTTTCTGTATCAAAGTGTGTTGAGCTAAAGAGCATCTGTGAGTGGTACACTTAGAGAGTGCAGTACTGGGAGGGCACTGAATGGTATGAATGATACCCCAGAGGCCTGAAAGAGCTCGTGGGCCTACCAGTGGCGGGGCTAATTAGTGTCACGACAGGGCATGAAATATCGAAAGAGGGCTGCAAAATCTTTACATGGGGGAAACTTTAGTGATCCATTAGTAATAATTGGAGCATACTTTCAACAGACATTGCTCCCTCTTACACACACACACACACACACACACTATTATTTACTGGACTGTGAAAACCAAACTGAGAACAGTGACTAAGAAGGTGCTTTGAGTTCTTGTGGAAAGAAATATATCTTACCCTGGGCTATCTTTTTGGATTCTGAATTGATTCCATGGGGAATTTTTCTTCCTCTTTTCTCTCCTCTATTCACAGGGGTTCTATTAGGGTCCATTACTCCCATCCAAATATAACAGGGCCCAACCCTGCTTAGCTTACAGATCAGGTGAGAGTGGGTGTGTGGGGTGGGTAGAGCCTTAGAACAAAGGCCCTGCTGACCCAAGGGTCCTGGCCGATTTATTTCAAACCTAGGATCCAGTGAAGGAGCAGCCTTCAATGAGTATATTAAGAAACCTAGAATAACAAGAAGTAAAGCCCTGATTATTGCCCATTAGCCATGAGATTCAAGGAACTTCTCTATCTTGTTTTGACTTAAGATACTACCATCAGAATGGGACCAGTGTGGGAGCAAAGACTGTCATTATAGGTCATTATGGTGTTTGGTGTCTGTCACTTTGACCCTGTGGATGTTTTAAACTCTAGGGCAATTTGATGTCCTGGTGATTTTGTGACATTTTCTGTTAATATACCAGCACAAGCTCTTTCTCTTTGTCCCTCTGGGTTTTTTCCCCTATGTCCTCATTCTTTGTGTTTATCCTTCAATCGTGTGCACACTGTTAAATTGGCAGAATGAAAATTGCTGTGTAAAATTTTTTATGAGAATTTTCCATGTTACTATGATTGAAATAATTATTTTGAAGTTCTTTGAGTTAAAATATATTAACTTACCTATGCATTTTTGTTCAGTGGTATAATTTAACACATAACATAGTGCCCGACTTGGAGTTAACATTCAATAAATATTTGCAGAATGAGTAAGGAATATTATTTCTCATGATTTTCCTTTTTTGCTTTTTAACAGGGAGTGGTCTACTGGATAGATAAGAGTGAAATCAGAATTTATCTAGTGAGTTTGGGGTGGAAATTGCAGTGAATTGATGAGCACATGCCATAGATACAGGAGGAAGCAGTTGTGTATTGCTGCCACCTAGGAATATTGGAATGGTTTTGTTAAATAGTCTCTCTGTTTGTGTCTCCCTCTGTCTCTCTGTCTGTCTCTCTCTCGCTCGTTCTATCTCAACTGTCTCAGTATGTAGGTTGGCCATAAATTCACAACCTTCCTGCCTGAGCCTCTTGAGTACTGGGATTACATTACAAGTATATTCCATTACACTTGGCTAGATAATATTATACTGAAGAGGCTCTTAAAACCTTTCTTGGTACACGAAATGTTCAAATTTTCAAATAATGACTTAAATTCTTAGAAGCATGCTGTGCAATAAGAAATCGAAGTAGACGTAAGCAAATAGAATATCCTACGTTCATAGTTTAGAAGATTCAATATTATAAAAGCACAAATTATCTCCAAATTGGCCTATGCCTATCCAATATAACTCCATCTTTTTTGTGTGTGAAAATTAATAAGCCAATACTATTTTTTTTCTTTTTGTGGCTCTAGAGATAAATATGGGGTTTGAGCACTGGGCTACTTTTTCATTTTTTTCTTTAGAGACAGAGTCTCATTAAATTGTTAATTTGCACAGGTAGGACTTGAATTTACAAACCTCTTGCCTCTCAGAGTGCTGAGATTATAGGTGTGTACCACTATGCCCAGCCAGGCAATTCTAAAGTTTATCTGAAAATCCAAAAGGTTAAGGATAATCTAGACAATCTTAAGGGGCAAAGTTGGAGGACTTATACCCTACCAGATGTCAAGTCTTGCTTGAATGCAAAGTTAGACAAGTAGAAAAGTCTCCAAACAAAAATGGCATATAATATCTGATTAATGACAAAGGTATCATTGTAGTTGTAGTTAATAAATGATAATCTTTTAAAAGATGGCATTGGGAAAAGTAGATATTATGATATGGAAAAAGATAAATGCTGGACTCTTCTTTACAACATAAAAGAATCAATTCTAAATGAATTGTGTATGTGAAACAAAAAGAAAAACAGCAGTACTTAAAGAAGAGCATGCAGAGGAATATTTTCATGGGAGGGAGGCAAATGTTTCTTAAACAGGATGCAGAAGATACTAGCCATAAGTCAAAGGTACGGCTTTTTGTTTATTAAAATACACCAACAAGAATTAAAAGTATTGTTTATGTAAAGTCTGTATTTCACAAATGACATTTCCAAGATGCATATAACTTCTACATAGCAATAAGAAAAAAGATACAACCCAGGAGAAAAATAGGCTAAAAACTTAAATTGATACTAGGAGATATCTAAATAGTCAGTAAACATCTGAAAAGTGGTCATCTTGATAATAAGTGGAAGAATATGCATTAAAATGTAATGTGATTCTTCTGATGTAAGTCCTCTGCTGAAAGAGGTCGGGCTGGTGTTACCGCGGAGCATTCCTGACTGAAGGGGGCAGGGAGGGTATCTCCTAGGTTGCTAGCAGGTGAGCTGTTTGTTGATAGCTGAGGGATCATAGAAGCGTGCTCAAAATTTATAAAAATTCATTGGGTTGCATGTACATGATTTGTACTTTTTTGTGTAAGTGGTTTTTTTTTTTTTTTAATACAGATTACTTCTAAAAATACTATTTAGGGCAAGCAAATGCAATTGTTAGTTTTGCGGAGTCCCTGGGTCTACAGTTTGAGCCATCTGTCCTGGGTCAAGTTCTGACTGAGCCAATCTGGTGTGCTCACCATTCACAGATCTCTGTTATTTATACCGTTCGGCTTTGGCCTGCGCCTTTTATTTGTGTGGGATTCTCTCCCTACCTTTTTCCACTGTGCAACCTTTTGAGCTGCAGTAGACTCTGCTTCCTTAGCATTTTTGATCTGCATTGCTCACTTGGTTCATAATTTTGGATCGCAATTTAATTTGGCTTTATTAATATATGTCTTATCTCTTCTGCATAGTTTTATGGTTCCCAAATTTTGGTTTTTATAGCTACATACAAAATGACACAAATAAGCACATGTAGCTTATAACTTACAGTTAAATGCATTGCATCTAGCAGATCTTTATTTTGTAGTTCGTAAATCTTTCTTGATTCTTTTAGTATTAAGGTAAATCTCATTTTCACTAAATGAATAATCAATTCTATAGAATAATCAATAGAAATAATACAGTGACTAAGGATCTGGAGGATCACCCTGCTTGTGGTCACATCTCCTAGTGCTGCTGGCATTGTCAACTATTTTGGACTTCAGTTCCCTTACCTGAAAAGTAGGGCTGATATAGGACTGAGAATAGAAAATGGCAGACAGTTATTGAAAATTCTGAATGAAATAAAGTGCTTAGAACACTGACTCACACATAGAATACACCCTATAAAAGTCAATCATTTTATTCTTTAGCTAAATAAAAGGCAAAGTTTTTAATATTGTATATATTTACTAAAAACATTCAGTAAGTTAACTCAAGGTCAGACTCTTCAAAACTTAAATATTCAGTTGTAAATTCTGCCTTCTTTTCACGATACTTTCTTCAACAAGTGATTAAGCATCACGCCACAAGAATAAGAACACAAAAATGCAAAGGGGAAAAAAACCACCCTGAGGCTCAGAAATTTGCTGTCTTGGTTATAATTTGCTTAGGAAAAAGTTCTTAGGAAAATGCACAATGCGGGATAGACATGAAATACCCAGCAAATACTCCAGTAGAGTTCAATTAGCGGTGATTTTCACAACCCTAAAGTGATTGTTTTTTAAACATCTCTGTCACCCACAACTGGATAGGGGTGGGGGTGGCAGTGGTGGTGGAGAAGGAAGCAGCTGTAACTGTCTGAAAGAGAAGTATTCCCACGTCAAGGCAGCACGGCGGAAGCTAAAGTGGCTGTGACCTACAGAAGGCTCTAGAGAATATTTAGGGGAATGGCAGGAGGAAGGAGGGAAAAAAGAAATCTGTATAAGGCTAGAAGATTATCTTGAGGGATAATTTGTTCCCCTTTTCTACCCTTCTAATCCTCAGTGTACAAAAACAAACAACAACAATAACAAACTGTGTTTTCTGCACACAGTGTATATCCAGGATTACTCCTTTAGATTATATAGTATTTTTTATCGCTACCGTAAAGGTGTAAACCTAATGTCTTTGCTAGACTTCACTTTAAGCTACTGCAGTAACCACAACAGGACTTAACAGGAAGATTAGAAATTTGCTAGGAATAATCAAAACGACCAAATCTTGAGCATAATTCTTATTTGAATCACAAAGCTTTCTGTTTAAATTTCCCTTACCTGAAACTTACTGTTTCGAGGACGAAGGTGAGGAGACAGTGTGAGAAGGAGGGGCCCGTCTTGAAGGTTTTATTAGCACGGCTGGGAGGCACAAGCGTGTAGCATAACTATTCTATCTACACTCAGTTTCATTGCCAAATGGGGCCAGTTGGTGTTTCTAAGGATTCCACTTGAGTGACAGATCACAGAGACTTGAGCACTGACGCGCGAAGCATGATAAGGAGACGGCTCACATTTGCAAAATTTGAAGAAAGCCCTAAAATTTGAGGGGAGTAATAGGACCCACATTTCTAGGGAGGCACAACTACCTTCCAATAAAATTGTTGTCAGGGCTCTTCAGCTGACATTTGACCTCAGGATCTGTACCGTGTACTCTAATCATTATCATCATTATGTCAGCAGGCTGCACCTAAATTCTGTCCTTAAAATAAGGAAGATGAAAAAGACAACTGTGACAACTCTGGTAGCAATTTACTATTAAAAGCTGCTTTTCAGAAAGAAGAAATTGCACTGCTTTGTACCAGATCTATCCCTATTTTTATGGTGCACACATATGGGGTACAATGTGTAGATTTTGATCAAATGCCCCTACATTTCCTACTGTTTTTTTCTTTTTTTACAAGGTACTAGTGATGGAACACAGGAGCGCTCTACCACTGAGCTATATTTCCAGCCCTTTTTATTATTCCTTTTTCAAATTTTGAAACAAAGTCTTGCTCAGTTGCCCAGGTTGGCCTCAAACCTATGATCCCTCTGCCGCAACCTCCTGAGTACTTGGGTTTGCAGCTAGCTTCCCTTTATTTTTTATGAATTAAGATGGGAGGTAATACTCCTGGTTTTGGGGCAGAGTCTGAGCTAGTCTATGTGCTTTCTGTTCAGGAAAATAGACAATAGTCCGTAGTCATTTTAAATCATGGACACAGCTTTGATTCAGTCTTTAGACTGCCCAGTCCACTCTAGTTCTGTGCTAGGTCAAAGCTCCACATCTCTATGGCCTTGCTGGGCTCTGTTTTAGTTTAAAGCCTACAGAAGGAGAGGAGGCAAGTTTGTCAGTTGCTCTCCCTCCCTCCCTGCTCACTCCTTCCAAGGAGTGAATGCGGGGAGAGAGAGAGGAAACTAAAGGAACTGGAGCAATGGCGCTTGGCTAGGTAGCTTTGGCTCCCCGACCTGGCAGATGGTTAAAGGCGGCTGACTTAAGAAATTTTGGGCTCAGGAGCCTGGGATAAAAATGGAATCTCTCCTTTGCGGAAGTTTCTGGGGCCCTTGTCTTGCTCCTGTCTCCTATGGAGGGAGTTCATTTTGCCTCCACAGATGCATCTATAACACCCTTGTAACCCCTTGCCCAGTCTCTAGGTGTCTAGGGAATGCATCTGGGTTTTTACTGGGGTCACCTCACTCCTCTGTGTGATTAAGATTCATAGGACACAGGAATAACAGAGACCGTTTGTACTCTCCTAAGTAGTTCACTCTGACCAACAGGAAACATCTTGTATAAGCCTCTCAGGCAGACTCTGAGTGGCTAATACATAGTTGCCCCCTCTTGAATCCATTCACAAAGTGGTCCTCCAGACCTTCTCTTTCCTTCTAGGCTTCCTCAAGTGGGCCATCCACCCTCTGCCTTAGGAACCTTTAATGGGAGTTACGTGAAAATCCCTTATTATTTTCAACTACAGGAAACATGCTTTGAATTATGCACCTTCCCCAGCCTGGAGGTGAGAAAGATGGGTGAGACTGAGAGGTGTGGGTGGAGAATTTGTGTGTGCCAGACTCTCTCCTCTTGCCTCTAGGATATATTTTTGTATTATTCATCTGGTCACAGAGTCCAATTGACTCACAACAGATTCTTTGGGGCCATTTCTTTATAACACTTTGTAATATTTTTCTTTATAGCTGGAATCGGGCTGTCTCACACTTATTGTTTTGGATGCAATCTATTATACAAATATTCTAAGAATATGCTATCATCTTCTTATTGATGCTCCAGTTTGCAAAGTATATACAACTCCACTGTTTTAGCTTGCTATAGTTTGGATTTGAAACATCCCAAAAGGTGCATACGTTAAGGGCTTGGTCTCAGCTTGGAGCCTTTGGAAGGTGGTATGTCTACTGGGAGATCCTAGTGGACTGGGGGCATACTCCTGAAGAGGACTGTGGGACCCCAGCCTCTTTCTCTCTGCTTCCTGGCACCAGGAGGCAAGGAGCTTGATCTGATGTATAGTCTTGTCCATGATGTTCAGCCTCACTAGAGCCCCAAAACAGCAGGCCAACACACCATAGACTGAAATCGTCAAAGCGTAAGCTAAGACAAACATTTCTTCTTTTGTGCTGATTATCCCAGGTATTTTTGTTACAGTAATAAAATGCTGACTCACACTTGCTTCTCACTGTAGCAAGAAATAAAGCCCAAGAAACAGAAATGAACATCTCTTTTCTTTTTTTCTTTTGCTGGTGAGGAAACAGTGTGCATGATTTTCACTGAAATCATTTATTTTTTTTATTTTGGTATCGGGAATCGAGCTCAGAACCTTGTGCTTGCCAGGTAGGCACTTGCACAACTGAGCTATACCCTCAGCCCTCATTTATTTATTTTAATCCTGAACTCCTTAAAGGATATTGTTTTATTCATATCTATACCTTTAGTACATAGCACATAGGAGGCAGTGAATAAACATTGCTTTATGCAATTAATGTATCTCGCACTCCTAGTGCCTCCTCAAGCTCTTTTCCTATTGCACACCAACTTGTCCCCACACCAGTGACCTGACTTACCTTTATGGCAATGCAAGCCTTGGGATTCTTTAGCATTCCAAGACCATTTTCCTTTAAAGTCAATCCTAAATCCATGGGTTTTGGTTTGAGTAAACCAAAGATACCCAAACAGCTGAGTGGTAGGACGGTTATTATTGTTCAATCTACCCTTAGTTTGTCACAAACAGCAGTGTTTATGACAGGTAGTGGACTTATATAAATAAGGCAAGTTACCATATCCTGCTACCCATTCTTGTACAGACATAGAACTTCAAGAAAGCTCCAGAGTTCATAGAACCTTTGTGAATGCATGCGATTCCAGACAGTTTTGTTTGCCACTTTTGTGACATTTTACATGCAGGAGTTAAGTGACCCAGGTGAAAGACCTTAATGAGGGAGCAGTGACAATTGCAGTGAACTAGAGGATACTGATCTATTTAAAGATACCCAGAGCAATTCAATCCTAGACGAAGGGAGCACAGAAACTCACAGGCTGTGGATCACCTGGAAAAACTGGATTTATTTTCCATGTAAATTTTCTGTATTTGAAAACACAGTGTGGGTGAAGCAACATATCCGTGAGTTGTTAAAGCAACTTTTCCCTAGATTGACCCTTGAGTCATGTTCTTTCTTATTCCACCTGCTTTAGTTCATTTTGTGCTGCTGTAACAGAATCCTGTGGACTAGGTAATTTATAATGAACAGAAGTTCATTGACTCATAGTTCCGGAGGCTGAAAGCCCAATACCAAGGTGTGAGCATCTAGTGAAGGCCTTCTTGCCCTGTCCTGACAATGAAAAGTGTTGTATGGTGAAAGCCATGGAGAGGCAGAGGGCAGAGAATCCAACACAGAGATAAAAGGGGCTGATTTCTTTGATAAGGAACCCACGTCTGCCATCCTGGGATTAATTCACTTAAAGCTAATCACCTTGTAAAGATCACAGCTCTTAATATGGTTACAATGGCCATTGAAGTCCAATATGCCAAAAGATGAAGGGCAGAGGAAGGGAGGGAAAGAGGAAGTAAGAAGAATTAAGAAGTGTTATGTGCATGTATCAGCTCCCCACAATGAATGTAGACATTATGTACTGCAAATATCTACTAATAAAAACATAAAAAAATTTTTTTTTGAGGAAAGATCTCACTGTGTAGTGCAGGGTGGCCTTGAACTTGCTTATATAACCCAGGCTGACCTCAAACTCATAGAGATCCTCCTGCCTCAGCCTCCCGAGTGCTGGAATTCAGGCATGCACCACTACACCTGGCTTTAAAAATTCTTTAAAAAGCTTTGCACTTAGAAAAAAATGGAGAACTTGTGTTCAGAACTACCTTTAGCTTTTATTCAATTGAAGGATGCAATTCTTCCTTTAAGTGAGACTGCAAAGGTCTCCACACTATGCTTTTATATTTATCATGTATACATATCCATAACTAATCATTGTTTGTGCAAATCTGAAAGTTACTTAGTTTCTGAGAAGCAATTTCTGACTGGCTGTCATGTTAATTAATGATTGTTAAATAATGGAATGTTACAAGCCATAAAGATAAACAGTTTACTGTGTAGATTTTTCTTTAAGAGGCATTCTCCCTCTGACTTAGATTCTTATTCCCATACTGATCTTATGGATGTCAAGAGCTTTCGCCTTGTATTTATCTTCTGTAGATTGTGTGATTCTTCTACTTACCTCCTTGTTTGTTTTAGAGCGATCTTGGGTTGGATATAGATGTTCAGTACCTCTGAGTGTTACAAATGGCACACAACTTTTTACCTGCTGCATTTTAATCTTCTTCCTGACAGTAGATGAGGAAGAGAAGATTTTCTAGAGCACTGAGCAAAAAGTACTTGTGTTTGTGTTGTGTGTGTTGAAATCATTTGGGTTACTGTTTTCAGATTCCTGAAAGTCTTGATGTTAGATATTAACAATAAACAAATTGCAAGTCTGGTTGTTGTTTTGTGTGTGTGACATTGTGTTTATTACACACATAAATTAATTTGATAAATATGACAGTCTAAGTTGCTTACGTGGTATGAATACACACCTATGCACATCTTTATTATAAATAAAAGCCAAGGCACTATAAAAGATGAACATTAACTGGCTAATGGATCCCATAAATTGCAAAGAAACAAAGCTTTCATTAACTATTTGCATTTATGATCATATGCTGAGGAGAGGTTTTGATTTCTGACCTAGATACTTCAAATAGCTTGCTTCTGGGAAAAATAATAAGTAGATAGATAACAACAAAAGCCCATGTCCTAAATAAAACCCTTAAGACATTTCACTTTCATATTCATTGCCTTGAAATTGTATCAGTAGGTTAGGCAAATAGTTTTCTGGGTTAAATCATAATTTAATTGTGTAATTAGGAAATGCTGGGGGAAAGATACTGCCTTTCACTGCAACCAAAATACATTCCCGTTGGTTCCCGTTGCAACCATCGTTAATTAGGGACCCAACGGTTTCAGTCTGAGCGGTATTGGATTCAAATAGTCACAGTTCAATAGTCAATCTTGTCCCTTCTCCTACATTAAGAGGAAAAATATCTGCTTTTTCACTTATTTTTTCCTGTTTTTCCTTGAGATACAGTCTGTTTTCCAGATTGGCCTCAAACTTGAGATCCTCCTGCCATAGCTTCTTGAGGGCTGAGATTACAGGTGTGTGCCACCATACCCTGAAGAAACCTGTCTTTTATGTGCTTCTCTCAAGGGATATTAACTGGATCTAAATTGTAGCTGTCATCTCTGTTTTCCCTATCCCAAATTCTTTTTCTTTCTTTTTCAGACAGGGTCTCTCACTATGTGCAGGCTGGCTTTGAACTTACTTATGTAACCCAGGCTGGCTTCGAACTCACAGTGATCCTCCTGAGTGCTGGGATTACGGGTGTGCCCTACCATGCTTGGCCCTAATTCTTTTAAACTTTCTTACTCACAATTGACATCTTCATACCTCATCCTCATTCACACCCACCCCTGCCCTCTCTGTCCCTAGCCTATGTGGCTTTTGCTCTCAGTCCTCTCTCCATCCTCCTTCTTTGTGAACCATCATTCCCTCCTTGACTGTTTTCTTCCTCTTGTCCTTTTACATCTGAGAGATGAAAAGGGAGGGGTGAATGAGTCTTGTGATTACACAATGGTGTCTGCAGGGGATTATGTAAATATTTCAATTTTCATAATTTTTATCTTGTTGCATGTGTCATTAAAGTGTTTTAAATCTGGCTGCTTTCAATAATATGAATAAATGCAAGATATTTTTGGTGAGTATCTGTACATAACTGTATGTTCTGGGAAGGACAAAGTTGGCATTATCTCTGATGTGGTACTGTGGCGTCAGAGTGACTTCACTGCTTCACTGTGTCCTCGAGGCAAGAAGGCTCTCCAGCGTTTGTGTTTCTCATTATTTTCAGTCTTTAAGAATGGTGAGAGAACACTTTATCAGTCGGGATGGTAGTGATGCTCAGCCTTCAAACTGCTCCATAACCTGGCATCAATTTCCGTTTCTTGTGTTGTCTAAGGCATGATATTCTGCATCTCCAGTATATTATTTATATCTCTTTCAACAGGGAAAATTTCCTGGAATTATGGTCATTCATGGACTCATGCTGTCTCCTTACTAGATGAGAAGCTCTATGGTGCTTTCAACGTAGCACAGGCTGAACAAATGCCTGCTGGTTAACCTTGAACTGCTTGCTGGGCTATGGAGTCAAACCTCAGTCAACCCACACTGTAACTCTGTCTGATGGATGGCTAGCAGGACAGCTGAGCCTGGTACCTATTTTTGAATGACAATGAGAGTGGTAGTAGAGCTGGCATCATCAGATTTTGGAGAATTTTGTCCTTATTAAACTCAGCAAGTATTTCCTGAACAAAGATGATGGGGAAAAAAAAAAAAAAACAACAACACTGAATAAGATACAATGGGAGACAAAAATTTAAGAATGATTCAGACTTTATCTCTGGGAATTTTATTGTTTTTGCACAATTTTATTGTCTTTGCACAATTTCCTTCATATGGAAAGTAAAACCCATATGCACTGGCCAGCTCACATCCATAAGGCATAAATATGTATTTAGAGCATTTTCCATTCTAATCATCATTTAGTCATTCACTGGCAACATTTTTCAATTATTGTAGAAATTAGCATAAACATATATAAAAGTGTATAATAAAAGACATAAGAAGTAAGCATCTCTTAGGTTTCTTAGTGCTGAAAAAAATCAGAGAGACTGATTAAGTGATTAACGCCGTAACTACTGCTAAATCTTTAGTACAAGAAAATCTGAGCTTCTCGAGCAGCACAATGCCCCAGCTGATAACCCCACACAGAATAAAACTCCTCTTGGCTGGGCTGTTGGTTTTTCCATTCTACCGGCCCAACTTCTTTATAGTTTGACATTTCCTCCTTGACCAAAATTTTTTAATTGTTAAACTTGTCTTCCGCAGTTGTTTTAAACTCTGTTCCATGAACGGGCATGGGCTGAATTTGCATTCAATCCTGGTAAAGATTCTGAGCTTCATGGTGTCACTTGACTACAATCTATTTTATAGAAACATAGGAAATTGAAACTAGAAGAACCTAATGGTAATTTGAGTAATAGCAAGAGGATGAAGAGTATGAGTAATGGTAGTAGTAGTGGTAGAATTGTTAGGGATAATTAAGTGTACTAGAAATCAGTAGAATGGGCTGTATTTTTGTGTCCTTCCAACACTCTATCCTCCTGCACCTCAGAAAATGACAGTATTTGGGATAAGTCCTTTAAATTAAAATGAGTCTGTTAGCACAGACTTTAACCCAAATGAACTAATATTTCATAAAAAGAGAAAATTTAGAGTGATATCAGAGGATGCATACGCATAAAGGAGTGACCATGTGTGAGGTTCATTTTATGTGTCAATTTGGCTGGGTCATGATGTCTAGATATTTGGGTGAACATTACTCTGGATATCTCTGTGAGGGCGTTTTGGATGAGATTTACAATTTAAATTGGTGGATTTTGAATAAAGCTGAATGCTGTCCGTAATGTGGATGAGGCTCATCCAGTCAGCTGAAGGCCTGACTAAAAGTCCTTCAGATGAGATGGAATTCTGCAGCCCAGTCTTCTTTGGACTTCATCTAAGCTATTTGCTCTTCATCTAAGATATTTGCTCTTCCTGATTCTATGGTTGACTGAAGTGGCAACTTCCTGATTCTATAGCAGTCTTAAGTGGCAACTTCCTGTCTACAACAGACACTTTCCTGCTTCTCCATCTTGCTGGTCTTGCCCGTCAGGTTTTGGACTTGCCAAGACTCCATAATTGCTGAGCCAATTCCTTAAAATAAACCTCTTTCTATACATATACTCATCTTATTACTTTCGTTTTGAGGGAAGCCCTGACAGTAAACTATGTCCATGTGAGGACATAGTGAGTCCATAGTCATATGCAAGCCAAGGGGAGGTGAGAAGAAACAGAGTCTGCTGACACCTTGGTCTTTCTGACTCTGGGAGAGTCAGAAAACAAATTGCAGTTAGCCCACCCAGTCTGTGATATTTTGTTATGGTAGCTCTAGCAAACTAATACACGTATATTGGTTAAGTAATAGCATGTAGTAACAGTGGTAATGTAGTAAGGTAGTAATAACGTAGTCCAACAATACTGGATGTATGATAAGACAGTAGCAGCAATGTAGTAAGGAAGTAGTAGAAGTGTAGTAGGGTAGAAGTAGTGTCATAAAGTGATGACAGTAATGTAGTAAGGCAGAATAGAAGTAGAACCAGGAGCAGTAATGTAATTAAGTGGTAGTGGTGTGGGAGTGGGAATGGGGAATTCCATGACTGACTCTGAGCCTGGCACTGCAGTAAGTGCTGTGTGTAGAGTTATGCCATATTTTTATCTCTATTTTATGTATGAGGAAACTAAACATGGTTAGAAATTAGTCCAAGAATGTCTACTTAGCAGACGGCAGAACCAGGGCCAGAGTACAGATCTGTCAATTCCACAGCTAGAAATCTTTACTGTTTTGGTAGTTTAATTTCTTACAGAAAGGAGTAAACTTCTTACAAAAAGGAGGGTCATTAAGGGAGAGGCGCTTTTCTATGGTCTCTCAGCTATGTCAGACTTGACATTGAAAAAAATATCATCTGGCTTTATCATCTCAAGATCTTTCTGTAAGCCCAACCCCCTAACAGTGGAAGCATAAACTTTGAGATGTCATTTCTACCTACAAAATAGTCACATCTCTTCTGTTAATAAAAATATTAGAGATTCAGGTATAGAAATATCAGTGTAGTGCTTCTTTAGCAAGAACCATGAGTTGAGTCTTTTTCCAGACAGAGGAAGCTGGGACGGGGGACCCAGGAGTATCCATTGCAACTATTCGGCTACTGCTCTTGCTATTGCTGATGGAAAGGTGAGGTGAGACTGTGGTCAGGCTTCATGTTACAAATCAGGTCTGTGTATGGTGTTCAACCTCTTATCATCTTACAGATGTGTATCCTGAGGCTCCAAGTATTTGCCTATCTCTTCTGAATTTCTTTGGATAGAGTAATTCTTACTTTTCTTCACTCATAGTATATGCAAAGTCATGAGTATGTAATCTAAAGCTTGAGCAGGAACATCTATTAAAAATATTAAACATCTCATCACCTAGGAGCTCCTCATCTCTGTGAACTAGGTTAATCAAGTTGAATTTGAGTCCAAGAGAACCAATGTTCCTATTTCTTATCTTAGTTGCTGTTTCTCTGATGCCAGTCATCCATGTGATTAACAGTATTTATTTTTAAATTGAGCTCTGATTATGAATGGCAGTGTTTAGAAATTATGTAATTAAGACTGCATACATTACTAATAGTTATTTAATGAATTAGGTATCCTCATTTGCTGAAGTCACGTGATTTTTTCTGGAAGCTTGGAAATAATGATTTAGCATCAAATATACATTTAAGATTTTTAAGCAACATGCTTAAGTGAATGAATCAATAGAGGACTCCTGGAGGTGTACTTATTTGACAAATACACATAGACTTCATTTCTGCTCTTGGGTAGCTAAGCACCTGTGGTAACAAATTCACATTTCTTTTTGCTTGTAATCCTCAGAGAAACACAGTGAACTGGGATCCATATGGAACAAACAGTGCACTCTTCTCCATGGTAGCTCCCCAATAAGCCTTCCCTCCACATGGTTTTCTGTAACCTATTTATCCAAATGTAAGTACAGAAAATGTTACAAGTAGTTAAAATTACTATGTTGTCCAGAAAAAAAATTGCAGGATAGCATTTATTTGAAAAAAATCAATAAGATATTTTTTATGGGAGCAATTATATCCAAGACTTTAGGCATAGGAGGTTATATATAAGCCTGTTTTAAACTTCCCTTTCTTTGAAACACTGAGGTACATACCAGCTTGTTTTCATGCTTATGTAGTTATTATCACCCCCTCCCAATTCAGATTCCCAAATCTGTGATTCCTCAAGTCCTTTATAGGATATGGTCTGGTATTTGCACACATCTTCTGTATACTTTAAGTTACCTCTACATTGCTTATAATATGTAATACAATATGAGTGCTAGGAAAATAATTGCTATGTCATATTCTTTAACAATTAAATTTTAAAAATCTGTATGTAATTGACACAGACGCAACTTAAAAGTTTTTTTTTTTGAAATCTACTTTTGGTTGAATCTCTGAATCCAGAGGACTGACTGAATTTGAGAAAGTGTCATGTTTTCTCAAGAGTGATATTACAGGGGCTAGAGATATAGCTCAGTGGCACAGCACCTGCCTGGCAAGTGTGAGGATCTGAGTTCGATTTCTGGTACCGAACAAATCCCAAAAACAGTGATATTATGCTTTAATGTCCAGGTACACATGCTCCATGGTCACTTTGCATCCGCTGGGATCACACATCCTGAGGAGGCCTTGTGGCCCCTGTGGGGAGGGGTGGGGTGAGAATGAAAGAGGAAAAGGCGGGTAGCGCTCTTTCTTCCTGTGCTCCAAGTGTGAGTGATCAGGGAAGAGGAAGGGGAGCCTCAGTTATATGCATTTAGACTAATCCAGGACTGGAGCAAAAACCAAACCAAGAACCTCATATTAAGACAGAGCATCTAGATGCCTCACAGGGTTGTGTGAACATATCAAAGAGGGACGGGAGCTCCACCTTTTGCAGACAGAAAGGAGCAGGGTGCAGAGGAGGAGGTCTTCCTTAGAGGAAGAGCTGTGTGCCTGAAAATGTCCCCTTTGGCTTCCCCTTGCTGTTGTAACCTTTGCTGGTCCTTCTGTGAGCCTTCTCTGGACCTGTTTTAAAATGATAATGATTAAACTGTGTTACAGGGTTGATATACATGTTTAATCAAATAGCTGACAGTCATAAGCTGGGTACTACTCCCTGAGTGGTTACTGAATTAACAACCCATAGCAGTTGTCTTGCACTTGTGTTGTGTCTCTGCTTGTGCCATCACTCCAGATTTTGAGTTGTGTTTTTTTTGTGTGTGTTTTTTTTGTTTTTGTTTTTGTTTTTGTTTTTTTGGTTTTTCTCCGGTACCGGGAACCGAACTCACGACCTTGCGCTTGCCAGGCAGGCGCTTTTGCCGCTGAGCTAAATCCCCAGCCCCAGTATTTTGAGTTGTGGACACAGCCTTCAAGCTGTGCACAGTCAGAATTCAACCTGCTCACATCAGTTTTAATGAATTTGTTGGAAGTTTTTTAGAATTTCTGCTCACTCTATGCCACATACCTGTCCACTGAGTCCCCATAACATCCTCATGACCTAAGCATATTTTATTAAAGTAATTTATTTACTTACCTGCTTTTACTCTGAACAGAGTTCTTTGAAGGTAAAAATATTACATGCAACCTCTAGTTTCAAGCACAGGATATGACAATAATTAATATTTCATAAATATTTGTTGACTATAAATTGTCCTAATATAAATGAAGGGATTTTAGAAATATAGAGCACTGTATCATTGAGAAATCAACAACTCTCCTCATGTCAGGCATTTATCCGGCTCTGGAAGTACTACTAGAAGAGAGTGACATTTTTGTGAGCTTAAACCCAAAGAGATTGGATGTTCCATAAAGTATTGTTAAACGTTGATTTCAGTTCTGATTAAAAGAGAGAAGCAGAAATACTGCTAACCTTTTTAAAGATGGCACTTTACATTTGAATTCTGCAGAAAATTAGCTAGTATCAAAGGAACTGTCCCTATGAAATATCCCTTAAAACAGAGGTTGATGGATACAAAGCATAATGTCTGTTTTATTCACCTACTTTGCTAGTTTTTAAAAAATGTGTACATATTTGCAGTTTGCTTTTCTTCTTTTCCCCACTGTTATGTGAGAGGTGTTTGGACAGCATATCGGTTTGCTAGTCTTTGAAACACATCACAAATGAGGTGGCGTAACAGACGTACATTGTCTCACAAAAACTACACATTACAAATAAAGACATTGGCACAGCCAGCTGCTTCTGAAGACTGTGGGGGAAGGTTCTGATCTAGGACTTTCTTCCTGGTTTGTCAATGGCCATCTCTTCCTATTATCTCTTCATATTGTCTTACCTCTATGGGTGTCTCTGAGTCCAAATTCTCCTTTCTGTAAATACACCAGTCATATTGGACTAATGGTCCTTATGACCTCCCTTTAATTTAATTATCTCCATGTAGACCTCATCTCCAAATAAGATCACAGTCTGAGTTACCAGAGGTTAGGACTTCAGCATAGACTTTTGGCCCAGGCTTTCCTCAGTTGGAAGGAGAGGGTAGAACATACTTCAACGCATAACACATGGCAGTTATATTTACTGATTTTTTTCCCATAGCTTAATGTACATTGAAGTAGAATCAGGATGAAACTAGAGGAGAAAATGATGTCTGGTAAGAGACCCTAGACTTGGAAACAAGTGCAGGAAGTAATGAGAAATTAGATTATCTCTTTTTGGGGGTCTTCCGGCTGGCTACCTTCCTGCCTCATAGGCTCCTGGAGGGAGGGTCCCGGGGGCACGGGGATCCTTGGGCGGGGAGCGCCAGTCTTCAGACCGGCGGCTCACTCCCGGCCTCATAGGTCCCCGGATGGAGGGCTTCCGGCACACAGGGAGCCACGGGCGGGGAGCGCTGGTCTTCCGGCTGGCTAGCTTCCTGCCTTGTAGGCCCCCAGAGGTAGGGCCCCCGGTGCCCGGGAGGCCACAGGGTGAGGAGCACTGGCCCTTGGGCCGGCCCCCAGCCTAACAGGCACCTGGGAGGAGGGGCTCTGGTGCACAGGAAGCCACATGGCGGTGAGCGCTGTTGCATGCCAGCCCTCAGGCCGGCCACCGCTGCTTCGTTGAGAACTACCATGACACAGAGAAACATTGACACAATTGGCCCACCACGAACCAGCTGCAGATGCCCACCCACAGATGTG
>NW_004955434.1:648806-684961 GCF_000276665.1 Chinchilla lanigera | reverse complement strand
CGCTACACTATGCATTGTGGGATACTGAGGTAAGAGGATCGCAAGTTTGAGCCCAGCCTAGGCAACTTACTGACTTAGTGAGGCCCTGTTTTAAAATTAAAAAGTATAAAAGGTCTGGGGATATAGCTCAGTGCAAAGGCCCTGGATTTAAATCCCAGTACCATAAACAAAACAAAACAAAACAAAATGAAACAAAACAAAAACTGAAATGAACAAAAAGCCCCAGTTTAAGTAGAGAGTAGTTTGTGAGGGTCATGGTCACTCAGGACAATTCTAGGTGCAGTTTTCACTTCTATTCAGAACTCTCCCATCCCCCATTTCAGATCGTGTGGTTCATACTGCATAGCTCCCTCAACATTAAACTGAAGGTTAGAACACGTGACTAAAGCCAAGTGGAATGAATTCTGTTTTCAGGATTCTTAACACTGACTGAGGTGACTTGTGGACAACACAACAGCAACAGTTGGTCATTCCTTGGTTCATTGCAATGGCAACCACAGCTCCTGACAAGAAGTTCTGGTGAGGGCAGCAGGCTCCCTTCCTGCCCTGTCTAGGTTCTGAGTTGGTTTCTCTGCCTGCCTGTGGGATTTGTGGACCATCTGATTTCTCCATAACAAAACCCTCTTTGCTCAGCCAGGGCTGATTCCTGGTGCTTTTGACTAAAATCTCTAATTGACATGTTTTCTGAAGGGTAACTCATGGGTTTTCCAGGATTTATATACGTTTCTCTAATGTCTGTACATATTCATGGGTCTAGAAATAAAAAGAAAATAGTAATAAGTAGATTCACTAGATGGGCCTTTTTACATTTCTTTTGCAGAATAAATGTATTCATATACATGAATATATATTTGTATAGGTACTGTATGACACATAAAGTACATTATAATATGTAAATATACAAAGATATGCCTTATGTATCATGTAATGTTTTATAAATGTATCCAAATATACAATATACACTTTTAAATCTTAAATTCAAGCACAGATATTTGATTAAGAATTGTAGAAAAAATGGGGGACTGTGCTATACTAGGGAATAACACAGAAATGTTTATATACTGACTGTGAGCATCCTTCACTGCTTTATACTCACACACACACACACACACACACACACACACACACATACATACATATATACACATAAGTTCATTACTGAGTTATAAAGATTTATAACAGACTCAGTTTCACATTATGGTTACAAATAGAAGCACATATATAACCTTTATTAATGAATCCACTGAGGAAAAGATTGTGCTTATGACCACAGTGAGAACAATGCAATTTCATTTAGAGTGCTGTTGAAGGAGAGATTGATTAGTGAGTGTAAAGTAGAACCTGTCATGGATTATAAGTGTCTGTCAAGTGCTTAACAATAAGCTCAATCTTTATAGAATGCTTATTGAATTCAAGGCATTTTGATTATCTACAATTACATGAAAGCAAATAAGACCTGGGCTCTGGCTTTTAGGAGCTCATGATATGCAAAAACATGGGAATGAAAAATGTTTGTGGAATTGTGATCATATCTTGAATTACTCTTGGGTATCAATGTCATCAATAATGATAAGAGTTTTCATATTGACACTAACTGATACTCCTTTACCATAGAGTCCATGAATAATTTCTTTGGTCATTCATTTTTCCTGCTCTTAATATTAACCAATAGCTGAGTTGTAGCTGTGAGAGATGGATTTCACATGCAGGTTTCTGTGCAAGCTTCACAGAAGATTTATCTAGGGCAGTCTATGTAGAGAGCTCTCTAAATTCTCTAGTTTGCTTATAACTATCTGACTTACATTTTGTGAAAAAGTATAAATACTGAGTATGGTGTGTGTTAGTAAGGGAAAAGTCACATAACAATTTAGAAAGAGTCATAGTAGTGTCATCAAAGCTGGCAGCTGGCTTTAGATATCACTTGGCCTCTGAGAAGCACAAATTTCTCTACTGTGTAAAGGGAATTGTAGAAACCCCACCTCTATCTATTGCATTAGGCTGTGTGAAACGCAAATAAGACAGTTTTGTAAGCCCTGAAGTACTATTAGCAATGTGAGTCACTACAGTTCAGTGATGTCATAGGGTAGATTAATTACACTAGAAAATTTTCAAAGATGTTGCTGGTACTTTAAAAGAATGAGTAGACAGAAGTGGCATTCCTATATTTTTCTCTTTCAGATGGGTGTGGGAGTGAGGTGGGACAGAGAAAGTAGAGGAGAAAGTCCAAGCTGAATATGTGAAATATCTAACACATGATAAAATGGACTGATAGGTGTTCAGGGGATGATCTGCATTTTCTTTATTCTGTAAATCATGACGTGATTGCAATAGATTTTCCCAAATTGTTCCAAAAATAAACAAAAACACCAGATGATTCTAGATTTGAAAAATAACCTCTAAAGAAATGAGAACTGCATTGATGGTTGGTTCTTGGGAGGGAAATTTAATGTTAAACAAAGTATATTGTCCATTGCGTAGTGCAGAGCTCAAGAATTCTAGCCCTGAAATCCTCATAGGAAAGCTGCTGATAAGTAGGTTCAGAGAGAAACCAAGTAAATGAAGAGATACTTCACTCCTTCTACTCCCCCAACAAGAACAGGAAAGTCTGAGTCATAAACCAGAAGCTTTCACCACTAATTAGAATTTAAGATTTGTTATTTCTACTGAGCCAGTTTTTTAAAACTGATGCATAAAAATCTATCCTAGGCATTTCATGCCTGATGATTTTGAGGTGTGTGTGTGTGTGAGTGTGTGTGTTTATCCTTTCTGGGCCGAGTCTGTGTTTTTGGTAAGTCATACTTTTCTAACACTTTTTCTTAAACAAATTCACTCATTCTAACTTTTTTTCATCTTGGTAACAAAGGTAAATTCATTAGACAAGTTATTTTTATTTTTCTGTGTCTAAGCCCAATTTCCAAATTTTCCCAGTTGATTCGTTAGTGGCTTGGTTTTATTAACATGGCAGGAAAAGTCAAGCATTACATAAGTTTAATTAAAAGTTTGTCTGTACAGATATTTATATTCTGAAATATAATGTAAACATAGCTCTTTTGCTAATCATGGCCATTTGAGTTCTTGACCTTATGTGTGAAATGCTGAAGTTTTCCTATGCATAGACACTAATTCATATTTACCTGCAGAGTCTGAGTCCTTTAATAATAGAAAGTCAACTATAATTCTTCCCATCGGTTTCTATTATTGTCTTTTCCGTTGGTTTGGAGGGTTTTCTTTGTTTCTTTTAGACAAGGTCTCACTGTGTAGTCCAGGCTGCCTTTGAACTCCCTGTGGAGCCCAGGCTAACTCATGATTCTATTTCAACCTCCTGAGTGCTGGGATTGCAGGTGTACACCACTGTGCCTAGCGTGAGTTGAACTTGGTGCTGTCTGACAGCTGTGATGCTGTTGTTGAAACTGTCTTGGTCCTTGACCAGGCCTTGTGCTGGGATGCAGGGGAACAATACATTTTAGCTCATGTTTCAGTCTCAGTTATTTTTTCTAAAGTACAACTCCTCTGCTACATGCTTACATTGAAGTCACTTCCAGTGCCAGTCTTCGGCTCAAGTCAGCTGTCCCTCATAACACTCTGGCACTGCTTTGGCTCTGAATCTCCAGTCCTCAAAAACATCCTTGTTCTTCCACTCCACTTCCCATCATTAGAATCTTCCACTTTCAGCACTGTGTAGAGTTTTGGGGCTGGGATGCTTAGGCACAGTAGAGCACTTCCATTCCGAAGAAAACCTCTGCTTAATAGTATGTGAGAAGGTTTACTCGGTGACTAGAACATAATCCAAAGATCTCTGGCTCTTCTCCCAGAATAGAACAGTGGACGGATAATTGCTGTACATTCTACCTTGTTTTTTAAAAAAAAAAAAAAAAAACTTGGGAGGGTCATTTAAATGACCCTTTGCAAATCAAAAAGTATCAAAAAAAAACTTCAACCTGCTTTGCCTCACATAACTGCAATATGTGGGAACATTTGGAGCAGAAAGATAAATACTCATATACTTTGTGTAACTGGCTTTCTATGCTTTTATGTATTATTTGACCTGGCCTATAATATCAGAATTTAACCATATTAATACATGACTTAATAAATCCAATCACTGTAGATACCTAAACTGCATGAAGAACAATATTTTAACTACATTTGATAAGAAATTACATTAGTGCTTTTTCCCACTAGATAATCTGAAATATCTGACTTTTATCTCAATATTTTGTCCAGAGAGGAACTGATCTTATATTACAAAAACAGGGAATTCAAAGCAGAGAGGTAAACTGCCTCTTTCTAATTTAAGAAATGTACATGCTCTACTATTTCTATGATATTGGCTTCTTAAAAATTCAAAAAACTATTTTTATCTTCAATGAAATACCACTGATGTAACCAGTATTAAAATTAGCTTTTCAATTTAAAACCTCAGTTTATGGAATATGTTGCACCATGGTCAATATTTTTATGTGGTACAGTTGCAGAAGAAAATTGCTCAGCGCAGAAGCATCCATCAAAAAAGAGGTCCCTGTAATAAACATGTCATGTCAGTAAAATTTGCCAACCAAGAGAATTATGTTTCAGTAGCTAGAGAAAGCCAAATGCATTTGGTTTCATGACTTATTCACCATTAAATTGTTCAGTGACTGTCTAATCAAATTCAGCCTTCTTAATGGGAATCATTTCTAGCATTTTTCACTGAATGATACTGAATGATCCTACGTGTCTCCAGAGCTAGCAATGTTAATAATTAAAATATTCTTATAATGAGAGCTGCTGTCATTAAAGGAGTTACCTATGATTCAAGGCTAAGTTTTGAATACTTTTGTGACACTGAGTTAAATGATACTCCTGTTCCCTTGGGGCATGTGTTTGCAATTATTGATTCTAAGAGGACGATAAGAAACTTCCTGGAAAATTAAATAGACAACTGTCTTGGTTACTTTTCTCTCGTTGCTGAGACAAAATACCCAAGTCCCAAAATGAAGGAAGGAAAGGTTTATTTAGCTCACAGTTTGTGGAGGTTTCAGTCCATACTTGGCTGGCTCTGAGGCAGAAGATAGCAAAGCAACAAGAGCAAAGAGGAATGGCAGCCGAACAGCAAACAGCCAGAGCAAAACGGAGGAATGGCTGCAAGCAGCTTCTTTCTTGCCTTACTTTGTAAACAGGCTACCCCCACCTAAGGGGTGTGTAGCTCTCACACAATCTCCATGCCCTCCTCTTCCACAGGCTCAGGATGTATACAAAGTAAGTATCCTGGCTTCCTGCTGAGTCACTTAGCCAAACCTCTAGACTCCCCAAGTTGACACAATGTTTCAACCATAACAACAACTTAAGTGTATTTCACACTGGGAGTTCTGAGATACACAAAGAGGGTGCACAGGTGTCATGGATTTGGGGTTGGGTTGTGTATGTGTTGGAGGTGGAAGCTCAAGGTGATGAACCGTATGAAGTTTCAGGTGGAATCCCTAACAGGATTTACCATAAAGAAAGTGTTTAGATGGACAAGTTATACTCAAATATAAGCCAAAGATTAAAGAGCCCATGAGTCTGAAAGAGTAGTTAAAATCTAGCAGTTCATCCTTGAAATCAGCCTTAATAAATTCACCCTGTGTGTAACTCCAGTGAAAAAGAAAGGAATGCTATTTTTCTGTATTTGCAACACCGAGCCCCATGTTTCTGTCATTTTTTAATGTGCTTTCCACTTCCACCCGATATTTCTGAAAGTCTCCCATGTAAGGCATAATGGAGAGGGCACATTGGTTGAGGATAATCTTGAATAAAAAATAGTAGAAGGATGGTCTTTATAGTTTTGACCTAGCTAACAGCACCATGACTGTGGGTGTCAGTGTGTGATCATCAGGAATGATTTGTAAGACCTTAGAATTGTACCACACTGAGCAATTCAGGGAGGAAGAAACTCTCAATAGAAGCTGAAATTCTTTCAAGGGCACACTGAAGTTTAACTGAGAATGTGACATTTTTTTCCCACACTTTATACACTTATTTGTTTCTTAAAAAATATATTGGTTCCTTTTATGGGCTATGCTCAGCCAAGAGAAATTTAAATACAAACAGAAAAGCAAGACAACAAAGATTCCACATGGTCTCTGCCTTCATAATGGGGACTCCAATCACTGGGAGAAAACTGTGATGTAACAGGGTCTGGGGAAAGAACACTTGATGCCAAAGAGTCCAGAGAGGCACCCTGTAGGCGGGTGTGCTGGCCTCTCTCCAGGACTGAAGGGTGACTAGCACCAGCCATGGACACTGGAGCCCAGGGGAAGGCAGAGTGGGGTTTAGGTGATCCAGGGATTGAGGAGCCCTAAGGGCCTAAAGCTAGGATGCAGAGGGGCATGTACCTGCTATTGACTGTCACCCCCGCCCCCGTTCCCATGAATGCCAGGGCTTATGCTGAAGTATAGGATTGAGGTCAGCATTCCGTGTTCTCAGTCAGGGGTGGACAGTACATCCAAAAGCCCATCCGTACACTTGAGCTTCCTCTCAAGAAGACAGTCTTGAATGACTGTCACTGGGAGGTCCTGATGGTAAAGATGGTCTTGCAGTTCTGCTAGCACTACATCATTTGTAGCTAATAAAGTCAATATTAGCCAATGACAAGCTAATAAAGTCAATAGACACTTGGGTGAGTATTATTACTTATCATTTTGTTAATAGTTTTATAATGATCTTTGTGAAATAAGTCCTATTAACCATGACACAACTCAAATGTAACTTTAGCTTATGCTTCTAACTTATGTAATAGCAGCTGTATACAAACACACACACACATAATTACTGATTCTATAACATTTAGATCACTTAATTTTTTAAGAAGTGAAATGAGCTGTTACCATGAATTGCATTCTTCTGCTATTCATTATAGTGTTGCATAAATAAAAGCCTGTTGAGTATACAGAAAAACAAATAGCTTTAATGTAATGGAAGGTTCCACAGAGGAAAAATATAGAGATTTTATAGGGAGATAAGTTTTTAACAAAAATGAAAGCTATGAAACACAGGGGTGATTTTCACTTGTTCATCTTGTATTTGCATAGGAATCAATATCAACATAGTATTTAACATTTATTAAATTCTATTGTACACCTGAAACTACTGGGGCCTAAGGTACAAAGATAACTAAGATATAGAGTCTAGTATCCTCCCATTTAAAAAAGAAACTGATAATAAATGCAACAAAGAGTATAATATTGTGTGACACAGAGAAGTGTGTGTACCAGCTTTGAGGAGGGTGGTTTGGAATACTTTTTCTCTTAGCCTAAGTTTTGAAGATGACGTAGTTAAAGATGGCCATTTCAGTTGGGAAAAAATCTTGGCATGTGAAGACCAGAAAGGATAAATAGGGTTTTTAATAACTGAATGAAAATTCTTGTAGTTTTTCCCATGGGCTACTCAAAGAATTACAAGAAAGCTGTTATAACAAAATGCAGGAAGGATTTTGGAGAATGCTGGTGGGTGAAATTGGACAGGTGAGCTTCAATCGGGTCACTGAGAGCTATCGTAAAGGATTTGGATTTAATTCTGTAGAGAGTGAGAAACTACTGAGGTGTGTAGCATGACTTACTTGATTCAGGATTTCTTTTTTTAGAGAACAGCACTATTAGGCACCTATATGAATGGCTCCTCCTTTTCCATTTTAGTCCCATTTCTCTGAGGAACTCTTTTTCATACTTCTAATTACATGGAGCATGGTCATGTTGTCTAAAATTTGTAATCACTGTAGCTTTTTGATATTATCAATGTTGATTATAGAGAAATAAATTGCATTTTGTGTGTTCATTCTTTTATTATTGTTGGTACTTTTGATGAGATAATTTCTTTTTATTTTTATCAAGATAAAGAGATTTTGAAGTTGTGAAGGTGTATATGCAGGTGTATATGTATAAGATCTTTGAAACAATTGAAATTTAACTTGTCAGTAGAATCACGTTTTATGTATTTATGGTGTTAAAATGTAATGTTTTGAACTTTCAAATACATTAGGACAATTTGAAAAAAGAATTTTAAAACTTTCTACTATAAAAAGATGATTTTAGATCTGAGTCAGTTTACTGTGACCAGTGGGAATCCATAGCCCTTTCTTATTTTAGCACATCTTAAAAAATTTATATATTTATTTATTTAGTCTTTTTTGAGACAGGGTCTTGCTATGCAGTTCAGGCTGGCCTTGAGCTCAGGCTGGCCTTGACTTTGTAGCCCTGGCTGGTTTCAAACGCTCAGTGATCCTCCTGTCTCAGTCTCCTAAGTGCTGGGGTTACAGGCGTGTGCCACAACACCTTGCTTTTAGACAAATGCTCTTTTTCTTTTTTTGGTACCAGGAATTAAACTCAGGACCTTGAGCTTGTCAGGCAGGCACTTATGCTGCTGAGCTATGGCTTGAAACATTTATAAACATACCAAATTCAGGAAACAAGGTTAAAAACTATGTTTTAAAAGATAACATAGCTTGCTCAAATTAAAAACATTCAATAGTAAAATAAATAGGTATTTGAAATAAATCTAGAATTGCCAATATTAATGAAAAATGTTTCTAGTTTATAGAAGTACAAGCTGTAAAATGTAGTTGCATGGATTACCATTTTTACACTGATGACAGTTTGAAGAGCTATATGACAATTTTTGCCAATATTGTGAACAAATTAAAGCTTAAAAATATATGTTGTGGTATGCTTACAGATAATGCACATTCAATAACTATTTAGGTGAATAATAGGCCACCCTCAGTGTGATAAAGCATTTTCTTAACCTGGATCCTTTCCTTGTTTTTTGTTTTGTTTTGTTTTTTTCTGGTACCGGGAATTGAACTCACGACCTCATGCTTGCCAGGCAGGCGCTGTGCCTCTGAGCTAAATCCGCAGCCCCCAACCTGGATCTTTTCATAATTACATGTTTACAGAACCTCTGGAACTTCAGGATGATGGACAGTTGCATGGGTAGTTACTGCTCACTATTGTAAGAAGGGTGTCTATTTCCTAACAGATGCTTTTCCCGTCTAGCACTGTTTATACTCATCATCAGATCCCCTTAATACTTCTAGAACTGGCTTGGTTCCACACTTAGTTCAAAAGACTTCTACCCCGCATCTACTACATGGGTTTTGTTGTTTGAACATGTGGGCTTCTGTTGCTTAGTACATGTCTGGAGTATTTCATTATTTGAGGGGATAACTCGTGTTTTCCCCACCTTCTTCTTTCCTTTTCCCTCTGAAGCATCTTTCAACAAATTCTAGAATGCTAATTCCAATCCCATGTCAGTAAATTGAAAATCAGTTTCTGAGAATATTTAGAAAAACAGAAACACCTGGGGGTTAGGAAGAAGGATGCAAGAAAGGGTGAGGGTGCTCTAGCTTTGTGGCTAAGAGCTCTCTGGCTCTGATGCCAGACTTGGGTTGTGTCAATTGTGTGACATAGGTAAGGTACTAAACTTCTAAAAACCTCCATTTCTTTATCTATAAGAGAGAACACTAATAGTTACCTCATTAATGTTAAGTGAAGTAATGTACACAAAACTTTATTGTGTGTGGTTATTACCCAATATGTGTTAGTGATTAATATATTAATAGAATACTACAAGTATTTGAGGAGACTTTTCCAGTAAGACAATGAAGGAGGTAAAGGAAGTTGAGGCAACCCCTGATCTAGTTCCACAGTTTGTCTTTATTAGAAAGATGAGAACTCTGATTTGTTGCATAGGATCCTTTGGCCAGAAGGCCTCTGTTCATAATGCCTTTGCCTACACCTATGTCTTCAAGAATTCTACTTATTCTATCTTCCAGTAGATTTAGTGATTCTGTTTTAGTATTTAGATCTTTGATCCTTTTTGATTTTAGTTTAGTGCATGGTGACAGACATGGGTCTAATTTTAGTCTTCAGCATGTGGAAAGCAAGTTTTTCCAGCACTATTTATTAAAGAGGCTATCTTTCTTCCAGTGAAAGTATTGGCCTGTTTGTCAAAGATAAGGTGGCTGAATGTGTTTGGAGTTGTTTTGGGATCTTCTGATCTGTTCCACTGGTGCGCTGGTCTGGATTTTTTTTTTCTCAGAAGGACTTCTGCAAAAGTCCTAAAGAATATTAACATGTACATTAGAAAAGGGTATTAAAAATAGCTCCTTAGTTGTGCAAAATAGACCAGCATAGCAGAAAGCCTTTGCAAAATCCACTTTCAAACAATTGTTTCCTTGAAACTATGTTGTAAACTGAGATGACAGAAGTTAGGGTGCTAAGTTTTAAAAATCAGAAAGCACCAAACATTTAAACAATGCAACCTCATCATACAAGGTATCTGCAATAAACTATAAATGAATTTATAGTTTTCTTGTTACAATTTAGGGGAAGAGGACTTCTGAAAAGTTTCTAGTGAGGAAATGATGAAAATTAAGTCAATTATGTAGTGTTCAGTTTTATTAATATAAGATGGCAAATGGGATCACTATGTTTTTATTTCATGTTCTGCTGTAAGGCAAAAAAAAAGAAAGAAATGGAAAATATTTGTGACAGTTTTCTTAGAGTCACCTATGAAATATGTTCCCAATGAAAATATTTCTTCCATGAGGTCCCAATTTCTTCCACTTTTACTGACTACATTTTTTCAAGAAGAAGTTTATATAAGGTGATTCTTGTTCCTGGATGTAGGAGAGAATAATAACGTGCTTCTGTAGAAGGGATAATGTGTACTTGTACTTGAGTACCTTTTCCGAATGTTCAGTGGGCAGGGGTGTGTACCACTTTCCATCTTTGTGACCTAACACCTGAATCAGTGTACAAGGAGGAAAGATTTACTTGGATTCACAGTTTTGGAGATTCTGGGACACAGTTGATTGGCCCCATTTTCTTGGGCCTGTGGCAAGGCAGAATGTCATAGCAGGGAGCATGTGACTGAACAAAGCACTTCACCTTATGGTGGCCAGGAAGTGAAAAGAGAAACAAGAAGGAGATGGGACCCCACTGTCCCCTTCAAGGGCACAAGGGCATGCTCCCAGTGACCTAATTTCCTGCCTCTGCCCTTCCTTGTGAAACTTCCACCACCTCTCAAGAGCACCACAGCAAGCCTTTAACTCATGGGCCTTTGTAGGGCATTCAAAATCTAAACTATGGCAGAATAGCTTTATAAATGCACATGTGTATTTGTCCAATGATCAGCTGAAAAAAACACCTGTAATTTTTAAATTACTGACATTACAGAGCAACAGGTGCAAAGACACTATGCAAAAGCACGTGCATTTCCAAGTGTTTGAGAATACTGAGAAATCACTGAAGGCATGACAGTAAGCATCCAGATAAGAGAATAAATAGCCTAGAAGACCAAACTGAATTCTAAGGTGACATAGACTAGAAGATAGGAAAAGGATGGTTTAAAGGGGGAAGGAAGAAAAACAATGTGGGGGATTATAGAAAGAAACATTGGATTCAACCATCCAAGTGCTAAAAAATAAAAAGACAATATTTCAAATATGTATTATAATATGAGAAATACAATTCTGTATATTACTACTGCTTTGTGTTTAACACATCAACAAATACAATTTTTTTGTTCTTAATTGTAAAGATCTTCAAGCGTATTTTGTTAACATATGTTCAATAAATAAAAATGTTCCCCTAGGGCACTGGGTATAATCAAGCAACTTATCTTTCAAAACTGAGCCCTCTCAAAACTGAGTTATAGAAATAGACTGGAATATGATTCTGCCCTCCGGTTTGCAAAAACCCACAAGCTGTTTGCTTTATGAACAGTGGAAATTTATTGTTTTAGCCAAGAGAAGAATGTGCATTGCTCAGGCAAGGAGTTATCTTCTGAGTATCTTGGAATGGTGATCTCATGGTCCCATGACCCAGCAGCAACTTCAAGAGCACCTGAGAAGCTGGCAGAAATACAAATCCAGAGGTTGATGAAATGTAGACTGAAGCAAGAACCATTGTCCTAATAGGTGGCACTTACAGTGAAGTTAGATGCCAGGTAAGGAAAGACAGCACAATTATATATGTGTGATGTGAATAAAATTCCTTATGGGAGCTTGTAGCCCCAGCACTTGGAAGTCCAAGGCAGGAGGACCGCCATGAATTCGAGGCCAGCCTGCCCTACATAGTGAGATCCTGTCTCAAACCCCCTCCCTCAAAAAAAAAAAATCTTTGTCAAACACACCTGAAGACTTGAGTCAAAGACCATCTCTGTGAAGCATCCCTTATTCACACTAATGAGAATGAAACCTGTATTTCTTCTGTCCTTCTACTGCTCCAGAAATCTCTCCCTTTAGGATAGACTGTTTATTGTTCATCTTTGTTTTTCTTGCAATTCCCAGCATGCTGTGGAGAAATTACTATGCTTAAATATTAAAGTTAAATGGAATGAAGGTCTAAGACAAATAAATGTGGGCGAACTAATGCATTGTGGTTAAACTACTACTCGAGTGAAACTCACAAACCCAATAATGAAGTACAGAAGACAAACAGGTACAAGGTAAACAGAACAGGAGGGAAAGTATATGGACAGAGCTGAGTAGGAAGAAATGTAAGAGAAATACTGGGGGTGTGTGACCTTTTTACAAAAAAAACCGATTTTCTTTTGATTTCCAGTATGTGTTCAAATTGCTTATTAGTTATATCATAGGACAGTAGTAATTTTTTAAAATTAAAACTTCAAATTTCCCTTATTGTGATTTTTCAGTTGGATTCCTGACTAAGTACAGGGCAGCATGATTGCAGCTGGTGGACTCAGGCAGACTAAGGTCCTGCTTTAGAGGGACTCAGTCCAGTGCAGCTTCTCAGCCTCAACAGTAATGATGCTCAGGGCTGGACAACCCTTCGCTGTGGAGGACTGGCCTGTGATTTGAAGATGTTTAGCTGGATCCCTGCCTTTCACTTCTTCCCAGGCCCTGCTGGTAGCTCCTCCTTCTGCTTAGTGGTGATCATGAAAAAAATGCCTCCAGGCGTTGCCAAATGTCCCCCGAGGGACAAAAATATCTACAATTGCAAACCACTGAGCTAATGAGGGAAACAGGTAAAAGCACGGGAACTGCTCATATGCCACGGTATTGCCACAGGACAGGCAGGAGTACAGGGCACCTCACAGAGACTTGGGGCGTGAGGGAGTGGACTGGAAGGAGATTTGGGAGGACTTCCGGAAGGAAATGTGGGAAGACTGAGTTTTGAGTGCTTAGTAGAAGTTAGCCCTTGGGCAAAGAGGAGGAGATGGGGTGAAGGGGAGGGGAAGAGAGGGAAGATAGAGGAGTAATGGGAAAAGGACAGCACTTGTTCCGGGATAAGGACAGGGAGTGAGAAAATTCAGGGAGGCCTGAAATGGCGTATTCTAGCAGAGGAATCCAAGGCGGGTGAGTGCGATGCTACTGACGTGTAAAGTGAGAGCTGGGAGAGTGGACTCTGAACTTGGTGCCTAAGTCCACAGAGCACATTTGTCACAGTCCAAGGTCAATCTCCTATTGCCCTGTGCAGCGAGGTTATCACCATTCTTTTCTCACTCGTCAGTGCTGGGGAATCTGTTCAATACTCTCCCCTTCTTGGTCCCAACAGTTAATAGACTGCAGTGTTTTATAATTTCATTGCTTATCTCTGAATTCAGTCGAACTTTTGCAGAATCTCTGGCTTGTTTTTCTTTAAGTTTGGGGCAGGCACACTTAAAAAGGATCCATAGTACTTTATTTTATGAGGAAAAAATAGCTTTAGTATTTTTAAAAATAGCTCAAACTGAGCTCTCAGCTTTTCAAACTGATAACAAAGGATTTTAAGGATTAATGTTGTCATTATTTGATGTGAACACTTTTGGCAGCCTGTGAGGCCTAGGAAAACAGAATGAGTGTCTTTTTAATGTGCTGGGCTAGTCTTCACTGGATAGATATGCTTACATCTAGTATTAGTAATCGCGATAACATTTTTATAGCACACAATAACACATGATAAACTGTTCAAGGATGTGATCTCATGTAATCACAACCAAGTGTGCTAAGGAATTGTTTTAAGTCTATTATATATCTTGTCCTTGACCTGATATTTCTGTAGCCATACCTTCCTTCTTCTGAAGGGAAAGAAAATTTTAAAAAATTTTGTATCTCAGATAAATGCATATTTGTATAGTACATAGATAATGGAGATGATAGTAGTATACTTTCCATTTAGAAGAAAAACTAGAAATATAAAACCATACAGGGAGGAGGGGCCTTAAAGTATCAACCTCTGGACATTTTCTAGGTTGGAAATGGACGTTCAATAGCTACTTATTGTATAGCCAGGATTAAAACTCAGGGCTCTCAACCCTTATATTTTGGTGGTTGAATTTATTAATTAGGTTTTTTCCCCAAAAATTCCATGCTTCTCCAAGCAGCAGAACACTGTATATCTGTGCAGCTGGAGCCTAAGTGAGGCGCTTTCTCCTGGACAGTTTGCCTTCTGTAGATGGCTATGTTGTAGACAGGGCTGGCTTCAAGGACATAAGAAATAGCACAAAAGTAAAAAGAAAATACTTAGGCTCATTTCTTTTTTTTCCACAGCAGTATTTAACAATACCATCCAGGTGTCCAAATATAATAACTTATTTTATTTTTTCCAGAGGAGGAAACAAGGTCCCAGAGAGGTTAAATTTTGCATGGAATTTTATTAGCCAAGTCAACCTCTGTTTGTATCTTTAAAACTGAGTCATAGCTATTCTTTATAAGTAGGGCAGGAGGGCAGCTGGAATTTCCCAGCTTATTCCTTGCCACTGCTTCCTGTCTCTGCTGTTCTTTATCCTTTGAAGCACATTCTATTGAAATAAAAGAAGAAGAAAAAGAAACAGACACTATACTTCCCCAGGGTAGTGTGAGTACTGACTCAGGAAGCTGAAGCCTGCTTTAGGGTGAGTTTAGGGGAACACAAACACTTTACTTTAAAAAGGGTGTAAATAACTTAATCTCTTCTAAATTCTATTGCTCGATCTCCATGCAGAAAGGAACAGTGATGACACTTGACCTGTCAGAGCCATCTGTGATTGACAAATGCAGAGCTTGTCATTGATGACAAATCTCTGTAGCTGGATCATCACTAAAAGGAAAAAAAAAAAAAATTTAAGTTGCTGTGTTTCTTTCCTGAGAAAATATTTCTCACATGAGAAAAATAGTCTTTAGCCAGAGACTAAGTGTTGATGTGCAGAATGTCATTTCATAGTCTTGCTTCTCCTTGAAACTTGAGTGCACTAGGCTGTCATTTTGGACAATGTATGTGTGTGTACTTTCGAAGTTAGCAAAGCTGAGAATAGAAGGAAAGGATCTTGTTGAAGATTTGTCACATTCTTGTTGTAGTTAGCATTGTCTGGGGCTCTCACTTTAGCACTGAAAATAACGTCTTCCCCTTCCCCTGAAGCGCAGCTGTTTTGTCGCATTTCATGTGTACAACTTGAATTACTCACGTGGTGAGAAAGTGTCCTTTGCTCTGAGGGTATTCATCCTATCTTATTGATTCTCTCACTACCTAGGACAAGAGAGAGCACAGAATGAACATTCCACAGATACTCCTTCAACTAAAGTGGCTGTATGAATTCAGTGTTTTAAGACATGGCTTAGTTATGCCAGCCCTGTTTCCCAAAGCTTCATCTACCATGGGAAAGATTAAAACATGTGAAATGAAGGTAGGATTTAAGATTAAACTTTAGGATTCATTAATTCATTTCATAATTGGTATTTTGATACAAAGAACTTTCTTTGCGCTCTCTAGTGCTTGGAGGAAAAAAAGTAAAAATGCCCAAAAGGAAAAACAGCTAAACATAGCCAAAACAAGTGAGCAAGCATCTCGTTATGCCAGCAGATGTCCCTGTCATCGGTGGGTTGAGGAACCACGTGCAGGTTGGGGATGAGGAGGCCTACTCTTCTCTTCTGCTCCTGCCCTTTCCCAGCGTGACAGTGCAGCGGAGTGGGGGTGGGGGACGAATGTGGTCAGACCAGCATGCATGTTCAATCTCTGTGCTCACCAAGCAGCGGCCCCTTGATATATTCTTGTTCGAGAGTTGAGCTCACTTACGTGTGGGACCCTCAGGAAGGAGAAGGGGCCAGGTGAGAGGTCATACAGGCCCTGGAATGTTCCCAAGTTCATTTTGAAGGAGAATCTAGAGTCCTGGGTCCCAGAAGCATGGTTGTGGGAGGGGTGTGTGTCGTAGGTGAGCATAAATCCCCTGGATGGTTTCCTTGAGTCGTCCTTCCCTTCCTCTGGGGGGTGGGTGAGGCAGGAAGGAGGCCAGCACTGATCTCTCTAAAAGTCAGGATCCTGGGCAAAGTGCTCAGTGGCTCAGCTATATGGGTAGTACGCTTAAAATCCCTTAAGAACTTGTCTACAGTGCAAATTTCTGAATTTTATCCCCAGATACTCTGATGTGGCAGCGCCAAGGTAAAGTCCAGGAATCTGCTGCGTAACCACAGGTTGATATCCTGGCATTTCCTGGTGTGGCTCAGCTGGTTCAGGGATGTTTACCAGCAGGAGAGCTACCTCTTTCCATTGCCCTCCCCCGGCCCGGTGACTCACTCCTATTGCTGGCCTCCTGTTGTGGTTGCCTTTGCAGCCACTGCCTGCTTCCTAACTGCTAGCACAGGTTCTGTTTCCCTGCTGCCTCCACAACTGTTATTTTTTCAGGCTCAGTTTGTTGTAGGAGATCTTGTTATTGTCCTGCTTGCCACTGCAATCAAGCTACAATCACCAGGTTGTTTCTGTTGCAAGGAGAAAAGAATCTCCTCTGCATGTTCTACCTCTGTCTGCTAGTCTTAGACTGTCTCATTAAGTAGTGAAGCAGTACAGCTCACCAAACGTGGCCTTGTGGGCCCCACACTTCTAGATAGTTCTTTTACCAGCTTTCTGAGACTTAGGAAGAAGCTCATGTCCTTTAATATTCCTGTTTTCATGTGCTTTTTCCTCCCTCACCAGAATTTAGAGCCACCCCTTGTAAAAGAGACCTCAGAGAGCTCTTCAGCCCCATTCACCATGTGAGGACCCAATGAGAAGTTCTCATCTACGAGGAAGCATGACTTCCCGTAGACACTGATCTGCTCATGTCCTGATGGGGAACTTCCTGGCCTCCAGAACTGTAAGCAATAAATTTTTGTTGTCTATTCTCCACCCAGTCTATGTGTATCTATTTTAGCAGCCCAAATGTGCTGATATCATCTGTCCTCAAGAGGAAAGTTCTGAATATGAGGGCTTGAGACATGCCTGTCAGCCACTAACACTCTTTTCCTACTGTTTTTAGGGTATACAAGTTAATTTTCTAAATTTCCTGAGTTTCTAGGGTAGGTGGACTTGATGACTAAGCTTCAGCATGACCATCGTCAAATTTACATGATAGATTTCTTATAGGTTTAGACAAATAATTGTAAAACTACTCTTTACTATTTGTGATCTAGTAAGGGACTGGCAAGAAGCTTGAAGACTGGAAAAGGTAAAAAATTGTAAAATTTATAATTATTTTGGAGTACATTCACATAAGGGCCTGGACTATACACACACACACACACACACACACACACACACACACACACACCTCTTAGTTAGAAAGCATTGAGGTATTGCTATAGATTGAATAAATATTGCCCCAAAGGTGCATGTGTTCAAAACTTGATCCCCAGTCCATTGAGAGGTGGTGGAAAATTTACAAAGAGGGCCTCATGGGAGGTCTGTAGTTACAGGGGCGAGCCCTTGAAGAGGATATTGGACAGTCCTCCTCTTTTCTTTCATTCCTGGCCATGAGTAAATAGCTTTGCTCTATCACACATGCCCCACTATAATGTGCTGCCTTGCTACAGGCCTAAAAGCAAAGGGTCCATGCGATCACAGACTGACACCTCACAAAATGCGCCAAAATAAGGCTTTTTTCTTTATAACTTGATTATCTCAGGTATTTGATTCTTTTTTTTTAAAAAAAATTTATTAGTACATGTTTTCAGCACGTAATGATTATATTCCTTGTGGGGAGTTGGTACACATACAGAATGCATCTTAATTCATCTTTTCATCCCCTGTCCCTCCTCTCTCTTCCCTCTCCATCTTTTGGTTCCCTTCCCTCTATCTGTTGCAGTAACAAAAAGCTGACTAACACAAAAATCCACATGATTTTGTGAATAATAAAATCTGTTGTGATAAACCCATGCACACAAAATGTCTGTGTTTGTGTATTTTTATATAAATTGATGGTGTGTGTGTGTGTGTGCGCATGGGTGTGCAGAATTCTGGCTTCATATGTTGTAAAACAATACTTTGAGATGTCCATGTGAGTCTTCACTAGTTGATTTTCTTGTTTCTTTGCCTTTACCCTTTTCATTCAATAGCAATTATTGCCTTCAGAAAGAAGTGAACCAGCAGAACGCTTAGCAAAAGAGTCAGATGTTTGTCCTTCAGGTAGTAGCTTCATTCTTCTGCATATAAGAGATGATGTAAAATAAAATAATTAAACTAAACCAATTTTTCCCACTTGAATCTTTGCACAAAGTTATCTACATATGAAGTTCTAGGAGAAAAGAGAGAATCAGAAGAGACTGAAAACTTGGATCCCTTATTAGGACCCTGTGCAGGTTCTAAGGGTAGGGAATAAAAGACACCCTCTCCTCACTAAGATTTTGGTAGTGAAAGTCAGAAAGATCCATGGAATCAGGTCTGGGGAGTAGGAAAGAAGCCATCATTTCCACATGACCATCAAGAAATGGAAATACAGGAAATATCATCATGGTGTCTCTGGCTAGCTGGGCATGGCAACTCCACAGAATGTTCTCCAAGCCCAGGGACCCATGGGAACACCAGGAAATTTTATGTGGCTAAGAGCTACTTAGTCATGTAAGAGAGCTGCAGGTGAGAGTCACCTTGGTGTAGAAATAAATGATAGAGCAGGAACAGTTAGGTTTGTGTGGACCAACAACTGAAAACTCGATGGGGATGAGCATATATAAGTGGCTATTAGCTAGAGTACATGATTACCCACATTCAAAGATCAATTTTTCATTCTATGTTCCTGTGCATAGCCTGAGCGTAGAACATGGTACTTCATCAAGTCCAGAATAATTTTAGTTATTATCTTTCCAAATAGTGCCTCTCCACTATTACCTTTTTCTTTTCTTCTACGATTCCAATGAAAAGAATGTAAGAACCACCCCATACATTTTCTATGCTTATTTTCTCTTTCGCATTTTTGTTTTTACATCAGTGTATATCACTCTCAAAAACTTTTTATGACCTATCTTTCAGTTCTGTAATTGTTTTCAGTTATGTTTAGCATACTGTAAATTTGTTTATTGAATTCTTAATTTTAGTTATCAAAATTTTCAGTTGTAGGAACTTTAATTTGGTACTTATATGTGCCAGAGTTTTAAAGCTTGGCTTTTATTTCCTTGAACTTAGAGCACATAATTCTTTATAATTTTATTTAATAATTCCAGCATCTAGAGCCCTTAGAGTCTATTTTTATTGTTTGTAGATGCATGCATAGTATGTAATCTTCACACATACCTGTTTACCTCTGATTATGTGCTAGATGTTTTTATTTTTGGCAAATAATTTTTCAAACATAACATGTTCAAATGATTTGAAGTCTAGAATGCAATGTCTTGCCCACCAAATGGGGTTTTAAAATTAATTTAGTAGCTGGGTGTGGTGGCACATGCCTGTAATCCCAGCACTCAGGAGGCTGAGGCAGGAGGATCGTTGCAAGTTCGAGACCAGCCTGGGCTACAAAGTGAGCTCAAGGCCAGCCTGAACTGCATAGCAAGACCCTGTCTCAAAAAGACAGAAAAAAAAAAATTAATTTAGTATGTTCCTGGGAACACTAATAATTCAGGATGACATTAACCCAAGTTCCAGATTTAGCATTTTTCAGGCCACGCAGCATATGTTTAGTTCATAAAAGAAATAATGTAGTTCTCCATTACCTTTTCTTTCAGGGTGCAGCTCTTTGAGCCACCAGTCCAAAGTGGAGGATAGTTTACTTACTGAATTCCTACCTTGCCTGGCTCTAAACACTCATTTTTATCTTCTCAGCTCTGTGAAGCTACTAAAATTATAGTAACCTGTGAGCCTTCTCTCTGTTGGCGAATACTCCGCACTCAAGAGTAGCACAAGTGCCAAGCTTCCCTATCTAGATTCCCATCGTGTCTGCATCTGTGACTGGAAATTCATTAGTATGCTTTCAGTGCTTGGATGCTTCCAAGATTTTAGTCTTTTAAAATTTCGTCCAGCTTTCTTAGCCATCTTTTGTGAGAGAATTGGTTCACACTAACTAGTCTGCCAGAACAGAAGCAGAAGTTTTGATTAAGAATTCTTTTCCATAGTTGTAGCTAAATGATCTGAAAGCCACAATCATGACCCTGGGGTACAGCCACGACCCGGGGATGGAAATGATGAGGTGAGATGAGCTGGATTCTCAGAAACAGTGCTGTGTCAGGCCTGATGATTTAGGATACTAGACGATGATGAGACTTGAAGAGCACTATAGCCTATTTTAATTTCCTGGGTAGATTCAGATTAATCTTCAGAAAGACAAAATGCAAGTGTAGTCTGTTTGAGCTCACTAATGAAATTACATTTTCTGAGTGCTTGAGGAATGCCTAAGAAAGAAAAAGACTGGGGCAACTGTCCTTGATGACTCTGTGTCTATCAATTTCTGAGCAGGAGTCAGTTCTCCAGAACAAGCTTGCACTGTGCTGGGTAGATGCTCCTGTTTCAGGGTCAAACTGCTCATCTCTCAATCTGCCTTAGAGTGATGGCTTAGGATACGTGGACTGGGAGGTCTGGGAGAAGGGGGTGCTGTGTTTTTCAGGAGGAAGTTACATTCTGTGGTGAGGCCTGGCTTCTCGCCAGCCTTCCAGGGGAAATTGTTATGAGATAAGCACCGGTTCTAGCTCAGGTGCCCATTCTGCCTTCTTGCTTCTGCCTTGCTGTAAAGTGTACGCATTCTGGGAACCCTCATAGCTCACAATGCATACATTAAGAAAGGTGTGGAAGATTCGAGAAACCCAGGTGAAATCTCTGGCTCTAAAAGACCCTTTGGGCAGTCGCCATGATTTACTTTGCACAGACACTCAAGAATCAATTGAAAGAAGAAGACTGTATGGTCTGCCAATTCATTGGCATGAGCTGCTGTTTTAAGCAGAGACTGCTACTTCCCCTCCTTTTTTCCTCTTGAACTTCCTCTGCCTAGGTGTCTCCCAGCAACCATTAGACTTGTGACCGAGTACACCTGGCCAATCCAAGGAGACCAGGGGAAATGCAATCCACACAGGCTTGAGCCACTTGTCATGTGAGCTCTGGAGAAAAACTCAGAGCACAGACCTATTTGAGATTGCTTATGTAAACAAAGGGCATTGACGGTAAGGATACAAGCTGTTCTCACAAAATCAGACACAGAGAAACAGCTAAGCTTCAGGAACAAACTGGACCACAGCTTAAAACCTTTCTTCTCCTTTGTGAAACTGGTTTCTTCTCTCTCTCTCTCTCTCTCTCTCTCTCTCTCTCTCTCTCTTTTTCTCTCTCAACTTGCTTCTGATATTTTTCCATGCATAAATGCAAAAATACAATTGCTGCAAGTTTCCAACACTGCATGTTATACCTCCAGGTCCTAGAAAGGATAGCTGCCTCTCTCTTGTCCAGTTCCAGAGCCTGGAGCTAGGGGTCTTCCCTTGGCCGAACTGACTGTGGTCATGCGGTATGGCCATGAAACAAAGCTATGCCACTGGGATCCATTCCTGTCATCATACAGATGGACAGTGGTTCACAGGACAGGTGGTGCGGTGTGAGTGAGGTGCTGAGAGGATACTGTGAAAGGCCACCACCAAAGAAAGCTCTTTGATCTGACTTAACTTTGTATATGTATAAACATCCTGGAACATTTTTTCAGTTGTATCAATGAAGAAATTATGGTTGGTTGGTTAAAAGCTAATACTGATATGGATTAGGTAACTTCTTACATGTGTGTTTCTATAATCCCAGCACTTGGGATTAGAGGTTAAATTTGTGTTTAGTACTCAAGTCTATTTTGGAAAAAAATCTCAGATATTTCAAAGACCAAAAAAAAAAAAAAAAAAAAAGAAAGTGTTCATGAAATCATCTACCTTTGGTTCTTGAGAGAATGTCTATCCAAGCTTCCTTACTCTGCTGATAAAGAAACAGAGCTGAAGCCACAAACTGTAAAGATTACTTTTAGTTCCTTTTGATTTCCACTCTAAATGATTAAAAAAATTCTGCAAATTCTGGTTAAGGGAAAAAAAAGACTAATAATGTAGTTGGCAGCTTGTTATAAAGATTTAGAGTGTTCAAAGATCCAGGGGAGGAAAAAGATTCTTACTAAGTTTTTCACAGCAGAGTAGAAATGGTTTATTTCCAGTATCACTATTCACGCTTCAGGTGTATCTATTATCTGTTCAGCTGATCCTTCCAAATTGTCCCAATTCTTAGATAAAGGCAGTTGATTCATGGCTCTCTTAGAAAGAAGAACTAGTGGGATGTGTTTCAGCCACATGAATCATGTGGGATCCTGCTTAAGGCTATATTTATCATGGGTGAAATAATGCTTTCAGGGGAAACCATGAGTCTACTTAAAATTACATGGTTTGCTTCTGCTCCAAGGGACTCATCTTTTCTGCATGTTGTTGAGCTGTAAAAGTACTCTTCGCCTTTAACTACTTGAACTGCAGGAAGAAATTCTCCCAAGGTTGCCAGAAATCAGTAGTGAAAGCTTGGATTTATCCCGGAAACTCATATTTCTATCATTATTTTTACTGCCTGCTTAAATCCTCTTGATGCAGCCTTCTATGTCTTCTCATCTGTCACATTTAAACTTTGCTACTTACTGCTTTTCTTTATTCCTTCCTATCCAACCCCAAAAGCAAGGTCATGCTAGGATACCTGATATGCCAATTTTGTCCTCTTCCTTCTCAAGAACTTTCACTGGCTCCAAATTACTCCCAAGATCAAATTCCAGCCACTCATTCTGAACTTTAGAGTTTCCGAATCGGACACATCTGGCTGACTGTTTTCCTTGCTAATTTCTGTTTATTGTATTTGTTCTTTACCCCCTGGAGTGGTGGATAGAAAGATGGGCTCCTGATGTGCTCTAAGAATTTCACGCTGGCTCTGTGCTACCAAAGTTTTTTTGCATTCGTTCTCCTAGTGGAGCCTGATGTGACTTCTTCATAATGTAGAAGCAGAGGTAACCACATGAGTAGCAAAATGAAGGGGAAGCCGAACCAGCCTTCTGCCAAGAGTGCGTCTTAGGAAGGTTTACTGTTGGCTTTCCTGGTCTCTGACACTTTTTCTTTCTTTTAATCCCACCTGATCTCCAAACCAGGTGCTACGTCTTTCAAGCTCCTGTTCTCCATGATTATCTCCATCTTTACTGTTTTGAAGTCGGCTTTTAACCCTGCTTGTCTTTGTAATCTGACTGTCTCTGCCATGATTTGTTGGTAGTTGCTTAGTTTTGTACCTATTTAGTCTCAGAACTTTGTCATGGTCATTTTTTGATGCTGCTGTCTAACTGTTACAAACTACTGGTGCTCTGTGTGAGGCCACATGCTGTAGTGGTCAAGGTGCTAGGATCTACAGGTGAACTTGAAACTCAGAACTGAATGCACTGTCTCTGTAGCCAAGGCAAGTTAAATAACATTCTGTGTCTCAATTTATTTTTCTGTAAAATGGAGCTATAGTAGTACCTCCTGATTGAATTGCTGTAATGTGCTATTGATACAAGTACAATAAAGGGTTTTTAGTCTCTGTTTAGCTGTTCAGCCTCCATTAATTTTAATCATCCACTGATCTTCATTAAAACTCTTGACCTTTTTTTGGTTAGGCCAGACACTGAGCTGAGTTTGTTTCTCTGAGTTCAGATTTAAATCAGCCCTCCTTATGGTGTTTTACAAAGCCAGACCATTCTTCAGTTTTCTTCTCTAGTCTCATAATTTTTTCTTTCTCCTGCTCATGTTTATAGCTACCTTTCTGACTTGGTATGGATTTTGGTTTTCCTAGATACCTATTCTGATGCCAGCTCCTTACACTAATGAGTATTGCCACTTAATTCTTATATATGCTTTTTAATTTCCCCAATTGAATTTAAAACTTCTTGGTGCTAATAATCAAATATTAACCTTTTGAACTGTTCATAGCTTACAGAACTGTAGACACTGAATGAATATTTTCCTGAATGAATTGTTCAAATGTCTAAAATTCTCTGAACGTGCCTAGAAGCCTTCTAGATGGTTTGGGGGATTCCCCCCCCCAGTCCCTCTCACATTTCTCTCTCTCTCTCTCTCTCTCTCTCTCTCTCTCTCTCTCTCCAGGGTCTTCCTGTGCAGTGGAGGCTGTCGTCAGGCTCATTATGTAGCCCAGCCTCACAGGCCTGCACTGTCCTGGCTCGCTGGGGTGGTATTCTCTTTAGAAAAGGAATCTTGATGCATGAAATGTCCTGACTGACAGCACTGCATTGCTTCTCATCCTGACAAGTCTGAAATCATGAAAGAATTTGTCTCAGCGTCCCTGTCTGTGCCCTTAGTAAGTTCATGGGCTCATTAGCAGAAAAGCCTGAAAACTGAAAGAGGGTGCAAAGGGAAAGGATTATAAAAACCTGGGTGAGGCATTTGGGGTACTAGAGAGGCAAGAACTGGGCCCAGGAGGTGTCTTCTGATCCAGGTTTGGACTTGTTGAACAAGTCATTTTTACCCTTGAGCCTCAGATCTCCAATGTGTGAAATGAAAATATAGACCAGATCCTTGGATTTCTCAGTAGAGGTGGTATTTTTTTTAAACTGAGGGTGTCATTTTGCATTTTCTCTTTCTCTTTATACTTTGTCTTGTTAGGTTGCCTCTGAGCTTTGAGATGAGGTTCTTGCTCACTAAACTAATTTCTCCTCCACCTCAGCTAACTGCTTGAAGCAGGAAACTGGAACTTCTTGATTGTGCCTCTCATTCACACCTATCTAATTCATTAGCAAATCCTACCAGTTCTATCTCAAATATAGTTTCCAAATCTAATAGCAAAATGATTGGTCTACACACTTTTTTACCTCTTCAACCACTTTTTCTAAGCCACAGCTACTTCTTGTGTATTGAAATAACCCTTGTTATTGGTCTTCACATTCTCATGCTTACCCTCTTCAAACTGTTCTCAGCACTGTACTCAGAATTATCTTTTAAAAACACAAATATTATCAATAAGGCCACTTTCCTGCTTAAATGCTTGCAGGTTCTTTTTTGTGCTTAAAATATAGTTTAAATTTTATAATTTGTTTTGCCATTGCTTTATAAGACAGCCTGTGGCTGGGCTCCTGCTTGTTTCTTTTTTTTTTTTTTTTAATTTTAAAAAGTAAAAGAAGGATAACATAATAATAGGGGGGGCTTACCAAATTACAGACAAAGTGGTAGGAAATTATCAATGGTTATTGTTTTACATATTGTTATCTACAAGGTAGTTTCTCAGGAAAACAAATAGACAAATAATAGTGAGTTAGAGACAAAAGAGGTAGGAGATTATCAATAGTTGTTGTATCCTGCTTGTTTCTTAAGGCATGATCCAAGCCGCATTTCCACTCTACTACAGCCATGCTTGCCTCCTGTTCTTTCTTTAAATGCACCACGTTCCTTCATAACTCCAGTCTTTGAGTCAGCTGTCTTTCTACATGGAATGGTCTTAGGCCTACCATTGAAATGACTGACTTCCCACTCCTCAGGATTAATACTTTGTAATACATTCATGTGTTTTTTGAAAAAAGAAAAAAAAATTTATTTATATATGGGCTTGTCACAGTGACATATAGCAATCAAGCTTAACAGACTGTATGAGCAAATTTTTCAACTTCAATTAAAAATTTTTAAATTTTAATTTTGAAAAGTTTCTTTTACATGAAGCCATAAATATGAAAGAAATCCAGAAAATATTTTAAGAAGGATATGTTTGGTGCTTGCTTTGCCAGCACATATACTAAAATTGGAATGATACAGAGAAGATTAGTGTGCCCCTGTACAAGGATGATACACAACACTGTGAATTTTAAACAAAAAGGATATTTTTGATGTAATCATAAAAATTCTATTGCACTGTATTTTCCAGAAATTGTAGAATTCACATTGTGATCTTTCAGATTAATGATAGCGGCTTTGAAATGTCTCATCAATCAAAACTTTCTAATAAAATATTCTATCTAGAAAATTAATTGAAGCTGAGCATGGTGGCATATGCCTGTAATCTCAGCACTAAGGAAGATCACTGTGAGTTCAAGGCCAGTCCGGGCCCTGTAGTGAGTTCAAGGCCAGCCTGAACTGCATAGCAACACCCTGTCCAAAAAACAAAAATTGAAATGTTAATTTTGTAAAAAAACTAAAAATTTTCTACAAAAAGAGAAAAATCACCAAATGTTAGAAAATATTGACATTATCAATTCATTGCTTTAGAACAAGTGTCTAGTCTCTTGAAAATGATTGAAGCATTGAAACATTGTTCTTTAAAAATTTTTGGTAATGTCAGACCAGCATATTTTGTTGTTGCTTATGGTATTCAAAATGTGCATCTTTTTTCCTTTGTAAATGTCCATTTTCTTACATTTTTTTACATTGCATATTTATTTGGCTTCTCCAAAAGTTCTGTGCACTGATTTTTCAAGGAAAAGATTTTAAAGCATGGTGTTTCATGCACATTTTTTCAAAGCTATTTCTGTCTCTTTAGAACTTTGTGTGTGTTTCTGATTAACCTCATCTAAGAATTTACTCTAAAAAGAAATTAACATGAGAAAGAAAAATAGCCTTAGCAGAGGGTAAACCTACTGATTTTCTTATGTCTACATTTTTTGATAGTGCAGTACTTCAAAGATTGTAATTAACTTTTCAAAATTTATCTTCACTGCATTATGCACACTTTCAAAATGAACACTCTATTGTGCCTGGGAAGTCTTTACATTGTTATACTCTACCTGTAATCTATAGTATTTTCTACCAATAAGTCTTTTCAAAATTGATAAATAGAATAATTTTTTTCAAGTTTCAGAGAGTAGCACACATGATGAAACCATTCCAAGACAGCGAATCTTTTAAAGATTTGAAGAATGATTTATACAAAGAGATGACCCTGCAAAGGCTCATACACTCGTAGGTGGGGCTTTTTGGAGGTGGCTGGACCACGGATGTGATAACTGGATTAATCCACTGATTGGTTTCAGCAGAGTTCTGCATGTGGATAATGCACAAGGTCACCCTGGTGTGGGTGGCATCATCCAGTAGGCCTGTAGTCTGAATGGAATAAAAAGGGAAAGGAAGGCTACTGTTGGATGCTTCCTGCATGTCCTGTTATAAACTATTTCTCTTCTGCCATTCTGCCTTGCCTTGATACCAGCTAACTATGGACTGAAAACTCTACAAACTGTGAGGTAAAATAAACCTTTTTCCTTTAACTTGTGGGTGTCAGGTATTTTGCCCTAGCAATTTGAAAAGTAAGTGAGACAGCACAAATAAGGATATGTGGGATTAATTTCTTTGACTTTTACCCGAACTCCATGGTGAGTCTTGGCTATAATTTCAGCAGTGTCATGTCCTTGAGTGGAATAGGGTTTCATATCCAGAACATCACTTTCTAGTTGTGTTTGATTTTTATGTGAGCTTAGGAGCAATCACCCCAGAAATAAGAAAGAAATCCATGAGTGAATCCTTTTAAATTTTTTCTGTCCTCAGCATGAATATAACTGAATACTTTACATATGATCAAGGTTGGAAACACAAGAGGATTGAATGTTCCGCAAAAAGAACCAGAGTCTTGGAGATGCAAAAATAATTTGAGCTAAACTTAAATTATTTATGCTATGTGTTAATCAGTTTCCCGTGACTGTGACAAAATACTTGAGAAAAACAACTTAATGATAGAAAGGTTTAGACTGAGTCTGTGTGTGTTGAGACCTAATCATATACCTAGTTCTTCAAATTAACTTCTACATATAATCATGTATATTCAAGAAAAGCTAAGGAAATTGATAACTTATAGCCTACATGCATAATATTCAACCTCAACTGTAACTACAGTAATTCTTTAGAACTTCAACAAAGTGTTTTTTTTTTTTTCTAAGAGGAATATTTTATCACCAACATCATCTAAAACTGCAGTGCATGGTAATAATAAAAAGCATGCTGAGCTCAGTTTTATTGCTGATCTTAACCTTTCTAAAGACAATGCACTGGCTCAGCCCTGGGAACACAAATACTCACGAAAGTGATCTCCTCTGACTTTAGTACTTATGTGGGTCTCATCTGTTTAATCTCAATCCAAAATTCCCTTCATCATCTGTAAAACATTTATAACACTTCACAATTTATTTATGTGAGGCATCTGTCTCTTCTACTCATTTGTAGTTTGTATTCTCACGAGGGAATAAACTGCATCCCTCCGTCTATCTGTATTTTTAGTGCCTAGTATAGTGCCTGGCACATACTTGGCAGAAAAGAAATAATTTGTGGACTAAAAAAATAAAGGTTGTAGAAGAGTTTGTAAGGACCAATAAATTTCTAGAAATCAGCACTTTGAGTCAGTACATTTGTTGACAAAGATCTCTTGGTTGTATTACTAGTACAAGAGCTTGCAAAGCCTATAGGTGTGCAGTCATATATTCCCATCACAGAGGTGATCATCAGACTTTTTTCAGTTTTTGTTTTTTTATGAGCACATGTTTGCAGTACATAATGATTACACTCTTTGTAGGGAGCTGGTACTTGTGTACCACATCTCTTTTCTTCAAACTCTTTACCTCCCTCCTCTTTTTGGCTCTTGATCCTCTTCCTATTTGAAAAAAAAAAATATACTGTATCTCCCTACTTCTTATTACCTGTCTTTTAGTTTGTTTTTTTTTGCGGGGGAGGGTTTCATGTAAGTAAAACTATGCAATAGTTAAGCCTGTGTGTCTGATTTATTTCATTTAAAGTCATGGTCTCAGAGTGCATCTATTTTCCTACAAATGACTCAAATTTATTCTTCTTTATGGCACAGTAGTACTCCATTGTGTATGATACCTCATTTTCTTTATCCATTAATCTGTTGATGGACACGTAGGTTAATTCCAAGATTTAATTATTATGAATTGTGTTACTATAAACATGAGTATGAATGCATCCCTGTAATAGGATAACTTTAACTCTTTCAGGAAAATATCTAGAAGGAGAATAGCTGGGATGAATGGAATTTCTGGTTTTAGTTTTCTCAGGAATCTCCATAGCAATATCCATAGTGGTTGTTCTAGTTTACATTCCTTCCAATAATGTAGAAGGGTTCCATTTACCTGCAGTTTTACCAGCATTTGCTATTATTTGATTTCTTGATGATGGCCATTCTTTCTGGAGTAAGATGGAATCTCAGTGTTGTTTTAATTTGCATTTCTTTGCTAGCCAGCAGTGTGGAACAGTTCTTCTTGTATGTATTGGCCATTTATACTTTTTGAGAAGTGTCTGTTTATTTCACTTGCCCATGGGTCTTTTTATTTGGGGGATATATTTTTTTTTTAGTTCTTTATATATTCTACATATTGAGTTCTTTATATATTGTGTATATTGAGTTCTTTATATATTCTATTCTATATTAGTCCTCTGTCTGAGGAATAGCTGGCAAAAGTATTCTGTAGGTTGTCTCTTCACTGTTGATTTTTTTCTTTTGCTGAGCAGAAGCTTTTTAATTTGATATGATCCCATTTGTTGCCTCTTTGTTCTATTTCTTGTGCCATTGGGGTTCTGTTCAGAAAGTCCTTGCCTACACCTATGTCTTCAAAAGTTTTTTCTACTTTATTTTTTAATAGATTAAGTGTTTCTGTTTGAACATTTAGATCTTTAATCCATTTTGATTTTAGTCTAGTGCATGGTGAGAAACATGGGTCTAGATTCAATCTTCTGCATGTGGGTAGTCAATTTTCCTGGCACCATGCCTTAAAGAGGCTACTTTCCTCCAGTGTGTGTGTTTGGCCTCCTTGTCAAAGATCAAACAGCTGACTGTCTGTGGTTGTTTCTGCACCCTCTATTCTGTTCCACTGATCCACATGTCCATTTTTGTGTCAGCCCCTTGCTGTTTTTATCAGTGTAGCTTTGTAATATAATTTCAAATTCAGGATTGTGATGCCTCCTGCTTTGCTCTTATTACTTAGCATTGCTTTTGCTATTGTCTCTTCTGGTTCTGTATGAATTTTAGGATTGTTTTCTCTTATTCCATGAGGAACACTATTGGTATTTTATTTGTATTTTGTTGCCTTAAATCTGTATATTAGTTTTGCAAATAGGACCATTTTTTACTATTTGGTTGTGTCTATCCAGGAGCAGGGGAGATCATCAAAAATTGTATTTCATGAGGAAAATTTTTGTTTTATCTTCTTTAGTAAGTTTTACCCACCTTGCCCTTTAAATGGAGGCAGATCATCAGCCTGAATTCCTGAGGGGAAGCAGGACAGTGGGCCCTGATATCCTCACACAGAGGTGAAGCACAGTCTTTTTATAATTTAAGGATCTGAAAATACAGCTTCCTCAGTAAAGATAAAAAGGATAGTGGGTGTGGTCAGTAGAACAATGTCCTCCTCACTGTCGCTGCTCAAATGTCCACATTCATTTGAATTATTTTTATCCCACCATAGCAGTGGGAAAATTGTAGAGTGGGCCCTAAAACCAATGTACAGTAGCATTCTTTTTAGTATATGTGCTGCTGAAGAGAACACTACCTTAGCATTCTTATGGGTATTTGTGTGCCCTAAGATGTAGCTGTTTATCTGAAACAAAATAGTTTATGGGACATAAAATACAAAAACAAACAAGCAACAAAGGAAATTCTTTGAGTTTGGGCCTGGTGAGGCCACGAGGCGCTCAGGTCTGAGCATGTTAGTGCGTAGTCACCTTTCCTTCAAGTTGCTGGGACTCACGGAAGCAGATGGAGGGTAGGAGCCAGCCTCCTCCGCTGATTTCATAATCAGACCTTTGAGGAGAGCTGGGCTGGTTGGGGAAAAGCACTAGGCCTTGTAGCCACTACTTTGAGTCATTTCAAGTGCTGGGATGAATGGCGTTCCTCCGAAAGATAGGTTACAGGGGCTGGGGATTTAGCTCAGCGGCAAAGCACCTGCCTGGCAAGCGCAAGGTCGTGAGTTTAGTTCCCAGTACCGGAGAAAAACCAAAAAAAACCAAAAAAAAAAAAACGAAAGATAGGTTGCAGACCTAGTCACCAGTACATGTAAGCATGACCTTATTTGGAGGTAAGATTTTTGCAGATGTAATTAAACTGAAATGATGAGATAGTGGGTTAGGGCCTCCATCCAATGTGACTGGAGTCTTGGTAAATAGAGAAGGAAGGCAGACACGTGAAGAGCGGGGCACCTGACAACAGGGGCAGAGACTGGAGTGATGTATTCAGCAGCTAATAAATGCCACGCATTGCCAGCAGCCCCAAAGACTCAGAAAAGCAAGTGGGGATTGTCTCCGAGAGGCTTCTGAGAGAGTAAGGCCGGCCTTCTGTCTCTGTGTGTTCTACATGCACCCTTACTGGACATGTACTGACTATTTTCTTACAATTATTTCCTAAACATCCAGTGTAACAGCTACTTCAGTAACATTTACATGTATTATAAATAATCTCAAGATGATTTAAAGTGTAGGGGAGGATTGCAGAATTTATATGTGAATACTGTGCCATTTTATAAGGGAACTTGAGCATGCACGAGTTTTGGTATCCACAGGTGGCCCTGGAACAAACCCACAATGCCGAGAGAGGCTGGTCTCGGCCTGCTCACACACTGATTCTGGACTTCTAGCAACTCTGAACACTGACAGAATAAATTTCTATTGTTTTAAGGCACCTTAAGTGGCCATGTGTTACAATAACCTAAGAAAACTAATACTGTACAGTGGACTTGCTGTGTCTTTTGCCCCGGGGACTTGATCTCACAGATGGACAACATTCTTGGCCCGCTATCCTGACCCTCTGTCAGGGCCAAGGGGCTGAAATTCTCACCGATCTGTGCCTGTTTACTTGCAGCCCTTCCTCAGAGGGAATGAACTCCTGACCGTCAGCTGTGGCAGGGCTTCTGTGCTTGGGACAGATTTGCACCTGCTTCCCCCAAGGCAGTCTGTGCAGCAGAAGGGTCCAGAGTGTGAAGGAATCTGAGACTTCTGAGTACCAGGGCCTCTGGAAAACTAAGAGGGAGGAGGTGAGAACTGGGAGGAGACGAACGGGTCCCTGAGTGGCTTGTTACTGACGAGGATGGAGTGGGGTGGGACAGAATGCTGTGTTTGGGGAACAGCAGAGAGCCTTGTTTGCACCTTGTGCTGCGCAGAATATTCTGGTTATAAACAACTCATTCAGGATGAGTGCAGGAGACCTGGCAGGGCAGTGTTTGCAGCCATCTGATTAGGGCAGTGAGCATTTAGAACCAGAGAACACTTCTCAGGCAAGAAAATGTTACGTCAGATCTTTTGCCATTTGAAAAACCAATCAGCTACCTACCCCCCCCATGATGTTTGTCCCACGGTATGATAATAATTAGATGTGAACATATTAAGATTGATTCTGTTTAGATTTAGAAGGCTAAATCTGTTTATCATAGTATAAAAGTATCATATTCACATCTCAGTGATCTTTATCTTCCTGCTATGTAAAACAGAGATTTATCTTTAAAATTTAATTAATTTAATTATCTTGAGACAGGGTCTTGCTATCTGTTCAGGCTGGCCTTGAACTTACTCTGTAGCCCAGGCTGGCCTTGAACTTGCAGTGATCCTCCTGCCTCGGCCTCCTGAGTGTTGAGATTATAAGCATGTGCCACCCTGACTCAAAGCAGATTTATTTTAAAACCTAAACATTGTATTTATACATACTTGCACATGCAGATTGTTTTTAACATGGCATAGGATGTGTTTTTAAGGTTCAATTCTGTGTATTTTTAACTGTTAGTATAAAGTTCAAAGACACAAAGTATAACCAAGTACATTCACTTATCAGTTGCCTGTTTATTTTTTCATTTCAACCATCCTAGCATGAAGAAAAGTGAATGTAAAGTTAAATGCTTTCTTTAAGTTCAAGTCTGTTTAAAAATCACTTCTTTGTGAAATATTCTAGTTGTAGAGTCTCTATTCTGCTTTATTGCTATATTTTGGAAGGATAACTAAATAAAGGAAAGCATGAAATAGAAGAGAAAGTAGAATTACACTGTGGAAGTGGCCTCATAATTTATCAGCACTTGCCTGTACTTCTGCTGATGTATTTTTCCTTCAGCTTGGACATTTTAAAAGCTTATTTTAAATTTATCTCCACTGTATGAACGAACGAGAAGTAGCCAACTCAACATGTAGAAACTACTGTGTCACCACCATCTAGAATTTTGTCTCAAAAGTAATTGGATTCTTTGGGTCCTGGACACATAATGATTAGAAATCACACCACAAGTTTTATATGGAGCCATCTCAATTTCTCCTTTTCCAATTTATCTTTTCAATGCAATTGTGCTGACAGTGTCTAGGTACTGGTGCATCTTTATAGCTATTTGAGAACAAATTAAATTTCCAAATGGACTGAATTTTAAGTATGAGTGGCTACATTCTCACACAAATACATATATTAACATTCAAGTATACAGATCCTCCCAAGAGCTGGTTGATCTTGGCATAAGTGAGTAGATTTCACAAGTGTGGGTTGGTTTGTGTGGGAGTGGGTTAGTCATTTCAGGAGCATCTTGTTGTAAATGAGCCTGTCCTTTGGGCTTTTTTCCTTTCACATGTACCAGCTGCCTTTCGGCTTCCTGCCATGAATTAAAACAGCACAAGACCCTCAAGCCTTGACTTGGACATCCCAGTCTCTTAAACTGTGAGGCAAAATAAACTTTTCTCCACAAGTTACTCAATCTCAGACATTTTGTGATAGTAACAGAAAAGCAATGAGGCAGGGAGACTGACTGAACTAGTTAGATCTTGGGGATGTGTTGAAAGTAGAATTGATTGGATGTGTTGATAGATGATGGTGTAGGAGTGTGTGAAGTCAGAGTCAGGACGATCCCTGGATTTTTGTAGTGAGGGATGAGATTATTAGTGTCCGTTACTGAATGGGGGAGAAAGGAGAACATCGGTTTGGCAGGAGTTGAGGGGTTCATTAGACATTTCAATAGACATGTTCGTACTGTAACTTCTACAAATGGAAATCCTTTAAAAAGATTCAGTTACCATTGCTCTGCATTTTCAAGCTGGGCAGAAAGCATCTAACAGCATTTCTTCATTCTCCACAGCGTACACACTCTTGACTTCAGCTTCCTCAGTCTTGATATATTAGCAGCATCAGCTTCCATTCTTGTTTTCAAGAGAACTTATTGATCTAGGCATGGGGTGTTGTCTTTTGTTTGATCCTCTTCTTCTCTCAGTCATGATCATTTGTTGCTAAATAGTTAAGAATAGCTCTTTCCTACTTAAAATTTTTTTAAGTTAATTTTTTTCTTGATTTTCCTCCCAGGCTACTTCTGCATCCAGGGTTGTTCTAATTTGCTGAGCATTCCTGAGGAGCAGTGTCCATGTTAGCCAAGATTTTTTTTTTTTAGCCAAGATTTTTAAATGTTGACCATGCTGACCTGAATTCTTTCCAGATACGTATTTGCATACTTTCACAAGAGTGGTTCTTTCTCATCAAAAGCCCAAAAGTTAGTTGGAAATATAATGACAAAACTACGTGTTTTTTCATGGTGTACTCTTGATCTTAGCAGTTTTCTCTCCCTGCCTGGTTTCCATCTTGACTTTTAGAAGTAAGTGGAGGGCAACAGAATAACAGCACAAGAGAAGCATCGGGAGTGACAGAAAGTCCCTGCAGTGAAAATGCGGGAAGCTGGCAGTAGGTTAGCATCACCGCTCATAAGCTTGACCGACCTTGGTATATGACTTTGTGGGTGTTACTTTTGCATTTGTAAACTAAGGAAGTTCATATAATGATTATAAGGGGCTTTTCTCACTAACATTGCAAGCGCTATGAGGACAAATCAGCCCGCAGAGAATAGAGAATGCACAAAACTTCCTGAAATTGAGTCAGCTCCTTTGTTCCTAAATGTTCCTGAATTTAAAACAGATTCCTTTGGTAAATACATGAAGCAATTTTTGATTTAGAAGAAATGCATAAAATATGAGCTTCCTTGCTATACTTCCTAATAAAAGGTATATTAACAATACATGGGATTGATAGGAAACCAATAGCTTCATTTTTTATGAGCATGAGTGTGTTATTAATTCAAAAATGCTGATATTATCTCCTCACTCTTATGACATCTGGGTGATGTGTCCCGTGGTAGTAACCCCCATGTAAATGAGTGAGTTGTCTTAGTAATTTAGTTTCCTTGAGTCCTTCTGGCTAGATGATATTACTCATGTAAACAAATCTATGACCTAAGCTTAAAAAACAAGTAGGACATCTTCTAAAACTGTGAAATTTTATGAAATCTAAGTGACTCAGATAGGGCATGGATTATGCAGTCAGTGCCATGAAATGAACACTTTTGCACTTTGGCAGGGCTGCACACCATATTATGTAGCACACTCAAGATTGTGCTGGAAGTAGAAAGCCAATCAGAATAGGAGGTATGAAATTTACTAGGGACAGTTGTCAAGGACTCTAAATTCTATTGGCAGAGGTGTTCTGTGGGATTTTCATTCATTTAAAAATATTCTTGGGGCCACTGTGTAGTATTTGCTGGGTACTTTTGTGGGGAATGGGAATGCAAGAGTGAAGAAAACAGATGTTTTGGTGGGGAATGGGGAAAGACAGATAATTAAAAGTAAACTGACAAGCATGATTATTTAAGTTGAGATGGCAGCAAATACTATGAAGTTCATGAAACTGGGTAATGTGATCCAGGGTGACTTAGGTGCAGAGAGAAGAGGCTGCATTAACAGGTGGAGCCCTCCTTGAAGAACTGACTTTTGAAATGAAGCCTAAATAATAAGGAGAAGCCACGCACAGGAACTTAGAGGAAGAGCACCCTAGGCAGTGGAAAGCGCAGTTGTGAAAACACCGAGGTGAGCGGATTCCAGAATATTTGTGAACAACTGTAAGTCCGGTGCCTGTGGACAGAAGGGGTGGGGAGCTTTTAGGACATAGGACCTACTGGCCATGGCAGGGAATCTGTATTTTAAGTGAAATAGAAAGACATGGAAAAATTTCTTTTTCTTTCTATTATTATTATTTTTT